>NC_057321.1:312489-624979 GCF_000687475.1 Ustilaginoidea virens
TCTCCCTTCCCCCTTAGTTTTATTAATACATCCGATTAACGCCTATTCGCAGTCGCCCTAGGGCCAGTCCGTCATAATGACCCGCAATAGGATATTACAAAAAGGTCTAAAGCTCAATCAAAGAGCTCACATCAGGTATTTAGCAGGCTATATCTCGACCACTTAATACCTAATTTGGGTGCCTTTATTGAAAAAAAGCTACTAGTTCAATTCTAGCTATATTATATTCAATGAGACTATTTTTTATTAAAATAAAAACCACTTACCGATTTCTCAATAACAGAAGGAGGCCCTAAATAGCCTTATTGGTAATATTAAAGAAATACTTATTGTTGACGACTTTAAACTTATATCATCTAGGAATTTAATTAAGAATATCTTTGCTAACGATCCTATTATTAAATAGGCACTAAAGGCATAAAATAAAGCTACTATCGATGCCCCTTAACCAACGGAAATTAATCTTAAGGTTATAGACTACCCTAAAGAAGCTATCGCTTAAGCAATACTACTATCCCCGCCATTTTTGCCTAAGCCTAACGATTAACTTAAGCTAATTACTCCCCTCAATAATATATTCTTTATAAAGCTCGAAGAAAAAGCTTACGGTATATTCGCAGCCTCTATTGCGAAGCCTTTAGCTATAATAGAGGCACTATATATCACAAATATGCCTAAAGAGCCAGCAATATAAAGGGAGCTTAGAAAGCACCCTAAGCGTAAGGAATTTATTACTGCCGCAAAAGAAGAATATTCGAAGGTTATAAATAGGGAGATTAGGTATATTATTCAACGAAATAATTTATCTATCGACCCTTAGATCAAGCCTTTAGACCTAAAATAGGTATTTGCCTACAAATAGGACTAAGATAGGTATCTCACCAGTTATAAGGCACGATTATGCGTTCGTAGTAATCAACAACCCTATAATCTTCGTAATACCCAGGCAGTAGCGCTTACAGCACGTACATTTCGGCTTCTTATGGCGTTAATATACTTCTTTAACCTGGAAACACACTAATATGACTTCATTATGGCTTTTCTCAATACACTACTCGACGAGACTATCTATTGCAAATAATCCGACGGATTTCACAATAGTTTCATATTCATTAGGTTATTACGTGCCCTATACGGGCTTCGAAGGTCTCTGCTACTATAGTTCAAAGAGTTATCACGATTTCTATTATACAGAGGCTTTAAACAGGTCTGCAAAGACCCTTATATCTTTATCAACAACTTCCTCATTATATTCTTTTACGTTAATAACCTAGTCGTACTTTATCACAAGTTACAAATAGAGGCATTCGAATCGTTCTATACAGCATTAATAGCGGCATTTAAGATCAAGGATCTCGGCGAGCTATAGTAGTTCTTAGCAATTAAAGTTATTCGCAACCATACAGCCGGAAAGTTATAGCTCACAAAAAAGGCTTACTTCGACAAGCTAGCGATAAAATATAACTTTACCGCATTTAACGATGCTAAGGACCGCCTTCTAGAGCACCCGCTACACACTGCGAGACTTAAGGCATTCGATAGAATAACTAAACCACACAATACGAAGCAATACCAATTAATAGTAGGCTCGTTAGTATATCCGATTATAATTACAAGGCCTAAACTAGGCTATATTAGATTGCAGCTATTAAGATTCCTTCAAAATCCGGGTCTAAACCATTTACAAGCCGCAAAGAAGGCACTCAACTACAGCTACGCATAAAAGAATACCGCAATAGAATTCCAGGCTAATATAGCAGAAAAAGAGGCATTTTCTGATGCTTCCTATGCCAATAATATCACAACGCGACAAAGCAGTCAGGGCTATATAATTAAGCTCTTTGGCGGCCCAATTGTATATAAATCGGGTCAATAGGATACTATTACAACATCATCAACAGAGGCAGAGCTTTTTGCGATATCTCACATAGCAAAAGAGGTTATCGCCTTTAAGAGATTATATAAAGAAGTTGGGCTCTAATTATATACCGATATCCCTATGATTCAATACGACAACATCTAGACTATTCGCCTATTAAAGGAGGAATTCTTCAAGTGTGTAATACGGCTTCGTCATATAGATATTCATCATTATTAGCTGCGCTAGGAGGTTCAGAAAGGAACAATTAATATTATATAGGTTCCAACGGGCAATATAGTCGCTAACGGTTTTATAAAGCCCCTGATAGGCCAGAAATTTGAAATCTTCCGCCGGCAACTTAGGCTTATTATTTTAAAGGGATCCTACGATACCGGACTGCAGTCTCACGATATTGACCTTAGTAGTAAGGAAGAGCCTCAGAAGGATTAAAAGACGCCCTAAAAAATCAGATTAAAACGGGCTTTTCAATAGCTACACTTATTTCCTATGAAAAATTGGAATCTACGGTTTATTATTATTTTCTTACTTTATATATATGCTATTGGGCCAATTTACCCCTGTACAGGTAGCCTGTTCAACAACGGCACCATCATTTTGCGCACATCGTTTTAAGTAGATTGATATTTCTACTTGTTATCTTGCTTTGCACTGAGTTTAGCTATATGGCAGGATATCCTAGAGAAAGCACATCCTAAGGGGGTATATTAGAGGGAAATTGGCTTGTCTATAATATAGATATCGGTCATATCCGAGGTCGGATATACCGAGTTTCCCCTGGATCAGTAAGCCCTTAGGGGTACCCCCTATCCCACTATTAATAGCTGGGAACACAAGTCTCTTAGAGAGGACTTAGTTCCTTCAATCAAGCATTATCGCATTTTCCCTATGCATTCTGATACTATCCTTCTCCTTTAAGAGTTAATATCTTTTAGGCTATACCCTATTTCTGCCTATATTTGATGTATATATCGGTTCGAGCCTAATGTGACTCTATATTCCCCTAATTAACCGCATTAAGACCTTAAATATATCCGAGCCGAACCCTAGTAGCAGCTAAGCTATAGGCAGCGCAATAGCCCCTACGGATCCTAATATTATAGAAATCTTACGACTTATAAGCGGTCTAACTGCCTTATCTGCTAAGCGCTCTAGCCCTTCCGAGCGTAAATATAAGCTATAGTATGCCATAAGCGACTACTTATTAGAGGGTGATTCTTCCGATAAGGAGTATAAATACGCCTATAATAAAGAGTTTTTATGCGAGTAATATAACCGAAAAATATAGGCGATTAGTATTCTCCCTATTTACATACGAAAAGGCAAGAGCAAGGGCTGCTTTTACTACTAAGATGCATATAGCTTATATATATAGCTTGACTTTAAGCTTGCTGGTAATCCTAGACTCTAGTAAATCTACTGGGTATAAATTAAGGCTTATAAGGATAGCACTACCGTTATTGAACCTATATATCCTATAACCGAGACGACTAAAGCTTAGGCTATTATCCTCTCGCCCTCTTTTCGGGCCCTTAATAACTAATAGCGGCATACTATAGCCGCCAACTAAATAACTCTTTGCATCCTACGTTTTACTTTTAGTCCCTACGGTACTACTAGTAAGGCATTAACCGATGTCTTTTAGGCTATAACTCCCTTCTGCCGCTAAACTAGGTTGGTCGTCGATCTGGCCCCTATATTAAGTATAATATAGGATATATAATAAGAGGCCTGGGAGTACTATGCCTAGATAGAGTAATACCTAGCGGCTCCTATTTGGCCCCGTTTGGCCCCCCCCCTAGCCCGCCCTTTACTAACCTATTATGCTAGGGAACCGCCTACCTATAAGCAGGGTGTATAGGTTCCCCTAGAGGCCTAGCTATACTACCCGCCGCAGAACGCCTTAGCGCTATAGCAGCCCTAGCCGGTATTGCTATATCCCCTGCCGCCGCCGCTGCAGACCCTGTGGCGTCCTTATTGGGCCTTATTATAGCCCCTCCTATATTCCTCGTATAGTATATCCCCCGGAACGCCATTATATTAGGGTCGTATAGGTAACTATCTGCGCTAGGCCTACTTGCTATATACATACCCGACCCCCTATAGATACCACTATAGGGGTTATATGCAGCCGCCCTTGCTACTACCGCCCTTATAGTAGCAGCCGCCGTAGGGGTATGCCGATCCTAATAGTGCCAAAGAGGGCCTATATAACGATAAGTATAGTAGTTATAACGCAAGAGAGGGGGGAGAATAGTATTAGCCCGAGAAAGGGGCATACGAGCTTAATAGTTTTTTTTTTTTTTTTAATATTTTAAAGGTTTTTTTTTTTTTTTATAAGTAGGCATTTAGGTATCGTTTATAGGTCCGGTAGACCTTATTTTGATAGCCCGGAGGGCCTATTATATATATAAATATCACCCTATTTAGTTTCGAATGCCTCTTATACCGCTAAATCTTTAAAGTTTTCTAGGGGTTCTTATATAGGTAAATTATATCCTTTCTATTTAATTAGTATATTGCGGTTCCTGCCCTAACCCTAAGCATTTTTCGCCGTTAGTATCGCCTTAACCTTATATTCCTCGTATAGCTGATTAGAGTCTTATAAGAGAATAAATAAGGGCCCTAGCCTAATATTAGTTATAGTTTATATTAGGAGTAGATTAAAAGCGGCCCATTCGATAAGGTCGATATAAAAAACCAAATAGATACCTTTAGGGATATTAAGCCAGATAATAAACGGGGATAGTATAGCGATAATAGTATATTTAGTAGAGATCTAGTTAAGCTTCTTATAAGGGCGGTTTATCTTAATATTCTTTAGGCTAAGCTATATGCGGTCTCTAATCTAGAAATGCTCTATTAGGCGGTATAAATAGTTTATTGCGTCCTATTGTTATTATTATGCGAAAGCGATAGTAGTTTAGGCTAACTCCCCTCCCTTTTAGAGGTTAGCTAGGAAGAGAGCTACCTGCCCTTTTAGTATCTTTAAGCTTAGTATTACCTCTAGGGCTAGCGTAATAGTTAGTATATCGAACCTATTAAAGAGCTGGTTCGGGCTAAACCTTATTACTAATAATATCCAGTTGTTTAGGGCGAGTTAGTATATAGTAAGATGCTTAGGCCAATTATACTAATTAAAGGAGACTATAATATAGAGGACGGCCTAGACCTTTTGGTTTATTCGTTCTATATCGCTATTAGTTTAGGGGTGGTATACAGTTAAGAGGAGTTATTTAATCCCGACTGCCTTATAAAGCATTATCTAGAATTGTCTTACTTAATCCGAGCCTCTATCGCTAATAATCTCGTTAGGGAATCTATAGAAGTGCTATTAGTATTATTAGAATCGCTTTATATACTCCTCGGCTATTATAGAGTGTATCGCCTTTAACTAAATATACTTCAATAAGTAGTTAGTAATTACTATAAGGAAGCGCGGGTCGGAAGAGTTACAGGCGGGGAAGTTTATTATAAAGTCTACTGATATTTGCGATTAGAAATAGTCTAGGATCGGTAAAGGCTATAGTAAACCCTATTGTAGCTAGCGGCTCTTATACGCCTTACGGTATTAATAGTTCTGAATAAACCTTACTACTTTAGATAATATATTATCGAAATAATAATCCTATTATAGCAATTAGAAGGTAGTATTCTTCCCTAGGTAACCCGCTATAGGTAAGTTATGGCACTATTGAATTACCGTTATAATTAAAGGCTCGAATAATGGGAGCTATACCTGCCCCTAGTAAAGTAGCGTGCCGTATGCATTTAGGGTATAATCTGCAATTTATTCCTGTATTGCTGCTTTTATAGGGAATTATCGCTCTCTATTCGCTACTGCTATCTATTATGTTTAGTATATACTATTTGTAGATATCGCTTAGTCCTAAAGAGCCTAAAGGTAAGTATCGGCAAAGATATATAGGCTGTAAAGTAAGGTAACCTCTAAATCTAAAGTCGGGGCCCTAATGCTTTCTGTCCTATTTATATTAAGTCCTAAAATAGATAGTAGTTTTAGGATCTATCCGATTTATAGCTTTACTTTATCTGTCTTTTATTCCTATCGAAAAAGAGTATTAGGGTATTAAGCTTATAACTTTAGCTTATACTAAAGGTAGAAATTAAAAAGTGCTAGAGTCTCGGCCTATTAGGCTTATTGCTCGGATATTTCCTATAGTTAGGCGAAGTACTTTAGGTTCTTATAGTTAGTAAGGATAGTAAAGGGGGAGGCTACTAAATAGAGTTTTACTAATTATACCTTAAGGCAAGAGATAATAGTAAAGAGTTCTTTATCGTATATAGTATAATTCCATTCTGCATCCGATAAGTGGGCGGAATAATATACGATAGGGTAGAGTATATTATCCTCCCCGACTTACGATAGATAGCTACTAAAGGCTATATTAGAACTATCTGCCTTAAGGACCGTCTCCTTATTAGGGTCCTATTAGGCGAGAACCGGAGATAATATAAAATATTACTTAAGCGCTTAGAATACTGCCTCTTTTTCATCTAATTATTGAAATAGAACCCCTTTCTTTATTAACCTAACTAAAGGGTCGATAAGGCAGGAAAAGTCTAAGATAAAATTGCAGTAGAAGTTAGTAAAACTAAGGAAACTATAAATGCCTTTTAATTTCGTAGGTGCTTCCTAGTTTTAGATAGTTTTAATCTTTTTGGGGTCTAGATAGATTTCCTTTCCAGCCATTATGATATATCTTAGGTATTAGACCTCCTTTACTGTGAAGTCGTATTTATTAAGATTTAAATTTAAGCCGGCCTTTTGCAGTCATCGAAGGACTTCTTTAACACGCCCTATATAGTCCGCCTTTAATCCCCTAGTATAGATTAAAATGTTATTAAGATAGGCAGTTATAAAGTCTCTTAGTATATTCCCTAAGGCCTTATTAATATATCTTTAAAAGGTCGTAGGGGCCCCAGTCAGGCTAAATGGCGTAATAAGCTATTTAAATAGTCCGAATCGTATATAGAATACGGTTAAGTATTTATCGCCCTCTATAATATGTATCTTATAGAACGCTATGCGTATATTAACCTTAATAAACTATTTCGCCTAGGATAGGGATTATAAGGTCTCCTTAATTAAAGGGAGGGGGTATCGGTCTTAGGCTGTAACCTTATTAAGGGCCCGGTAGTTAACGCAAAAACGCTACCTACTATTCCCCTTTCTGGCTAATAGGACTAATGCCGCTACCGATAAGGAGCTTACTTAGATTTATCTTTTATCTATTAGGTTAGTTACTTATTTCCGAACCTTAAGTAATTAGTCTTATGGTATATTATATAATGGGCCCTAAAGTAGGTCTGGCTGGCTCCTATCTATAGTCTTTTTAAGCCGGATATAGTAGTCTAATATGCCTTAGTATAGAGGGAGACTAGAAGCATTCTCTTTATTAAAGAGGTTAGCGAATTCTTATAATTCTATCGGGAGTACCTATAGCTCTTGCAATTATAGGGCGGAGTCTTAATAAAGTAGCAATATAACGCAAAAGATATATATTATCTCCTATAAGCTTATCGTAATAAAAGAAGTCGACTAATCCTTAAAGCGTTTCGCCTGCTTTAGTATACTGTAGAAGATTAAGCTAAGGATATTTACTATAGTCGGACCCTATTGTCTTTTCATCGATTCCTTAATAATAAGGCCATCTACCGATCCAATCTTTAATTAATACTGCTTCGCCTGCAGTATAATATTATAGTTGTTAAAATCCTATAGTAGCCTACTAGGCTGCTGGCCTAATGCCCTACTGGCCTACTAACCTTCTGGCCCTTATACCGCCTCTTGGACTTATAGTAGTATTACCTTAGGCCTTTGCCTTTTACCTTAAGGATTTTCAGTGGATTATTTACTGTATATCAAGTAAGGTAGGCCTTGTTGAAAAGGTGTGGCATTGCTAAATTAGCGTGGTGGCCTACTAGCGTGGTGTGGCATTGCTAAATTAGCGTGGTTGCCCACTAGCGTGGTGGCGGCCTACTAGCGTGGTGTGGCATTGCTAAATTAGCGTGGTGGCCTACTAGCGTGGTGGCGGCCTACTAGCGTGGTGGCTAGTCTACTAGCGTAGTGGTTGCCCACTAGCGTGGTGGTTAGTCACTAGCGTGGTGGTTGGGGTGGCCGGATATAGCGGGGTTAGTCGGATATAGCGGGGTTAGTGACGAGCATTACGGGGAGCTCTCTTACTGGCTACCCTGGATGCCTGGGCCCATCCCTCCTTCGTGTATATATAGGATAGCTTTCCCCCTTCTTTCTAGATAGTAGAAGGGCAGCACAATCGAACCTGTTAATGCACTACATGCCTCTTAACTTCCACCTTCCCTGCGTTTCTGGTTATCTTATATTTGCCTTGCCTTTACACTTGCCCTGCTTTATAGCACTTGTATAGTCTTAGGACTTAGTGAAGAATCTAGTATTTATACTAAGATTAAGTCACAGGTCGCAGACAGTCTTGTGCCATTTAGCTAGCTAGTAAGGCTTTGCTTTATAGTGACCTTTAGAATTGCAATAATAGTGCTCTATCTAAGGCATCCTAAGGATAACATTATAGGTAAGGCCTAGGATAATATAAAGTATAACTATAGATAGCTATCTATCGATATCGATTGCTATACAGACGATATAGGTAATAGAGGAATATATTATTTTGCATTCCTCTAAATAGCTCTGAATATCTACTGCCGTTCCGATTTCCCTATATTATAGTAGGCGGATAGGTTAGAGGCCTAACTATTATACTATCTTTTCGCTTATAGTGCTATAGTAGTTATATTTTAAGTCGATTAAGGTATTAATAAAGGTATAGGATTTATATAAGATTAGTACTAAAAAGGGGTATTTATCTATTCGTTCTGCGATCTCCTTTAATTCCTTTTATAATTAGGCTAGGGTCTATATATATATCTTAAGCCCTTTAATAAGACTAGGTTTAAAGGCTATTCTTTTTCCTAATCTTTATTACTATTTTTAACCTTTACGACTTATAAGTCTAGCAAGGCCACTTTGACTGCATTTAGCTAGATTGCTAGCAGTAGGTGGCATATATTCCTCTAATGCTTAGAAAAGCCGTATTAAAGATAAAGACCTTTCTTCCTATATTCTTTATATTATTCTATAGAGACCTATATCACTTTAGGCGGATTACCCTTCAAGTCTAGCTTATTAACGCCTGATATTTATATATCGCCTTTAGAATCCTAGGTATAGGTTAGTCGGGAATAGGCCGAGCCCGGTTAATAGTTAATAGTTAGGTTAGTCTCGATATCGATAGTAATTTATTAGTAATAGTCTACCGCCGAGTAGTAATCGTAATAGGAGACCCTAAGGCTAATAATCTTATTAGCTATACGAGTATTAAGTGCCGATCGGAGATATTCTAATTTAACTTCCTCCGGCTAACCGAGACCGCTAATAAGTATAAATTTTTCTTCGAATTGCATAAAGAAGGCGGCAAAAGGTTCCTTAGGGCCCTAACATAAAGAGTACTTAAGCTTAGTAATAGTGCGATCCTACCGGTATAGGTCCTTAAAGAGATATTAGAGGTATTTAAAGAACTTTATTATATTATAATTATAAGCTGTATCGTTCTTAAAGAAGGCTGCGACCTATAATTAGATTATAGACGATAGGTTCTAGAAGATAAATATCTATTAAGTCTTCTCGTCTCTAATAAAATCCCTATCGACCTTAAGCTTATATTGCATAAAGGTCTACTAGGCTATGAATATAGCTTTTTTGCTATTAAAAAGGTCACCTATTGGGATCGGCTTACGCTTTAGCTAGGTATCCTAAGCAGTAGGGAGGGGGTCGTTCTATTATATAACTAGGGCCGGTTAGGTAGCATTTTAGGAGCTATTTAACTAGTTCGCGAGAAGGGTCTGCAGCAAGGCGGCAACAGCAGTAAGGTATTACGCATTAGTCTGTATCTGCGCCTCTATCTATTGTAACCCTATTGCAAGCTGCTCCACTCGGGTATGTGTATTACGTCAGGGGCGTTATAGTCTCGGGTTGTTTAGGCCTATTTCTCTAGGTATACTCATCTCGATATCTTATATAGCCTGCATTATTGGCTCCATAATATGAGGTTATAATAGTAAAGCTAAGAGAGTCTATTTAAATGTAAAGGATTAGCCCTAGGGCTACTGCGAATAGGCGTCGAATGAATATATTAAATAGATTAAAGAGGAAAGAGAGAGGACCCGAATAGGGGCCTCTCGATGGTCTATTTAACCATGCGTTGGCATAGGTCAGGGTCCTGGCGTAGTCCCGTGACCCTGTGCCGCTGACTCATATGACCCTACCTAGGCTAGGCACAGGCGCAGCCCGAGTCCTAGCCATATTATGGCGCGGGCGTAGCCCGAGCCCGTGACACCGAGCGATATAACTACCTCTTCTATTAAAGAAGAAATAATATACCGCTTAGTACCTCTTCTATTGAAGAAGAAATAATATACCGTCTACCTAGATAGCGCAGTCGCTTATCAATATAATGCCCGAGCGATATAACTACCTCTTCTGTTGAAGAAGAAATAATATACCGCTTAGTACCTCTTCTATTGAAGAAGAAATAATATACCGTTTACCTAGATGGCGCAGTCGCTTATTAATATAATGCCCGAGCGATATACTACCTCTTCTATTAAAGAAGAAGTAATATACCATCTAAATGGCGTAATCGCTTACTATAATATCTAGTTAATACGATACTCATAATCCTTTTGCCTATCGCCACTATAGGCGCTTCCCCTAATATTAGAATAATCGAAAGCAGTATCAAATATAATGCCCTAAAGAGATGTAATGTGTAAAATAGCGATATATAAGAGTCCGGCTTGGAAGTCCTACTGCGAGATATCGACTATTACTCTCTTAAACATAGCACCCTATGATTTATATATAGTGATACTATATGCAATAGTCAAAGGGAATTGCGAGCGTGAATATGGTGCTATACCCTTATGGAAATCGCAAGTAGAATGAAAGATAGGAACTATATTAGTAAGACCTGGGTCTTTAAAGTATTACGGTCTATTATATCGCTTAAATTGGACCAGTATAAACGTAGGCTGCTTTATGCGTGGATCGGTAACTGTAGTATCCCATATAATATTGTAAATAGTGCTAATTGCTCTATTGATAAGACCAATAGCGGTCTAAATATTCTCTATTAGTATAATATGAGCTCTAATACATAAAGGAATGCGTTGATGTAAATTGCTAGCAGTTATTGAATTAATATCGGCCGCACCTGGGCTAATATTAGTTGCTATAGCTAGTATATATGACACGTGTACTCGCTCTATATGTTCGAGGTTATATTCCTTGACTTATGTATTTGTTAAATAGATGCGTATAGCTTTATCAAATTTAGTGATCTTATTATCCGGAAGAAGAGCTTGAATATAAGTGTAGAGCAGCTTCTAATCCTTAGTAGTTAGACTATTATATTGGAGTCCTTTTAAGGCTTGACGAAAAGTAGCCTATTCTTCTCTCTACTGCCGAACAACCTGATCTAGAACAATAGTTTTATTAAAAGCGCGATAAGCATTACGCCCTAGAAGCTTAGTCGGGCTCTTAAGTGTAATTATGCTATAAAGTGGCTTTTCTATAATAGGCGGAAGCTGGTAAAAGTCGCCAAGAAGTAGCATACTAAGGCCACTAAAATAACGGTCCTGATAGCGTGAAAAGACCTAATATAGTCGTGAATCAATATAGCTAAAAGTCTTAAGGCCGATTATTGATTTCTCGTTGAGAATTAAATATTAAATGCAGCGAAGCTTGGCCTAAAGGTTGGATAGATTACTACCTTATAGGGGCGATATAGTCGAAGTGTTTCTTAAGATTAGCAGACGAAGAAGAGTGTGTATTATAGACCTATTAATAGTATTCGCAGCTATGCTAATTAGTGCTGCTTGAATAATACACTCTAGCTTTAGTTGTTCTAATCGTTGATATAGAGTATAAATTATAAACGACTTTCCAGTCCCTCTTTATCTATCAACCTATACTAATAGTTAAGTAGGAGTTAGTATTATTTCGTCTAAGGCATTATAAGATAATCAATAAAGAGATCGAATACTAAGCGCTATTTTATATTCAATCGATTATAAATATTATTAAATAAGTTATATTCTGAAATATCGATATAGTCTCACTTTATAACGTGCTAAAACTCGCGGCCAGTTGATATAATATCTGGATACCTTCCAATATGAGTAACCTAAGACGCTTATAGGTCAATATTACGGTTTCTTAGTAGCTTAATATCTTTAGTTTTAGGACCACGCTAGGGAAGCTATACAGTAAGCTCTTCCCACTTAGTATTTATAATACTATAGTCATTATAAGGGCCATCCTTAAATTTATCTAGCTCCACCTTAGGAAGGTCTTAATAATAATCATTAGGATAAAAACTATTATGCACAGCACAATAGTAACTATACGTATTAGCATATATATCAAACTTAGTACCTTCAACCTTTTTTAGCTTATCTAAATATTAATGTTTATAGTAGAGGAGCAGCTTTACGCGATAAAAGTTTTTATAGTCTATATAACTAGGAATAGCCTTATACTGAGGGAAGTAGGCTAGCACCCAATTAGGCGTATTATTAAAATATCGCTAGGTTAAAGGAGTAAAATTGACTTTAGTTAAAAACTTAAAGTATATTAGATCCTCCTATTTAGTACCGCGATATAGATACTTCTAATATAGGTTTTTTATCGTTTGAACCTTATTGCTATCGATCTTCATACTATAAAATTATTTATTAAGAGGGCGATAGTTAATATTACGCACAGTTCGAGTACTAACTTATAAAGGTAAATTAAGTAGTAAATGACATACTTCTATTGCTGGCTAATCTCTCTTAGCTGTAAGCTTATTTATAAAGTGTGCTATAAATCCTTAAAGTCCTTGCGATTGATTGACTAAAGGAAGTAATTCTCGAGCAATAGCTTAATAACTTTGACTCTAGGTTTCTGCCTTACTGCAATACTTCGTAATATACTGAATAACTATATGTATTAAGGTGCATAGTGATATATTATAATTAGCAAGCCAGCTAATAGCTAATGTATTATTATAGTTGTTTAAATGCGAATTATTGCGCATACTATTAAAGGTATAATAATTGGTATTGAATAATCGATAAACTTAAGGGCTAGGATAATGCTAACGCGGGAAATAAAAGCAGCATTTAGGCTAGGCATTAGGACTAGCACTATAGCGTTTTCGCAAGCAATATGTTGATATAAACTCGGGGTACCCAGTTATATATAGGGTCGCGCGCGTGGTATTATGTACCGTGAGGTCACCGGTCAAAGGTATGATTACTTCTTTGATTATAACTGACTAACTAAGAGGAAAGAAAGTGTTGAAATCAGCGCCTTTTTAGCTGTATTTTGGTACTGGTCTCGCCACCATACGACGTCTCTACGTTGAGATATCGCGGTGGCTATACCAGGCGCTATGGTGGGGCACAGCGCCCCACAACGCCGATTACAGTGGGCCACAGCGCCGGTCACGGCACCGGCACAGCGCCCCACAGCCGGCCACAGCGGCCGGTCACAGCGGGCCATAGGGCCCACAATAGGCGGCGCATTTCTACGGGATTACCAAATAGGCAAACCTTGCTAATACCAGCACTTTCGGCCTTCTACATACAGTCACCCGCTATACCGCGCCTTTATGGCATACCGGTATAGGGCTTCCGGCCCGTACGGCAGACCGATATAGGGCTTCCGGCCCGTACGGCAGGCTGTTATAGGGCATCCGGCACACCGCTATAAGCCACTGGGCTTGGTTGGGTAGGCATTGGGTAGGCACTGGGTAGGATATTGGGCACAGATTGGGCACGGTTAGGCAGACCGACTTTTCGTTGGGTTTTTCGCTATTTTTGCGGTTTTTCATTATTTTCAACTACTTTTTCAAGATGGTAGAAATATGCCTAAAATTCCCTCTTTCTAGCTAGAATAGTCACTAACAATTAGAATCAGATTTCCCTGACATTTTTGCTTTGGTTAACCTCTTGTGCACTTTAAATCTTTAACCAGCTCTTTGTTTTATTCTGCAACGCCTTGTACGCCACTGTCGGTACTTAGTATACTTTCCAATAGTGTTCTGAGTCACCATTTTGCAACAGGTTATGAGCCCGGTGTCTCAAGGCTTCCAGCTTAAGACTTTTTTATGCTAACTTAGGATTTTAACGCATTTGGCAGCTAACCTTCCAGAAATCTACTAATAAGGGACTGATCATCCCAGATTTAGGAACCTAGCTACCACACCAAGCTGCAACACATCCTTTTTAATAGGATTTTCTAAGGTTATTCCTTAATGCAGCTTTCTTCTAGTTTTATCTAGAATTTAGTCTTGATTTTCTTTGCATTTTTAAGACATTCTGGTATCTTTTCTCTTCTTATAATGGCTAGTTAGAACGTTCCTACTGATAACCTAAGCTATACAGCAGAGGTAGAAGAATCTAATAATGACCAGGAAATTGCCCAGCTCAGGGAAGACTAACAGGAAATAAGAAAAGAATTTAGTTATAAATTTAATCGAATGAATTCTAAAATCGATTTTTTGGCTGATAAAATGGGCACTTTAGTAGATAGACTAACCAAGCCTATTGCTAGCCCACCATTACAAGATATAATAGATGTAGATACCTTCTAAACCCCTGTGGGTAAGGGAAATACGCCACTACTTAAAGCCTAGCAGCAACCCCTGCCAGTTCCAGCCAGCATTAGCAGCTAAGTTAGCGCTATAGCTATTAAGGAACTAGCTAAAACAGCCAATGGATTCTAGGAATCCTAAAAGCTAAGGGGGGTATCTAACTTCGACTAATGGAAATAGGCCTTTATAATCCAACTTAGGGCACTCAATATCGCTAAATTCATCGAAGAGCCTTCTATTGCTAGTAATTTTAACGATTTAGAGTAAGCACTTTTACTATTACTTATTAAGAATAGTTGCACAGAAGGACCAGCTGCCGCTATCAACTGGTGCACTGACCCAGAGTCAGCCTTTACGTTACTTACCAAATAGTATTCTCACTCATTAGATGTATAGCGGACCCACCTATACCCTGCCTTCCATCAACTAAATTTCACAGGCTATAAGGGTACCTTAGAATCTTTTAACGCCTCCTTTAATAGCTACCTATCTAGGTTGCAAATTTTAGGCTCCTACATACAATCTTTCGACCAAATTAGCTAGTATTTATATGCTATAGAAGGGGTCTTTTTCAGTGGGCAGAATGGCACCGCATAATGATGAGAATCGCCTATACTTAGGGAAATATATCAAATATTAACCTGCAATTTTATATGGTTGATTTACTGGAAGAATAACGCATTAAAGGGTCATTAGTAGCAAGGGCTACCACCCACCTCGCAAAGGTCAAGGGTGCTGCTACTAATAGCAATAGTAGCAAGCCAGCTAGTAACAACACTAGCAAGGGTGGTAAAAACACTACTACTAACGCCAATAAAAAGAACAAATAGGGGTCTTCTACCCAATAAGGGTCTTCTTCAGCTATATAGGGCAAGCCGGAAAAGAAGAAGAATAAAGAAAAGAAAGATTCAGCTAATAAAGTAGATACCCTATAAAAGACTGATGAAAAGGAAAAGACTGTAGATTCCTTCGTACTAGGGAATTATAATACTCTAAATCTTACACCTAGTGAGATAGCCTATTCTTCCTTCTAGGACCGCGAATGTGTGCAATTTTTAGCTACCAGCTATAGTGTATAATCCGGTGGGAAAACGCCAATAGATTCTTTACTCTACGATACTAGTTCTACGGTGCATATTATCAACGATAAAAAGCACTTTACCTACTTCTAATACTATACCGGAAATAGACCAGTTATTAGTATAGGTGGTGGCCCAATCAAGCCTAGTGGGTGGGGCATAGCGCGTTTTACCGTGCTATAGGCCACCAACCCACCTCAGTGGGGCACCTTAGAGCTAACTAACGCCCTCTTCATACCAGCTTTTAATATTAACATCTTTAGCGGCTTTAAATACTATCTGAATCGTGGCAGTATTCAGGGCCAAAGCCTAGTTAACAGCAATAATAAGTGTATTGGGCTTCTTAATTTTAAGAAGTATAGCTTCTTTTTATAACAAAAAGGGGTAGATTCGCCGTTTTTACACTATACTAGCCAACCGGCTTCATATAGTATCTCGGTCGAATTACCTACCCTAGCTAACCTAGAAGAATACAAGGAATATCCCCTGCTAGAGGATTTACCTACCCTACTAGCTGACTCGGACCTTCTACTTCCACCAGCTAATTTGCAAGCTAACCCACCAGCTAATTTACTAGCTGACCCACTAGCTAGTCCTGGTTTTTCGGTGGTACCAACAGAGGCTGCTATTCCCAATATAGCCTAACCACTATAGAGGGCCCCGGTCGCCCTCAACCCAGCCCTAGTATTAGCAGCTAATATCGAGTATTAAAAGCTGTTATTATTAGCCGGCCTTTGGCACGTCAGGCTAGGGCATATCGGAATCCAACTTCTCAAGAAGACTTGCGCCGCTATAGCCGGCTTACCTGACCTTAGTAAGGTAAAGGATTCTGATTTTAACTGCATCGCCTGTAAAAGGGCAAAGTCAGTTCGGCGTTTTACATCAGGGGCTATACCAGACCCTATGTATTGTTTGGATATTATAGAGGGTAATATCTTCTAAATTAACCCTCTACTATACAATAAACGCCCTATTTGCCTTATCTTAATTGACCGGAAATCACGCTTCCGTTAGGTACATTTACTACCTAACAAGGAGGGACCCACAGTATTCCTAGTATTACAGGGGTTCTTCTAAGGTCTTAGGAATCGCTACGGCAAATTAGCTATTGAATTCCACTATGATGGTAGCAAGGAAATTAACGACGTTATTATAGCCTGGCTAGCACTTAAGGGTATAGATTTTTTAATTTCTTCCCCTTATATTTATGAGCAAAATGGGTTAGTAGAACGCTCTATATAGGTTATTGTTGACTGACTTAGAGCTACTATGCTTTGGTCTCGGTTACCTTCTTATCTTTGGTCTGTAGTAATTCTTAGTATTACTACCTTGGTAAATTTAATAGCAGTCTCAAACCGTTCCTTGTCACCTTTTGAGGAATTAAAGAAGGATTTTCTGGAAATTATATACTACTACCTACCCGACCTTACTAGCTTTAGGGCTATTGGTGCGGCTATAGAGGTGCTAATCCCTTTAGAAAAACGGGTCATTAGCCATAAGCTGGCCCCCTAGACCGAGTCAGGTAGGTTACTAGCTACGCTAGGTAATGGTACCTACCTCGTCTATATCCCATATCGCCGGGTCGTTACTAAGACCTCTTTTATTACCTTTACCTACCAAAATGAAGGTATAGGCCCTATTTCAAGTGGCCTAGAGGGCATTTTTGATTTCTAACTGCCTTCTAATTTAGAGGGGGTAAATATCGACTAAATTGCTCTAGAAGAGCCTATTTGGAAGTCGCCTCGCCTAAATATGCCTATTTCTGGCGTAGCCGAGGGCATAGGCCTACCATAGGCCACGGATCCAACACAGCCTACGGGCCTACCATAACTAATGGGCCTAATACAGCATACGGATCCACTACAACCGGTGGGCCTACCACAACCAATTGGCCCGCTACAGCACTCTGCAATATTTCCTAGTAATTCGCCGTCTTTTGATTCTAAATGTTACGGGCTCGGGCTACGCCCGCGCCATAATATGGCTAGGACTCGGGCTGCGCCCGCGACTAGCCTCAGGAGTATCGGCACGGGGTCACGAGGGCTCGCTAAGGACTCGGCCCGTGCTATATATGAACATAAATAGGCTACTTAGAGGCCCCTATTCGGGCCCTCTCTCTTTCCTCCTTAGTCTATTTAATATATTCATTCGACGCCTATTCGCAGTAGCCTTAGGGCCAGTCCTTTATATTTAAATAGACTCTCTCAGCCTTGCTGTTATAACCTCACATTATAGAGCCGATGATGTAGGCTATATAAGATATCGAGATGAATATACCTAGAGAAACGGGTATAGATAACCCGAGACTAAGACGCTCCCGACGTAATATATATACCCAAGTAGAGTAGCTCGTATCGGGGTTATAATAGATAGAGGCGTAAATGCAGACTAATGCGTAATACCTTGCTGCTATTGCCGCCTTACTATAGACCCTCCTTGCGAACTAGTTAAATAGCTCCTAAAACGCCACCTAACCGGCCCCGGTCGTATAATAGAATGCCCCCCTCCCTACGGCTTAGGATACCTAGCTAAAATGTAAGCCGATTCCGATAGGGGACCCCTTTAATGGCAAAAAGGCTATATTTACAGCCTGGCGGACCTTTATGCAATATAAGCTCGAGGTCGATAAGGAATTTATTAGGGACGAGAAGACTTAATGGATATTTATCTTCTAGAACCTTTCGTCTATAGTCTAATTATAGGTCGCGGCCTTTTTTAAGAATAGTGCGGCTTGCGATTATAATATAATAAAGTTCTTTAAATACCTCTAATATCTCTTTAAGGACCTATACCGATAGGATCGCGCTATTATTAAGCTTAAGCACTCCTTATGCTAGGGCCCTAAGGAACCTTTTGCTGCCTTTTTTATGCGATTTAAGGAAAAACTTACACTTATTAGCGGTCTCGGTTGGCCTGAGGAAGTTAAGCTTAAATACCTCCGATTGGCGCTTAACGCTTATATAGCTAATAAGATTATTAGCTTTGGGGTCTCCTATTACGACTATTATTCGGCGGTAGACTATTACCGATAAATTGCTATCGATATTGAGACTAGCTTGACTATTAATCACTATATAGGTTCGACCCGTTCCCGACCGATATATACCTAGGATTCTAAGGGCGATATATAAATATTAGGTGTTAATAAGCTGGACTCGAAGGGTAATTAGCGTATGCCTAGGGCGATATAGGTCTCTAAAGAATAGTATAAAGATCGTAGGAAGAAAGGCTTTTGTTTTTAGTGTGGCTCTCCTAATTATCAGACGTTTATATGCTACCTATTGCCGGTAATCCGACCCGATGCAGCTAAGATGGCCTTACTTGACTTATAAGTTATAGAGGTTAAAAGTAGTAATGAAGATTAGGAAAAAGAATAGCCCTTAAACTTAGTCTCATTAGAGGGCTTAAGATGCGCGTATAGACTTTAGCCCGATTATAGAAGGAATTAGAGGAGATCGCAGAACGAATAGATAGATACCCCTTTTTAGTACCGATCTTATATGAATCTTATACCTTTATTGATACCTTAATCGACTCGGGATGTAACTATTATAGCGCTATAAGCGAAAAGATAGTATAATAGTTAGGCCTCTAACCTATCTGCTTACTATAATATAGGGAAATCGGAACGGTAGTAGATATTTAGAGCCGTTTAGGAGAATATAAGGTAATATATTCTTTTATTACCTATATCGTCTGCGTAGCGATCGATATCAATAGATAGCTATCTACGGTTATATTTTATATTATCCTAGGCTTTACCTATAATATTATCCTTAGGATATCTTAAATGGAATACTATAATGTTATACTATAGGCAAAGCGATACTAATTAAAGATCGGATCGGTAGGTAGCTTTATCGTTAAGGAATCGACGAGAAGGCAATAGGGTCTAATTGCAGTAAATATCCTTAGCTCGGTCTTCTATAGTATGCTAAAGCAGGCAAAACGCTTTAGGGACCGGTCGATTTCTTTTATTGCGATAAGCTTATAAGAGATAATACGTATCCTCTGCGTTATGCTGCCACCTTATTAAGATTCTGCCCTACGATTATAGGAGCTGCAGGTACTTTCGATAGAATTATAGGAATTTGCCGACCTCTTTAATAAGGAGAAGGCTTTTGGTCTTCCTTTGCACTAAGGTATATTAGACTACTATATCCGGCTTAAAAAGACTGCGGATAGGAGCTAGCTAGACTTACCTTAGGGCCTATTATATAATATGCTATAAGACCACTTACTTAAGGTTTGAAGATAAGTAACTGACCTAATGGATAAAGGATGGATCCGTATGAGCTTTTTATCGGTAGTGGTATTAATCCTGCTAGCTAGAAAAGGGAATAGCGGGTGGCGTTTTTATATCGACTATCGGGCCCTTAATAAGGTTATAATCTAAGATTGATACCCCCTCCTTTTAATTAAGGAGACCTTATGATCTTTATCCTAGGCGAAATGGTTTATTAAGGTTGATATATGCGTAGCGTTCTATAAGATATATATTGCAGAGGGCGATGAATACTTGACTGTATTCTGTATATAATTCGGACTATTTAAATGGCTTATTATGCTATTTGGCCTAACTGGGGCCTTTGCGATTTTCTAAAGATATATTAATAGGGCCTTAGGGAATACGCTAGGAGACTTTATAACTGCCTACCTTAATAATATTTTGATCTATACCGGGGGAATAAAGGCGGACTATATAGGGCGCGTTAAGGAAACCCTTTAACGACTGCAAAAGGCCGGCCTAAATTTAGATCTTAATAAGTGCGATTTTGCAGTAAAGGAGGTCTAGTACTTAGGATATATCGTGACGGCCGGAAAGGAAATCCGCCTAGACCCCGAAAAGATTAAGGCTATCTAGAACTAGGAAGTACTTACGAAATTAAAAGGCGTTTATAGTTTCTTTAGTTTTGCTAATTTCTACCGCGATTTTATTCTAGATTTCTCTTGCCTTATCGACCTTTTAGTTAGGTTAATAAAGAAAGGGGTCCTATTCTAATAGTTGGATAAAGAAGAGGCGGCATTCTAAGCGCTTAAGTGGTGTTTTATATCGTCTCTAGTTCTTGCCTAATAGGACCTAGATAAGGAGATGGTTCTTAAGGTAGATAGTTCTAGTATAGCCTTTAGTGGCTATCTATTGTAGGTCGGGGAGGATGGCGTATTTTACCCTATTATATACTATTCTATTTGCTTATCGGATGTAGAATAGAATTATACTATATACGATAAGGAACTCTTTGCTATTATCTTTTGCCTTAAGGTATAGTTAGTAGAACTCCGCTTAGTGGCCTCCCCTTTTACTATTTTTACCGACTATAAGAACCTAAAGTACTTCGCCTGATTATAAGAAATATCTAAGTGATAAGCCCGATAGGCCGAGACTTTAGCGCTCTTTAACTTCTATTTTTAGTATAGGCTAGGGTTATAAGCCTAATGCCCTAATACGCTTTCTCAATAGGAATAAGAGGTAGGCGGGGTAAAGCTATAAATCGGCTAGATCCTAAAACCACTATCTATTTTAGCACTCGATATGGATAAAATAAAGGGCGGGATAATACTAACCTCGGCCCTATAGACTACCCTACCTTGCAGCCTATATATCTTTACCGACTCCTACCTTTAAGCTATCTAGGATTAAGCGATATCCGAAGATAGTATATATCGGGCCCGATAGATAGTAATTGCGAATAGGGAATAACGATTTCTAGCAGAAGCGGCGATATAAGAATAAATTGCTGATTATACCCTGAATATATATAGCATGCTCCTTTACTAGGTATAGGTATAGCTCCTATCGTTTGAGCCTTTAACTACTATAGTAATCTAACGCTGCTATAACTCGCCTATTGCGGGCCACCTAGGGAAAAATACTACCTTTTAACTATTGCGATAGGATTATTACTTCGATAATATATTATCTGAGGTAGCGAGATACGTTCGGAATTACTAATGCCGCGGGGTATATAAGAGCCGCTAATTGCGCTAAGGCCTATTATAACTGCTATTAATTGCGGACCGCTTTTGGTCGTAGATATCGGTCGACTTTATAACCGACCTTCCTGCCCGTAATGCCTCTAACCCGCGATTCCTTATAGTGATTATAGACCGCTTATCGAAGTATATCTAGCTTAAGGCTATATACTTAATGAAAGCAAAAGATTGCGTAGAATGCTTTTAATAGTATTAGTGGCGCTTTTATAGCTTCCCTAGGGAGATTATTAGCGATCGAGGTTCGGATTAGGTAGGCCAATTTTAGTTTATACTATATAAATTAGTTAGGACCGAGCAACTTCTATTAATAGCATACTACCCCTAAACTGATGGCGGTATAAAGCGAATAAACTAAGAAGTATAGGTGGTCCTCTATATTATGGTTTCCTTTAATTAGTACGATTAGCTATATTATCTTGCGGTATATTAACTCGCGTTAAATAACTAGATATTATCTGTTATTAGGTTTAGCCCGAACCGGTTGCTTAATAGGTTTAATATTCCGATTATTGCTTTGCCTCTAAGGGTAACCCTAAGCTTAACTACCCTAAAGGGGTGTACGGCTCTCTTTCTTAATAACCTTAAAGAGGGATAGGAATTAGCTTAGGCTGCTATCGCCTTTATATAATAATAATAGTAAGATACTATTAACTGTTTATAATACCCGGCTAAGCGCTTCTAGGTTAGTAATTAGGTATAGTTAAACCTCCAGAATATTAAAACGAACCGCTTATATAAGAAGCTCGATTAGGTCTCTACTAAATATACTATTATTGCCATCCTATTACCGCTTAATATCTAGCTTAATATCCTATAAGGCATTTATTTAGTTTTTTATATTAACCTAATCGAATGAGCCGCTTCCGATCTATTACCTAGTTAGGTAATAACTAATATACGACCTAGGCTTTTATTTATTTTTCCTTAAGACTCTACGAACCCATATAAAGAGTATAAGGTTAAAAAGATACTTATAGCGAAGAATATATAGGGCCGAAGATAGAAACGTAATATACTTATAAAGTAGAAAGGGTATGATTTACCGATATAAGAACCCCTAAAAAACTTCAAGGATACTACCGCATAAGAAATATTTAAGGCTAAATAGGGGGATATTAGGATTTATAATAGGCCCAGCTAGGTCTTGAAATGAGGTCTATTAGATTAGTAAACGATGCCGAACGCCTACTACTATAAATAAAATATAAAATAATAAAAATATATAAAAAAAAAAAAAAAAAAAAATATAATATAATAAACTAAACCGGGGCCGATATAGGCTTAACCCTAATATGCCCCTTTTTAGGGCTACTCTTTATCTCCCTAAGCCTCCTCCTACTCCTATAGCGGCGTATAGGCCGGTGGCGGCGGGGGTCTTTATAGGGCAGGGCGTGTATATAGGCTATATATTAAATAGGGATAGTTCCCTATGCGTCTACGATATGACGGAGTCTGCGGGATACTATAAGGCGAATATAGCGGGGGCGCATTAAGAGACGATAAGACCCCTTAACGAGATAGGGCCGGATAATATAGTATCTATAGAGGCGGCCGCGATAAAGATAGCGAGGGCGCAGGGGGCTATAGAGCGGGGTCTGCTTACTGCTGCGGGGATTGCACTAGATAACTTTATGTTGGCGGCGGTAGAGCCTCTATATAATATTAGCCGCTTTAGTCGTACGATAGTTCCTCCCCTATATAATACGCGGGGAGGGCAGGCTGAGATAGGGGCGGGGGCAATCGGAAACGTTAAGCTTTAACCTAGTACTGCTCTATCTTAGTATAATATTTTTAGGCTTCTATTTGCGTCTCTCTTATAATATTCAGAATAGGAGCGAGATCTATAATAAACCTAGCCTAGCGCCGCGAGGGCATTAATGCTATAGATACGGTAGAAACTATACTGGTAGTATCCTTTAGGCTAAACGCTAAACGCGGGGCGCTAGGGGCCACCTACTCGGTAGTAAAAGCGCGATACTATTAATTATTTAAAGCCCGAAACTCAGGGGTAAGGATAACGGTATACGCTTTCTGCGTATCTATCTTAGGACGAGCGGGCTCTACAATAGCCCTCCCCTCCTTTACTACTTTAATCTAGCTGCGTAAGATGCGTTATAGTATAGGGTTCCCCGCAAGATGCTAATCAAGCTATATATAGGATGCATAAGAATTAGCGCAGCTTTTGCACCCCTTAGCTCTCCTATGACGCTTATATATAGGCAACTCTCCGGTTGACTGTATATGCTTAGTGTATCTATCGTATAGAAACTCTTCGTCTTTTATATATTAATACTCTTTATCTGAGGAGTCCCCCTCTAGGAGATAATCGCTAGCGGCATGGTATAGCTTCTAGGGACGAGTAGGGCTCGATCCCTCCTTAATAAGGGCACTTCCAGCAGCAGACGAGGATATATTTAGGCTCTAAATAGGGTTAGTACGAAATACTCGCGATAGAGGTAGGGACTTAAGACTTACTAATAAGCTTTACAATAGGCTAGACCGGGTCTCGCTATAAAAGGAGTTAATAGCCGGTTGTAATAGAGATAGAATTCGATAAGGAATACTAATGCGAGCGGGATGGAAATAATACTTCAACCGATTAGCATATAATATAGGCTTAATATAGGATAAAACTTACGATAATAGGGACCTTCGATGCTTATTAATGGCCTTAATAAGAAGAAGGGAAGAAGGAAAAAAGCCCTAATGAGGAAAAATAAAGACTATAGGGAGATTTCCAGCCGGTAGCTAGCGAAAAATTTTTTATAATATTCCTAGCTGCATCGGTTAACCTCTAGCTAGCGGCATAACGACGAACTTCTACGCGTTTCTATTATATTATTCCTAATTAATAACTATACGACTCCTATTAATTATATGGCTATATCCGCTACGGTTATAGACGAATCCTTCCTATACCTGGCAATTGGCCTATATACGGATTTGAGGATATCGCGATATAGTAATTGGCGATATAATTGGTCCCTAGCGGAGGATTGATTGATAATAGAAGGCGATTTTTCCGACTCCGAGGCGGAGAAGGGGGGTATATTACGGGCTCGGGCTACGCCCGCGCTATAATGTGGCTAGGACTCGGGCTGCGCCTGCGATTAGCCTCAGGAGTATCGGTATGGGGTTACGAGGGCTCGCTAAGGACTCGGCCCGTGCTACGTATGAATATAAATAGGCTACTTAGAGGCCCCTATTCGGGCCCTCTCTCTTTCCTCCTTAGTCTATTTAATATATTCATTCGACGCCTATTCGCAGTAGCCCTAGGGCCAGTCCTTTATACTAAAACGCTTTAGCCTAACTCAGCTTTTCAGCTTAGGTAAGACGGTCCTCTTTTACCGGCTAAGGAAAATACACCTTTTTCCTATATAAAAAGGCTGCAAATGCTAGGAAATGCAGAAAGCTCTTATCACTAGGAATCTCAACTATAGAGATTTTCCGAATCTATTATAAAAGTAGGCTTACCCTGCATATGTGAAAATTCTGACTCGCCCCACATAGAAAATTTTCAATGGTCTGAATCTCAAAGCCCCATACACACCGATTTTCTGCGACTTTCTAATACAATAGATTCTGCCTTTTCGCCCGGCTTCCTAGTAAATGCAGCATTTCACTATAGTAAAACGCTGCCTATACTAGAATATCTGAAATTCGAGAGTCTAAATATCGCCTTAAATGAGAGACCGTAGAGGGAAATGTTTCGAGTATTAGAAAGTAAGCCTTTTTTCCTATACCAGGTTAGGGCTACTAGGGGTAAAATTAGAGGAAGAATGCAGCCACGGATACGAGACGTGTAAGGTATCCTAGGTTATGGATACTATAGGTCACTTTTGGACCTATAGACTAACGACTAATAGTCTGACCAATAGTCTGACCTACAGACTGACTAATGGGGTGCTTTCCCACCCACCCAGCCGAAAAACGACCAGATTTTCGGATACCCAGGCAGCCCCCCAGAGGCTTCCATACGGGATTTCCACCCTTCCTATGCCTTTTACCAACAAATGCACGATATCTGCTGTAAGGTAAAGGCTGCAAAACGGGCCCTAGAAGGTGTGCCTAATAGCTGGAAGGAAGTCTTATACAACCCACAAAAAGATAGCTGGGTTAAAGCCTTATTTTCGGAATTCGAGCAAATAATCGATTTAAATGTCTTCAAATTTATTCCAAAGACTAGTATTCCTGCTAGTAGGAAAATATTGCATAACCGGCCTGTTTTTCGTGTTAAGAAAGATGCGAATAATAACCCGGTTAAATATAAGGCATAATTAGTTGTTAAAGGCTTTATGCAGATATCTGGGCAAGACTTTACGGAGACCTATGCCTCGACTTCGATCCCACTAATATAGAGGATTATCCTTGCTCTTGCTGCTGCAAATAACTAGGAAATAGAGCAGATTGACTTTATTAGTGCCTTTCTAAATAGTGAACTGCTGGAGACGATTTATATGGAGATTCCAGCTGGTTTTCTAGAATTTGCAGAAAGCCTACTCTTACCTAATCCAGCCTTGTGGTCTGACCTGTAGCGTCAACGACTTCTAGCCTTACTTACTAAGGTTGGATATAACCCCTCTGCATTACAGGTTATACTGTTGAAGAAAGCCTTGTATGGGCTTAAATAAGGCCCTCGCGAGTGGCAGTTACGGTTAAAAGACCTTCTAGTGCAAGAGGGTTTTACGCCGTTACTTTCTGATGCCGCCGTCTTCTATAATAAAGGAACGCATACCTTTATTGTGACCTATGTGGATGACTGCTTGATTGTCGGTCCGGACCTTAGCTATATTGACCAGCTTAAGGCTAAATTCTATAAGGTTTATGCCATAGAAGACTGAGGATCTGCCTCCTTCTTTCTAGGAGTGCAGATTATTAGGGATAGAGAAAAGGGCCTGTTATGGCTGCACCAATCGCAATTTATTGCGGAAGTCCTTAAGAAGTTTAATCTTAAGGACGCACGACTGCATCTAATCCTACTATAGCCTGGTATACTCGCTGAGTCTAAGGCTGATAATACGCCGCTAGATGCTAGTAATCAACACTTATTCCAGCAGCTGGTAGGGATATCGATGTGGTTGATGATGATGTTAAGACCTGACCTTGCCTTTCCAACGCAATACCTGTCACGATATATGCAATAGGCTTCCACTACACAGCTTAATGCTGCTAAGGGCGCTTTTCGCTACTTAGCTGGTACGGCAAATACAGCCATTTGTTACCGAGCCGCTAAAGCTACCGTAGTATTAGCTGCATTTTCTGATAGTGATTTTGCTGGGTGCCGGCTGACTTTGAAGTCTATTAGTGGTTATCTTACTACTTTGAATGGTGGGCCTATTAGCTGGAGGTTAAAACGGTCTTCGACTGTGGTTTTGTTAACGCTTAAAACCGAGTCTAATGTAATGCTTGAGGCGATTTGCGAAGTGGAGTGGATATCTAATTTATTTGAAGAAATCCAGGTCGATATTTAACGCCCGATACCACTATACTGCGATAACTAAGGGTCTATTTCTAATGTAAATGACCCAAATTAGCATGCCCGCACTAAGCACACCTTGCTTAAATTCCGGTATATATGTGAGAAGGCCTACGCTGGCCTGGTAAAAATATCTTATTTACCCACGACAGATATGCCTGCGGATGGACTCACCAAACCACTTCTAAGCCTGAAATTCCCTATATTTCGGCAGCTATTAGGGCTGCAATCCCTATAGCATTATCTTTTTTTTCTGATTTTTTATAGGGTTTCTTTCTTTTATTCTAACGCTAGGATTAGCCATGTTGCTAATCAGAGGGTGTTGGTTTCACCAAGGGGTACCCAGTTGTACGTAGGGTTGCGCGCGTGGTATCGTGTACCGTGAGGTCACCGGTCAAAGGTATGATTACTTCTTTGATTATAACTGACTAACTAAGAGGAAAGAAAGGAAGCAAAAGAGTAATTACACGATGTAGCCTTTTTGTGCATGTGCCATTGTCACGTGCATCGGCGCAGTCGGGCCGGGCTGCCCGCGTGCCCTACCGGGCTCAGGGGTAAAGGGGCAAAAGTGGCCACATCATGCGCAGCAGTATGCGCGGCACATCCGTCGCAATGTGCCCAATTGGGCACCTTGCGACAGCGATTCCGACACTGGCAGCTTCTCTTTTTATAGAAGCAAACATCGGAATCGCTAGGATGTAAGGCGCACACATAGAAAAGAAAGTGCGGCGCGGTCTCAGCAGGTTGTGCCGCCGATAACGCCATCGCGCCACGCGGCCGGCCTATATAGCCTCATCCCGTACAGCCGGTATGTTGAATATTGTAGCCAAAACAAAGGGGCAGTAATAAACGAGCCAAAATAGATATAACAGCAATAAACGAGCAAAAATAAATGCAGCATTAGACATAAGGAAATCCACCCACTTGCCACACATGACATCACCAATACTTTCCAAATGCAGTCAGACATTAACCGACCTCTTTACCCACCCTTCAACATATATAACGGCCTTATTGTGGTCGACAAAGGTCTCAAGGGCTTTATTAGGCGTTCCTTTAGTCATTGCATTAGCAAGATTATCATTCCCGTTAATCTAACGGATCTTATATATCTCCTAGCGCTCGTATAACTATCGTAGGGCTATAATATCTATCATAAGCCTTTTCTCCTTAGTGGTGCCTAGCTTGATAAGGCATTCGTACAGCGAAAACGAATCCATACATACAACTATAGGGATCTTTGGCAATCCCAACCGGCTGGTAATCATATTAAGAGTCGTGCCTATCGCATATGCGATATTAACCCCTTGCACCATACTATACAGCTCCGAAGCAAGTGCGCTATATGTTACCTGCTTGCTCTTTGTAGAGCTATAAGTAGTGATGTTACCAGTCAGCTAGAAGGCATTATTTGCAGTATCTGCCTCATTCCCTAGCACAATCACGTAACCAATCTGGGAGCTTAAATCTTTATTGTTGGCAAAGGATCCATCAACAAATACAAAGATCTTAGCTGTATTAAGGGCCAAATTGATATACCGTAGGCCATAATCCTGGTTATCTAGCTGCCATTAAAGGCGCTTATTCAATCTCGCGATATCCTTAGGGTCAGGTTGCTAGTATTATGCTGTAACAGACAGGTCAAAGGATGCCTTAGGCTGGCAGACCGTAGCGATATAAGCGCCGCAAGCGCGTTATTCGATATAATTGCGCTAGGCTGTGGGCGCATTCTTGTCGATAGTCGCGATCTTCTTACTTTAACCTTTCTGGCATAATGTCATACCGTTAGTATTGGCCGTTAGCATACATCCGTTAAATATCAGGGGCACGGTTAGTAATAGCTTCATCTTAGGCTTGGCGTTGAAGCCTGCCTTAGTAAGCTCTAATTCTTCCTATTGGAAGAAGGCATTGTTACTTAGGCTAAGGGTATCGTCAGTCTGCATACCTACGATACCGAAGTATATGCTAGTATCGCCAGTATGGTCAGAAGCATCAGTACAGTCAGTATCGTCATTACCAGCAGATATTAGCAAACAGGGGTCATAGGTCGATATAGTCATGCCCAATTTCTCGCGATAGTGCCGAAAGTATATTGCCCACCAGTGGGTGCCTGCCTCAGCTATTCCGTACAGTGGCTTCACCACTTCCATGATAGTATTATCAGGGTATTGGTGAGCTATTTGCTTAGGTAGCTTGGCAATGATTGACCGATTAAGGGTAGTTAATGACTGCACGTAAGCCTATGTGATATCCTATATCCAAAGAAATAGGCTGTAGGAGCGTTGCAATGAAGGGGCTATTGATATGAGTAACTATTAACTAGCCCATTGGATTGTAGGAGACTAAGTTAATATCAATCGCTTTTTATCATCACTATGCCCTTGAATAATAAGCCTAGACTTCTTGTATGGTGTGTCTATGCCTTTGCCCTTAATTTCTCGTATTATACGTGAGTTAAACAGGCGTTAGGCTCTATATTGACCGATATTAAAGGTAACAAATTGGAACACATTACAGGCTTGTAATGCTTTAATCTCTATGCGGTTAGACTGCTCAAAGGGGTCTCTAGGGGTCGTGATCTTCCCTTCTTAGCATAATTAACTAGCAAGCTATAGGTCGGCTTGCTCTTTTGCAGTTAAGAAAGAGGCGTTAATAACGGTATTAGAAGCGATAGCATTAACAAGAGCCTCTTTTTGGTCCTCATTGATCATAATATTAGATATTATATATGCTAGCAGTGGTGATGGTGATACTAGCCTGACTTAATCAGGGCTAGTAGCCAGTAATAGATATGTCGCGGCTGCAGGTGTCGATGATATTGTAACTACAGGTATCATTAATGATGTCTTGGCTGCAGGTATTATCGCGGCCGGAGGTGCGGCTGCAGCTGGTGCCAGTATTCTGACTTCCATCCGGCCGGGGTAGGCCGGGCCTTTGGCATAGACGATATCTTCAGCATTATTAGCAGTAGGGTCGCTATTAAGGTCGTAGTTATAAGGCTTGACGACCGTTAACCAGAACTTGACGGGGCTATATAGCATCTGCACGATATAGGTCTCACCTTTGAGGCTGATTAGCCAGTACAGCCCATACCATCCACCCTTTTCTCTCTATACCTGTATATCTGACTGTAGGGGTAGTCGGTGGATAGGCTGTATGTCTAGGCTGTTCTATTAGGCGAGGGCATCACGAACTTATTGCTTGGCGAGGCATTTCCTAGCTTTATCAGTGGCCTTTCGTAATATTAAGGCGCGTTGTAATACTGATAAGCTAAGGGGTGAGTTATCTGTAAGTCGAGGATATGCTCCAAAGACTAATAACGTAGACACTAGACTATTAGGTCTAGCTGAGTTGTTGACAGCTTTTACAGCAAGCTGTAATTTCTATTCCTTTGTTATTAAGTTACCTACTTTATTGTCAACAATGGTGTAGGCTCTGCGTAACAGGGCGTGGTATCTCTCGACTTTGCTAATACTATTGTAGGCTTCTATAGGAATTTCATCCATATTGATAGATAGAAGCCGGGCATTATGGCGGAATTCGGCAGAGGCGAAGTTGGGTCCGGCATTATGAATAATCCAATCCGGCAGGCTAAGGTAAGTATTAATCTAGCATTCCTTGAGGGCATTCCAAACATCTCAGGCCTTCTGTCTTTATGGGTCAAGGAACCTAGCTGCCTGGAAGCCTATTGCGGCATCCACAATGTGTAATACCGGCCGATTATTAAGGTAAAGGATGTCTACGATTATCTTATAGTTAAATTAGTGGTTATCCTTAAGTATGAATTTGAATCGGCTAGGTGCCTTTGCGTTTATTTGGCATTAATAGCATATGTGAGTGATGCTTTCGATAATACTGCGGTTAATATCGTTATGGCCGGCTCTTTATAGTACCTTTGCAAGCCTGTTAATAGAAGGGTGCCCGAATCGACGATATAACTAATAGATTTGCTGTGACGATAGGTAGAAGGCTGTAGTATCTATGGCATTGAGAGTCTACTATAGATATCCCTATTTCCTAATAATAGGGACCTTAATATCCCCTTAGATAAGCAGGTTTTCAATATTATCAAGCTTTACGCCTATCCTATCCATATCCATAATAGAATAAAGGAAGGGGGTGCCGCTATTAAAGACATGGAAGGGGATATTCCCAAATATTATGGGGACATTTAGTATGCCGGAAGATGTAGCAGAGCCTACGCCAAAATTCACTATGTGTTTTTTGTCAGTCGTCTCAATAGTTAGGGACTTCATTAATCGCATTAGGGCCTTTGCTTAACCTAGGCCTACTGTTGATAGGCCAGAGGCGCCAGTATCCGGTAGGATTCTACAGAAGGTATAGTCACTATAGCATTCTTCTTCTAGAAAGGCAGAACTATAGTCTGGTAAGGGCATTCGGAAAGGGTCAATTTATAGGAAGGTATATCGGCATGATTCATCCTGCAGGGCTTGTAATATTTTAATAGATGAAGAAGGTGATGGTTCTATTTGTGTAGGGGCTAAGAAATACTGAGTGGCTGTAATTTGCGGTGCAATAGTATCTTCTGCATCCTATTGTGTAACGTTTGCCATCATGACTTCAACATCTTCAATGATATCATTAAAATCAGCGTTTTTAAGGCCTTAGTTGGCAGGCCCCTTATATTCCTATAGGAAAATATAGAACTTCTTGTTATTAGGGGCGGTATAGTTGGAACGGTTCTTCAGCCATTATGCCTTTGATTCTTGTTGCTCTTGGGCAGTATAGTTAGATGACTAATATCCTGATTTATTATAAATGAAGTATTATTTCTAATAGGGTCTGGCTAGAAGGGCACGATTCTATTATTTAAAGCTGTCACGGACTCGGGCTATGCCCGTATCATGGATTGACTGAGGCTCGGGCTGCGCCCGTACCTAATCCGGAACGGATAATATAAGGTAGACGCGCAGGCCTATAAGGGCAACGTTAGGGCTCTAACCCGCGCTACACACGGATGTATATAGACTGCAGAAGGGACCCGATTCGGGCTCTTCTCCCTTCCTCCTTAGTTTTATTAATACATCCGATTAACGCCTATTCGTAATCGCCCTAAGGCTAGTCCGTCACAATTGATAAAACTCTCTCAACCCTTATTGTTATACTATATACAACCGCCGATAATAGATATAGGGCCCTTACAGAATACTACGGGCTCAGATGATGCCTAATGCGCCTCCACTTATTAATAGGCCGCTCAATAGGAGTCAATTACTAATACTATAGAAGTCTTTAATATAAGGTTCTAAGAATAGCTATCCTAAAGCCAGGAGAGTAAGCGTCGGATGCGTGCTTAGGCCGAATAAACCGAGCATCGGATACTAGCCCTTATCGACTAGATGCAATAATAACTATCGCTAGCCCCCGTAATAACCCCTAACCGGTCTTAGACTAACTCTATTTTAACTCTAGAGGAAACCCGACCTAGGCGTAAGCCGATACCAATCAGGGAACCCTTTAATAGTAAAAAGGCTATATTTACCGTATAGAAGACCTTTATAGAGCATAAATTAGAGATCGATTGGGATTTTATCGGTAATAATAAAACCTAATAGATATTTATCTACTAGAACCTCTCGGCTATAGTCTAATCTTAAGTCGCGGTATTCTTTAAGAATAGTATGGCCCTTTATTACTACCCTATAGCTTTCTTTAACTACCTATAGCGACTCTTTAAAGACCTACATCGGGAGGAATATGCGATTAGCGAGCTTAAGCATACCCTCTATTAGGCGCTAAAAAAACCCTTTTCTACCTTCTTTATGCGTTTTAAAGAGAAATTAGTATTAATAGGGGGGCTTAGGTAGCCTAAGTCGGTTAAGCTAAAAATACTCCGATCTGCTTTTAACCCTTATATATCGGATAAGATTATCGGCCTAGGGGTCTCCCATAAGGACTATAATGCGGCCGTTATACGGTACTATAAAATCGCCATCGACCTAGAGATAAGCCTTACTGCGAAATGCTATATAGACCCTTACCGGAATTATAATAATAACGCCCGGGATCTGCAGGCAACCGCTCGGGATAAAGATAGTAATACGCCTATAATAGGCATTAATAAGCTAAATTCGAAGGGCAAAGAGAAGTTATCTACTAAAAGGGTAGTATAGGTTTTAAAAGAGGCCCTTAAGGAGCGCTACTAGAAATTACTTTATACCTAATGTAGAGATACTGGCTATAAAATGCCGGAATGCAAGCTGAGGCTGGCCCGGCCTTTACTAGAGATAATTATAGCTTCTATAGACCTAAAGGCTATAGAAGCCTTACGAATCGCTAAGCTTAGAGATAGTAACGATAGCGATCCTTAAAGAAAAGATTAGCCTTTAAGCTAAATCTCGCGAGAAGGCTTAAAAAACGCACCTAACCCCCGGCCAGGTTATAACAGGAATACTATATAAAGGAGACTAATAATATTAAGGACCGTATAGATAGACACCCCTTTTTAGTCCTAATATTATATAATAATTCTACCTTTATCGATACCCTAATTAATTCTAGTTGTAACTGCTATAGTGCGATAAGCGAAAGAATTATCTAAAGGTTAGGACTCTAGCCTATCTACCTGCCGTCTTATAGGAAACTCGGAACTATAGTAGATATAAAGAGTCGATTAGGGGAGTAGTAGACTACCCCTTTAATTACTTATACCGTCCGTATCGATATCGATATTAATAGATAGCCGTTAGCTGTAATACTATATATCGTCCTAGGCCTTACCTGCGATATTATCTTAGGGTTGCTTTAGATAGAGCACCGCAATATCGAACTTTAGGTAAAGCAGCACTAACTAAGAATTAGAGCTATTAGCGGCCTCCTCGTAAGGGAATTAACTACTCGATCTTCTAGGCCTGCTATAATTAATATTCTTGGATCGGTCTTTTATAGTATATTATAATACGCGGTACGTACCTAAGATAACTCGACCTCTTTTTTCTTTACGAGCCTATAAAAGCTTATATGCATCCTCTATATTACGCTCTTACTATATTAGAATTCAGCTTCCCCTCCGGCCTAGCTATAGACCCTACTACTAGAGCTCTAGGACTTCGCCGACCTCTTCGATAAGGTAAAAGCCTTTAGCCTCCTACTACATTAGGGCACGCTTAATTACTATATTAAGCTTAAACCGACCCTAAATAGGGGGCCACCCGACCTCCTATAGGGACTACTATATAATATGCCGCGGGACTAGCTACTTAAGGTTTAGAGATAGGTAATAGACCTTATAGATAAAGGATAGATCTATACGAGCTCCTTATTGGTAGCGGTATTAGTCCTACTCGCGAAAAAGGCGAATAGCAGATAGCGTTTTTATATAGATTACCGGGCCCTAAATAAGGTTATAGTATAGGACTGGTATCCCTTTCCCTTAATTAAGGAGACGCTATATTCCCTATCTTAAGCAAAGTGGTTTATAAAGGTAGATATCTGCGCTATATTCTATAAGATCCGTATCGCTAAGGGCGATAAATACCTGATTATATTCTAGACCTGCTTTAGCCTTTTTAAGTAGTTAGTAACCCCTTTTAGCCTGACCAGGGCCCCCGCGATATTCTAGCGTTATATTAATAGGGCCTTAGGGGACTTATTAGGGGATTTCGCTACTGCCTACCTAGATAACGTTTTAGTTTATACTGGCGGCTTATAGAAGGAATATATAGACCGCATTAGGGTTATCTTTAGACGCCTATAAGATGCTGGTCTAAATCTAGATCTAGATAAATATGATTTTGCAGTAAAGGAGGTATACTACCTCGGCTATATTATAACGGTAGGGAAGGAGATCCGCCTAAACCCTGAGAAGATTAAAGCGATCTAGGAGTAGGAAGCCCCTATAAAATTATAGGGCATCTAAAGCTTCTTAGGTTTTGCAAACTTTTACTATAATTTTATTTTAGATTTCTCTTACTTAGCCGAGCCTTTGGTTCGATTAATATAGAAGGGTATTCCCTTTTAATAGCTCGAAGAAGAGGAAAAGGCTTTCTAAGCGCTTAAGTAATACTTTATTTTATATTTAATCCTCGCCTAATAAGACCCTAAAAGGGAAATAATCCTTAAGGCAGATAGCTTTAGTATAGCTTTTAGTGGCTGCCTCTTTTAGATCGAGGAGGATAAAGTACTCTACCCAATTGTATACTACTTAATATAGCTTATAAAGGCTAAATAGAACTATACTATCTATAATAAGGAGCTATTTACCGTTATTATATGCCTTAAGGTATAGTCGGCTAAGCTTTATTCTATTGCCGCCCTATTTATAATCCTTATAGACTATAAGAACCTTAAGTACTTCGCCTAACTAAAGGAGATATTAGAATGCTAGGCGCAATAGGCTAAGATGTTAGCCCTTTTTAACTTCTACCTTTAGTACTAGCCCGGCTTATAGGCCTAATGCCCTAATACCCTCTCACAATAGAAGCAAGAGGCAGATAGTGCGGCACTAAGGTTTAGCTAAGTCCTTTAACCACTATCTATTTCCACTATAGAGGCAGACCCGATAAAGGTTTAGCTAGACCTAATAGGAGATCGGCCGACTATAGCCCTAGGTATAATAAAGGATAGGCCGATAGTAGCTTTATCGACTAGAGTCTCCCTACCTAGCGGCTCTTAGGTCTTTACCGATATATACCTATAGGCGCTTTAGGATTAGGCTATAGCCGAGGATGAATTATATTAGGCCTAGTGGAAGGCTATAGCGAATAGAGAATAACGATTCCCTATAGAGGTAAAGACTAGAGAGTAGATTGTAAATTATACCCTAAATGCCTATAGAGCGCTATTCTACTAGGGCTAGGTTTAGCTCCCTTCATTCAAGCCGCTAATAACTATAGTAATCTAACGATGTTATAACTCCCCTACTATAAGGCACCTAAGGAAGAATATAACCTTCCAACTCTTATAATAGGATTACTACTTCGATAGCATATCGTCTAAAGTAGCTCGGTTTATTCGGAATTACTAATACTATAGGGCGTATAAAAGCCGCTAGTTACGATAGGGCCTACTCTAGCCCTTATCGATCCTAGATCGTTTTTAGTCTTAAATCTCTATTAACTTTATAACTGACCTCTTAGCCTAAGATGCCTCCGACCCGTATTACCTAATAGTTATTATCGACCGCCTATCTAAGTATATCTAGCTTAAAGCGATATACTTAATGCGAGCGGAGGATTATACGGAATAGTTTCTCGACTGCTAGTAGCGGCACTATGGATTTCCCGTCTAGATTATTAGCAATAGAGGCTCGGACTAAATAGGCTAATTCTAGACCACGATATATAAGGCTATTAGGACCGAATAACTCCTCTCGACCGTATACTACCTATAGACTAACGGTAGTATAGAGCGTATAAACTAGGAGGTCTAGGCTATCTTACGCATTAAGGTAGCATTCGACTAATACAACTAGCCTTAATATCTCGCGATTTATTAATATGCTCTAAATAACCGCACTTCCTTAGTTACTAGATATAGTCCTAACTGTCTCCTAAATAGCTTCGACTCTCCTATCGTAATACCTCCCCCCGATATTATGCTAAATTTAACGACCCCTAAAGGGCGAGCGGCGCGCTTCCTAGCTATAATATGGGAGGGGGGCGAACTCGCTTAGGCCGCTATCGCCTTTGCCTAATAGCGGCAGTAAGATGTGATAAACCGCTCCCGATGCCTAGCAGAATACTACTAAATCGGGGACTAAGTCTGGCTAAGCCTATAGAATATTAAAACTAACCGGCCTTATAAAAAGCTCAACTAGGTATCTATTAAGTATACTATTGTGGCCGTCTTATCCCCGCTTAATATCCGACTTAATATTCCTAACGGTATTTATTTGGTTTTTTATATTAATCTTATAGAATATACCGCTTCCGACCCACTACCGAGCTAAATACTTACAGATACTAAGCCTAGTCCCCTACTAATCCTACTAGAGGACTTTAATACCCTGTATAAGGAATTCGAGGTTAAAGAGATATTAGCTGCTAAAAACGCTTAGGGTCGTAGCGGTAAACGTAATATACTGGTAAAATAGAAGGGGTACGACTTGCTAACTTAGGAACCGCTAGAGAACTTTAAGGATACCGCGGTATAGGCGGCATTTAAGGTTAAATAGGGGGATATTCGGATATATAATGGACCCGGTCGAACCCTATAGTAACCCTAATATAGAATAGGTAAAATTTTTCCCGGCGAAGGGGGGTATGTTACGGACTTAGGCTATGCCTGTATTATGGATTGATTGAGGCTTAGGCTGCGCCTATACCTAATCCGGAACGGATGATATAAGGTAGACGCGCGGGCCTATAAGGGCAACGTTAGGGCTCTAACCCGCGCTATATACGGATGTATATAGACTGCGGAAGGGACCCGATTTAGGCTCTTCTCCCTTCCTCCTTAGTTTTATTAATACATCCGATTAACGCCTATTCGCAGTCGCCCTAGGGCCAGTCCGTCATAAAAGCGGCGTTAAGGGGGTCTGTATTACTAGGGGTATTAATACTGGTTGTGGGATTGACTATATCTATAGTCTATAAATAATGCCATATTATCATTAATATCTTTAATATCCTATTATTGTTGATATTGCTGTTGTTAAAGGAATTGATGCTGTTAAGTTATATGGGTAGTCTCGTAGATAGAAAGGGATCGCCATAGGTTAGCAGTAAGGCTTTTGAATGTAGAGGCATAACGATATATAGCCTGGCTACACTTAGGGGTATCCCTTATAGCGTTGAGCACTTGCCAATAAAGCTTTATATTAGCTATAAAGGGGGGAAAAAGACTACGATATAGGCGCTAAAGTTCCTCTAGTAGGATGTTAAGGCATTCTAGCTTTGACTTATTAGGATGTTTCGCGATAGTTAATTAGAGCATTATTCTATTCCAATGGTGCAAATAGAATTGCTTTGTGCTCTCATTTTCGAAATGGCTCTTGACTTTGCAGACTATATTATTAAAAGTGAGGGTATTGCAGATGCGTTCGATATTGTTAAAATAATACATCTTAGTATTGCTGATTAGTATAATTTGAAAAGCTTTGGTGAGTGTATAATCAGGCAATCCTAGAAGGCAGCACTTGCTCTTAAAGGATACTACCTTTAGTATAAGGAAATCATCCATTTTACTGCTATATCTATTCTCTATGTGATAGCTGCGCAGCAGATTAAATATCTTCTTTGAAATATTATTAAATCCGGCCTCTATATAGGCTCTTTGGGTATGATCTTCTTAGTGGTGTTCCGGAGGGTATTCCAGAACGGCTTGTCGGTTGTTGCTTTGCGGTAGAAAGTTTGCTGGGGCTTTGTTTCTTCCCCTGTTGGCTAGGGCTTTGTTTCCTCCTGTTAAAACTGTCTGTTTATCGGCCTAAGTAGGCCGATGGTACCAAGAGGGGTCTAGTACTATGCCTATCCTTAGTATTATCGGGTGAGGCATTTAAGCCGGTGGTTGAGGCATTTGTGCCTATAGGTTGTGGCTGCAATACTATGATTTGTGATATCTAGTATTAGGGGCAGCTATTTTATCAATATTAGGGGCTTGCCTTATGCCGCTAGTAATGGCATGTCGGGGAATATTGATATTAGTGACTTCAAGCGTATTACCGTCGGGACCCTCTATTAAGGAAAGCGCATTATTGGGGCCTATAACCTGACCTCTGGCCCTTATGGGTATACTATAATCCTAAGGGGCATTGGGATAGCCGCCTCGGCTAGCCTAGCTAGGGGTATAACCCCTAGGGTGAAGTATCTAGTCGGTCGGGCTATAGTTATCGTCTGTTGTGTGCTATTGTTGTTGTTGGGAGCTTTCCCTTGTCTTAAATAGCGGCCTATAAAGAGGCGCTTTCCTTTTCTGTTGTAGCGGCCAGCCCCTTTCTTCTTCGGTAGGAATAGGGGCCTTTTTTGATATAGATAGAGGGATAAGGGGTTATTATGCCGTTAGTATTGTAAAGTCCCTGGGGGTCAAAGGGGCTTATAAAGGTCTTCGCGAGGGTAATCGCAAGGGTGTTCATAAGGGTAATTGCGAGGGGATTCGTAAGGGTATCTGTAACGGTATCCGTGATGGTATCCAAATAATTGTAGTAGGAAGTGAATTTCTTGAGCTTATAATGGAGGGGGCATTCTAGTTCATCTGCATCTCCCGTTTGGTGTAGGCAGTAGGGACTGATTGTTCCCTATCTAGGTTTAACTGGGATATAAAGGTCTTGCGTGCAAGTTAGAGGTCTATTTCTTCTTAAGGCCATTTATGCATATATTCTTATTGTATGCAGTAGAGAAGGGTCCTAATTGTTGATGATCCTATGCTTCTAATATACACCCTACGTTCCTATAGGGTTGTTTGGAATTCCCGTAGGAGCCGTTTGTTGATACGGCTGAATAGTTCCTCAGTCTACTCATTATAATCCTCACAGAATTGTTCCCATAGATTATTATCCTTCTTATCGCCTATTATGTAACTATTGATGAGGTAGGCGATACGATTGTGTAACTATTCGTCCGTAGCATTTGTAGGGTTAACTTGGTCTATCGAATCGATCCAGTCTTTTGTGATAATCTTAGCGAAAGGGTTGAGCTTTTCCAGTAGTAGTGCCTCTATTGTAATATTGATAGAGGTAAGGATGAGGTGGAAAAGGCAGAGAGATAGGGAGTATTTGGCGTAGGTATTAAAAGGAAGTAATTGAAAAAGAAGTAATTAATAAAGGAAGGTAGTAAATTAATAAAGGAAGGAAGGAAGAAGGAAGTAATTATCAGGTAGAATATTGTAGGCGTTTCGATTGCTTGTTTGACTAACAGTAAATAGGTTCTTTACCGTTGTAAGGCTCTAAGTCGCTTGCGTAAGAACCTGCGTTTGTATGCCTGCTAATGGTATTACAATAGATTTGGCGTTCTGTAGTTCCCATCACAACCAAAGATATCGTAATATTTAGCGATCGTTACTAACTGATACAATCAATTAGTGTGATATTTGGCGATTGTTCCTTGTAATAGACGAGTAGGGAAGGTTAGACACAATCAATTTATCCCTTGGTCTGTAATATATAAGCCGTTTCGACTGAATTAGGCTAAATCACGTTCCTTATTAGCACGATCTTTTTAAATCGCCTCTTCTTGTTGTCCTAGCTAATCTATGAAGTGAACTTTAACTTCACTGATCAGTGTTGGTTTCACCAAGGGGTACCCAGTTATACGTAGGGTTGCGCGTGTGGTATTGTGTACCGTGAGGTTACTGGTTAAAGGTATGATTACTTCTTTGATTATGACTGACTAACTAAGAGGAAAGAAAGGAAGCAAAAGAGTAATTACACGATGTGGCCTTTTTGTGCGTGTGCCGTTGTTACGTGCATCGGCGCAGTCGGGCCGGGCTGCCCGCGTGCCCTACCGGGCTCAGGGGTAAAGGGGCAAAAGTGGCCACATCGTGCGCAGCAGTGTGCGCGGCACATCCGTCGCAATGTGCCCAATTGGGCACCTTGCGACAGCGATTCCGACAGAGGGGGTGTTGAAATTAGCGCCTTTTTAGCTATATTTTAGTACTAGTCTCGCCACTATACGACGTCTCTACGTTGAGATATCGCGGTGGCTATACCAGGCGCTATGGTGGGGCACAGCGCCCCACAACGCCGATTACAGTGGGCTACAGCGCCGGTCACGGCACCGGCACAGCGCCTCACAGCCGGCCACAGCGGCCGGTCACAGCGGGCCACAGGGCCCACAACAGGCGGCGCATTTCTACGGGATTACCAAATGGGCAAACCTTGCTAATACCAGCACTTTCGGCCTTCTACATACAGTCACCCGCTACACCGCGCCTTTACGGCACACCGGTATAGGGCTTCCGGCCCGTACGGCAGGCTGTTATAGGGCATCCGGCACACCGCTATAAGCCACTGGGCTTGGTTGGGTAGGCATTGGGTAGGATGTTGGGCACGGTTGGGCAGGACGACTTTTCGTCGGGTTTTTCGCTATCTTTACGGTTTTTTATTATTTTTAACCGCTCTTTCAAAATGGTAGAAATATATCCAAAATTCCCTCTTTCTAGCTAGAATAGTTACCAACAATTAGAATCAGATTTCCCTGACATCTTTGCTCTGGTCAACCTTTCGTGCACTTTAAATCTTTAACCAGCTCTTTGTTTTATTCTGCAACGCCTTGTACGCTACTGTCGGTACTTAGTATACTTTCCAACAGTGTTCTGAGTCACCATTTTGCAACAGAAAGGAAGCAAAAGAGTAATTACACGATGTGGCCTTTTTATGCGTGCCGTAGTCATATGCATCGGCGCGGTCGGGCCGGACTGCCTGCGTGCCCTACCGGGCTTAAGGGCATAGGGGCAAAAGTGGCCATATCGTGCGTAACGGGTGTGCGTGGCATATCCGTCGCAATGTGCCTAATTGGTGCCTAATTGGGCACCTTGCGATAGCGATTCCGATATTGGTAGCTTCTTTTTTTATAGAAGCAAATATTGGAATTGCTAGGATGTAAGGCGTATATATAGAAAGGAAAGTGCGGCGTGGTCTCGGCAGGTTGTGCCGCCGATAATGCTGTTGCGCCGCGCGGCCTTATACCGTACAGCCAGTATATTGAATATCGTAGCCAAAATAAAGGGGCAATAGTAAACGCAGTAAAAGCAGCAAATGCACACAACCTTGAATATAGGAAAATCCACACACTTGCTACCTATGATATCACTAATTATACCTAAATGCAGTTAGATATTGACCGGTCTTTTTACCTACCCTTCCATACGTATAATAGCCCTATTTTGGTCGATGAAGGTCTTAAGGGCTTTATTGGGCGTTCCTTTGGTTATTGCATCGGCGGGGTTATTATTCCTATTGATCTAGCGAATCTTATAGATTTCCTGGCGCTCGTATGACTGTTATAAGGCTATGATATCTATTATAAGCCTCTTCTCTTTTGTGGTGCCTAGCTTGATAAGGCATTCGTATAACGAAAAAGAATCTGTGCATACTACTGTAGGAATCTTTGGTAGTCCTAACCTGCTGGTAATTATGTTGAGGGTTGTGCCTATCGCGTATGCAATATCGACCCCTTGTATTATACTATATAGCTCCGAAGCGAGTGCGCTGTGTGTTATATGCTTACTTTTTGTAGAGCTGTAAGTGATGATATTACCGGTTAGTAGGAAGGCGTTATCTGTGGGGTTATTCTCTTTATTCCCTAGCATAATGATATAGCCAATCTGGGAGATTAAATCTTTGTTGTTGGCAAAGGATCCATTAATAAATATAAAGAGTTTGGCTGTAGTAAGGGCCAGATTGATGTACTGTAAGCTACGACCCTGGTTATCGCGCTGCTATTGAAGGCGCTTGTTTAACCTCGCGATATCGTTAGGGTCAGGTTGCTAGTATTATGCTGCGATAGATAGGTTAAAAGACGCCTTAGGCTGGCAGACTATAGCCACGTAAGTACCGCGAGCGTGTTGCTCGATATAATTATGCTAGGCTGTGGGCGTATTCTTGTCGATAGTTATGATCTTTTTGTTTTGACCTTTCTAGCATAATATTATTGTGCCGTTAGTATTATCAACTGTGAGGATATATCTGTTGAATATTAAGGGTATGGTTGGTGATAGCCTTATCTTGGGCTTGGTATTAAAGCCTGCTTTGGTGAGCTCTAATTCTTCCCATTGGAAGAAGGTATTATTACTTAGGCCGAGGGTATCGTTAGTCTGTATACCTACGATGCCAAAGTATATGGTATCGCTAGTATCATTAGATATTAACAAATAGGGGTTATAGGTTGAAGTTGTTATGCCCAACTTCTTATGATAGTGCCGGAAGTACGTTGCCCACTAGTAGGTGCCTGCCTTAGCTATTCCGTATAGTGGCTTTACTACTTCTATAATCGTATTATTGGGGTATTAATGCACTATCTACTTAGGTAGCTTGGCGATAATCGATCTATTGAGGGTGGTAGATGACTGTATATAAGCCTGTGTGATATTATGTATCCAGAGGAATAAGCTGTGAGAGTGTTATAGTGATGGGGCTAATGATATAAGTAACCGTTGATTAGCCTGTTGGATTATAGGGGACTGAGTCAATATTAATTGCTTTTCATCATTATTATGACCTTGTATTATAAGCCTAGACTTCTTATATAGGGTGTCTGTGCTTTTGCCTTTGATTTCTCGTACTATGTGTCAAATTGGTTTTCGCCTGCTAAGATAATGCAGTATGCGAAGGATAAAGGCAGTGGAATGGTAAAATCGCAGTAAGGTAAAAGTAACGGCACAGATAAGATACGAGACTAAGGCGTAGGGACAATCTGATGTGCATTAATTCTGCATACTTGCTTGCATGCATCCCTCCCTCCATTCCTTCCCACTATTTGGGTAGGAATATCTAGGGATTTAAATACATAATATTCCAACATAGAATATCCCTAGTGAAATCAATCTGACGTAAATATCCTGACCATACTGTGATATCATAGATATGTGGCGAAATGTGCATTTGTAGTGCATCGAGATTTGCGACGATAAAGTAGTGTGATCAATTTGTGATGCATCATACATTTGCGCGTAAGGGAATGTGTGTAAGTATTAGGTACTCAACTTTGCTAGCAGCCGCCATATAAATATAAGTACTGAATACTTAATACCTTTTTCAATCTGATGATGCGGCGATGCGTAAGAATTGTCGGCGATTAATATCCAAAAATAATAAAATAAAATAACAATAAATAATTTCATTCTGACATACCCCCCTAGATAGGCTAGGATATAGCTCTATCTAGCTAGTCGGTATCACTGGTCGGTATAGTTAAGGTGGTATGAGTGGTCGGTGTAGGCACTTCTCGGTACCTAGAAAGAAGTTGCTGATAAAAGCCGTACTAGAAGTATTGTTACTAGCCAGCCTAGCTGACCTTCGTAGTGTAGGATTACTAGTCTCAGCACTTGCTTCATAAGGATGTGTGGAAGCTGGGGTAGGTAGCTGGACTATAAGATGTTGTTGTTTACTAGGAACAGCTTGTTCACTAGTGGGTATAGAAGTCGAAGGTAAGGTTAGGCTAGTAGAAGGCATGGTAGGACTAGGAATATAAGGCTGGGTAGTAGTGGTAGAGAGCATAGGTATAACAGTAGTAGACGGGTGAGATATATAGAGCTCATCTATATTCTCATACTCAAAAGCATTGTCGATATGTTGTGGTGGGTATATCTCAAGTCGTTGTGGTATAGCGGCGGCTTTACCACTGTCGTAGTGGTTCTCATCAATGGTAACATTACGTATTTGTGTAATACCCCCCGAGCGTACAGCTGGGCCATTTGGTGCCGATGAATAAGGCGCTATGACTTTATCCTCTATACCTAAGGATGTTTTATCGCGGTGACCTAGTCGGTTATGCCATATCGTAGCCGTAGCTTCCGAGGCAGACGCATTTTGGGTATCCTTCGAGATAGCCACTGCTGTAGCGGGCGCTGTAGTGGTTGGAGTGGGATAAGATGATGTGCATTGTGTAGCCGCAGAATTGTTGATTGACGGAGATATATTTTTATCTGGTATAGTAGGGTCTTCCCTACTAATAATAGATGAAGGCGTTGTATCCTCAGAGGTGATAGATGTAGGGCAAGATACCGTAGTATCGTCAGAAGGGTAAGATACCGTAGTATCTCCAGAAGGGTAAGATACCGTAGTATCCTCAGTTGGGTAAGATACCGTAGTATCCCCAGTGCCAGTTGGGTAAGATACCGTAGTATCCCCAGTAGTAGTAGTGGTGCGAGTTGGGTAAGATACCGTAGTATCCCCAGTTGGGTAAGATACCGTAGTATCCCCAGTAGTGGTAGTGATGACGGTTGGGTAAGATACCGTAGTATCCCCAGTGATAGTAGTGGTGGCAGCAACAGCGACTTCGCTATACTCAATAACCTGCTGGCCAAACATCCGGTTGGTATAAAATAAACGGTCCTTATTGTGTGTAATCCAGCCAGTCTGTGAGTTCCAGTGGTAATTTGCACGCATAAATCGCTCCAAGCTTGCCACATTAGTATGAAACGTTGGTATGTATGCTACGTGTAGTAGCTCGAAGATGCCTTTATTAGTATTTAATCGCACTCTTCCATATCCTAGTATAGAAGGCTTGGATTCGCCTGCAAATGCTGTTTCGGGCTTGATATTTGGAACGTAATCTAGTAACCGGTCCTTATTGTTGGTGATGTGGGTGTTGGAACCACTATCCAGTATCCAGGAATCCTTGAGTGGGTAAGGTGTAGTAGAGAGAGATGCCTGTGGGCTGGTAATAGAAAGGAATGCCTGTGGGCTGGTAATAGGCGTTGACGATATAGTCGGTTCGGGTTGCACAAGGTTGTGTAACGTATTGCTATCCTTGCTAGCAAACGCACTTCCAAGTGATATAGATGGTTGTGATGTTATAGAAGAAGAAGAGGGTTGATATAACACAATAGGATTAATCGTGATTCCTTTCGCTTGCAATGCTTTGATAACTATATCCTTAAAGCGCTGATCAGATGAAAACTTGGATTGGATTTTGTTAAGTATAGTGGTATTGGGCTTCCAATCCTTAGGCGCCTTTTGCTGGTTTAAAATATAACAGTCTTCCCAGCGGTGAAAAAGACCACAAATGCATAGTTGTTTTGGCTTGTTTTGTTGATTTTTATTGGTATCTATAGTGGTATCCATATCCTGGAAAGAGGCAAAGGCACCTTGTGCTCTTTGTTGTTGTGAGGCAAACTCTTGCTCGAATAAATCACTAATATAATGACCGTCGGGTATCTTCTTCTCCCATCCTTCTTTATTATTGCGTTGCTTTTCCTTGATTCTATTCTTCCAATAATTCGAAAAGGCTGGTGCAATAGATTCTACGGCGTCGATAAAATCCTGGGTTGGTCGGAGTCCTTGTGTATCTGGTAGGTTGATATTAATAGCTTCTGCAAGGACTTTCTTGTAGGAAGTAATCCAGCTGGATATCTTAGTCCTATTAGGACTTTGCAGTACAGCTGTATAGCGCTGGCGGACATCTTTTTCATGGTCCCAAGTGGTGGGCTGCAAGCGTTGTTTTAACAGGTATAGCTGTGCGGCAACATCATTCTCCTGGCTTATGGTATCGTAGTAGTTGCCTATAGTTGCGATAATCCAGCGTTGGATATTGACGAGAGCTTTTTTCTTATCCTTATAATCCTGTAGGGCAGTCCTATAGACATTCGTTATATACTGCAACCTAGTAAAATCAGAATCATCGAGGTCAAGAATAGAGGAGGCATGAGGCTTGATAGTAGAAGCGGTAGGCTCAACGGGCTGTTGTAAAGTAGGCCTATCTTGCACAGAAGGGTTGATATAGGCCCAGATATTTTCGTTGACAGCGAACTTCTTAATAATCGAGATCCATTTAAACCAGTCTTTACTGCCTAGCAGTTGGAAGTTTGCCGGGTTCCCCAGGTCGGTATTGGTAGCCATAATAGAATAGGTAGGAAAGGCAGGATAGGTAGGATAGGTAGGATGGGTAGGATAGGTAGGATAGGTAAGATAGATAGGAAAGAATAACAATAAGAAAGAATAACAACCTAGCCTTAGTCAAAGAAAATCCAACGGATAAAGGTCCAAGTAAATCCAAAGGGCAAAATAGTCCCGGTAAATAGTCCTAGGCAAAAGGGATCAATCCAGGTGGTCAATCCAGTCAATCTAGTCACAATATACTATACTTATGGTCTTCCGGCCTTAGTAGTCAAAAGTCGCTTGCCGGCTTCCTAAGTCAGAAGAAATGTTTCGCGCAGGCAAATGTGTCGGCACTGCTGCGTTCTTTTGGGCTGTGCCTTGCACTAGCAATTTGTATGGCGGCACGGGTGCCCTAGCAGAACTTTTGCCTGAGGCTGATTTCTTCGTCGGAAAGAATATTTAATCGTAGAAAATCGTCTGGCAAGATAGCGACGATATAATAGAAGGTGCGTAGGTAAGCAGTCGGTATGCCTATTGCGCGGCAAAGGTCGGAATAAGGTGACAGAATTATAATGTGAAAATGCGCGATTGTGCAGGTTTGCACGCTATTTATCACGCGTTTGTATGGTCCTAGTAATAGTATTAGCACAGAGGTATAAGAAATATAGCAGCAAGAAAAGATTGATATTGCATAGAATGCGTAATTGCACTCTTGCAAACCTATGCACAGCTGCGTGCAGCTGACTAAAGTCAGTACGCAGTTGTTTGCGTATATAATAAAAGGGGGAAACAGCTGGCAATCCGTCGGACCAGCTGGTAATTTGTCGGCGTGCAGCTGGCAATAAATGCACGCGAATAATAGTCGGAGAGAAATCGATAGGATAAAATAGATAGAATAAAGCGATTTACCGGGTGCAAACCGGGCTCATAACTGTCAAATTGGTTTTCGCCTGCTAAGATAATGCAGTATGCGAAGGATAAAGGCAGTGGAATGGTAAAATCGCAGTAAGGTAAAAGTAACGGCACAGATAAGATACGAGACTAAGGCGTAGGGACAATCTGATGTGCATTAATTCTGCATACTTGCTTGCATGCATCCCTCCCTCCATTCCTTCCCACTATTTGGGTAGGAATATCTAGGGATTTAAATACATAATATTCCAACATAGAATATCCCTAGTGAAATCAATCTGACGTAAATATCCTGACCATACTGTGATATCATAGATATGTGGCGAAATGTGCATTTGTAGTGCATCGAGATTTGCGACGATAAAGTAGTGTGATCAATTTGTGATGCATCATACATTTGCGCGTAAGGGAATGTGTGTAAGTATTAGGTACTCAACTTTGCTAGCAGCCGCCATATAAATATAAGTACTGAATACTTAATACCTTTTTCAATCTGATGATGCGGCGATGCGTAAGAATTGTCGGCGATTAATATCCAAAAATAATAAAATAAAATAACAATAAATAATTTCATTCTGACACTATGCGTGAGTGAAATAGGCATTGGGCTTTATATTTACTAATATTAAAGGTGACGAATCGGAATATATTGCGGGCTTATAGCGCTTCCACCTTTGTACGGTTAGACTGTTCGAAGGGGTCTCTTAGGGTTGTGATCTTCCCTTCCTGGCGTAATTGACTAGTAAGCTGTAGGTCGGCTTACTCTTTTGCGGTTAAAAAAGAGGTATTAATAATAGTACTGGAAGCGATAGTATTGACGAGAGCCTCTTTTTAGTCCTTATTGATTATGATGTTAGATACCACCCTTACTGGTGATATTGGCCTGACTTGATTAGGGCTAGTGGTTGGCGATGGATATGTTGCGGCTGTAGGTATTATTGATGATGTTTCGGCTGGAGGTGCGGCTGTAGCCGGTATTTTGACCTCTAATTTGCTGGGGTGGGCTAGGCTTTTGGGATAGACGATATCTTTAGGATCGTTAGCAGCGGGATTGCTGTTAAGGTTGTGGTTATAAGGCTTGATGACTGTTGACCGGAATTTGACCGGGCTATGTGGCATTTGTATGATGTAGGTCTTACTATTAAGGCTGATTAGCTGGTATGGCCTGTGCTATCTACCCTTTTCTTTTTATATCTGTATATCTGATTGTAGAGGCAGTTGGTGGATAGGCTGCGTATCTGGACCGTTCTATTGGGCGAGGGCATTACGAATTTGTCGCTTGGCGAGGCATTTCCTAGCTTTATTAGTGGCCTTTTGTAATGTTAAGGCACGTTGTGATACTGATAAGCTAGGGGGTGAATTATCTGTGAATCGAGGATATGCTCTAAAGACTAATAATATAGGCATTAGACTATTGGGTCTAGCTGAGTTGTTGATAGCCTTTATAGCGAGCTGTAACTTCTGTTCTTTTGTTATTAGGTCGCCTACTTTATTGTTGATGATGGTGTAGGCTTTGCGTAATGGTGCGTGATATCTCTCGACTTTGCTAATGCTGTTGTGGGCTTCTATAGGAATTTTATCTATATTGATAGATAGAAGCTGGGTATTGTGGCGGAATTTAGCGGAGGCGAAATTTGGATTGGTATTGTAAATAATCTAATCCGGCGGGCTAAGGTAAGTATTAATTTAGTATTCTTTGAGGGTATTCTAAATATTGCGGGCCTTCTGTCTTTATGGATTAAGAAATCTGGCTGCTTGGAAGCTCGTTGCGGTATCTATAATGTGTAATACTGGCCGATTATTAATGTGAAGGATATCGATGATAATTTCGTAGTTAAATTAGCTAGTATCGTTATCCTTAAGTGTAAATTTAAATCGGCTGGGTGCCTTTGCGTTTATTTGGTATTGATGGTATATATAGGTGATTTTTTTGATGATATTGCGATCAATATTATTATAACTAGCCCGCTAAAGCAATTTGGTAAGCCAGTTAATAGAAGGGTGCCCGAATCGATGATGTAGCTAATGGATCTCCTGTGACGATAGATGGAAGGCTGTAGTATCTGTGGTATTGAGAGTCTACTATAGATATCCCTATTTCTTGATAATAGGGACCTTGATATCCCTTTGGATTAATAAGTTATCGATATTATTAAGCTTTATGCTTATCCTATCTATATCCGTAATAGAATATAGGAAGGGGGTGCCGCTATTAAGGACGTAGAAGGGGATATTGCCGAATATTATCGGAATATTTAGTATGCTAGAAGATATGGTAGAGCTAGCGCTAAAGTTTACTGTGTGCTTTTTGTCAGTCGCCTTGATAGTTAGGGTCTTTATTAATCTCATTAGGGCCTTTGCTTGACCTAGGCCTGCTGTTGATAGGCCAGAGGCGCTAGTATCCGGTAGGATTCTGCGGAAGGTGTGGTTACTATACCGTTCTTCTTCTAGAAAGGCGGAATTACGGTCTGGTGAGGGCATTTGGAATAGGTTAATTTATAGAAAGGCGTGTCGGTATAATTCATCTTGTAGGGCTTATAATATCTCGATAGATAAAGAAGGTGAAGGTTATGATTGCGTAGGGGCTAGGAAATACTGCGTGGCTATAATCTGTGGTATAGCAGTATTCTTTGCATCCTATTGTGTGTCCCTTGCTATTATTACCTTAATATTACCGATGATATCGTTAAGGTTAGCCTCTATATCTTCTTCTTTAAGGCCTTAGGGGCCGGGCTTTTTGTATTCCTGTAAGAAAATACGGAATTTCTTGTTATTAGGGGCTATACGGTGGGATCGGTTCTTTATCTATCGTTCTTTTGATTCTTATTGCTTTTTGGCAGAGTGGTTGGATGATTAATACCTTGATTTATTGCAAATGAAGTATCTTCTTTGATGGGGCGTAGCTAGAAGGGTACGATTCTATTGTTTAAAGCGGTGTTAAGGGGGTCTGTATTATTGGGGGCGTTGATACCGGTTGTGGGATTGACTATATCTACGGTCTGTAAATAGCGCTATATTGTTATCAATATTGTTAGTATCGTAATATTATTATTATTGAAGGAAATGATGCTGTTGATTTATATGGATCGACTTATAGATAGAAAGGAATCGCTGTAGATTAGCAGTAAGGCCTTCGAATGTAGGGGCATGGCGATATAGGGCCTAGCTATACTTAGGAGTATTCCTTATAGCATTAAGGACTTATCGGTGAAGCTCCATATCAGCTATAAAGGGGGGAAAAAAACTACGATATAGGCATTAAAGTTCCTCTAATAGGATATTAAGGTATTCTAGCTTTGATTTATCGGGATATTTCGCGATAGTTGACTGGAGCGTTATTCTATTCTAACGGTACAAATAGAATTGCTCCATACTCTTATTTTCGAAATGGCTCTTAACTTTATAGACTATATCGTTAAAGGTGAGGGTATTACGAATGCATTTAATGTTATTAAAGTAATAGGTCTTAGTATCGCCGATTAGTATAATTTGAAAAGCTCTAGCGAATATATTATTGGGTAATCCTAGTAGGCGGTATTTGCTCTTAAAAGATATAACCTTTGGTATAAGGAAATCATCCATTTTGCTGCTATATCTATCCTCTGTACGATAGCTATGTAAGAGGTTAGATATCTTCTTCGATACATTATTAAATCCGGTTTGGGTATAATCTTTTTGGTGGTATTCCAGAGGGTATTCCGGAACAGCTTATCGGTAGCCTTGCGGTAGGCTAGCGGGATCTTTAGCTAGGTTATCTTATAACCTAGGTCGGTCTGGGTTTACTGGTCCTCCTATTAAGATGGTCTGTTTATCGGCCTGGGTAGGGCGATATTAACGGGAAGGGCTAGGTGCTATGCCTATTTTTGGCATTGTCGGATGAGGCGTTTAGGCCTAATATCTGGTATTACAGGCGGTATTAGCGGCGTTAGCTTAGAGGGTATTATCATCGGGGTCTTCTATTGAAGGAAGTATATTATTAGGGCCTATAACCCGAGCCCTATTGGGTATATTATGACCTCGAGGGGTATTGGAATAGCCGCCTCGGCTAGCCCAGCTAGGGGTATAACCCCTAGGGTGAAGTATTTAATCGGTCGGGCTATATTCTTTATCGGCTGTTGTATATTGTTATTATTGAGAATGGGAGCTTTCCCTTATTTCAAATAGCGGCCTATTATAAATAGGCGTCTTCCCTTTAGGTTATTAGGACCGGCCCCTTTCTTCTTTAGTAGGGGTAAGAATAAAGGGCTTTTTCGATATAGAGGGGGGGATGATGGGTTATTATGACTGTAATTGTGCTATTAGTATTATGAAGTCCCTTATTAAGGCTTGTAAAGATCTTCTTGAGGGCCTTACTATAGTAGGTGCTCGTAATAAATTCCATAAGCCTATGACTTCCTTATCGAAATTGCCGATAGTGTTGATATAAACTCGGGGTACCCAGTTATACGTAGGGTCGCGCGCGTGGTATCATGTACCGTGAGGTCACCGGTCAAAGGTATGATTACTTCTTTGATTATGACTGACTATCTAAAAGGAAAGAAAGGAAGCAAAAGAGGGTAATTACACAATATGGCCTTTTTGTGCGTGTGCCGCTGTCACGTGCATCGGCGCAGTCGGGCCGGACTGCCTGCGTGCCCTACCGGGCTCAGGGGCATAGGGGCAAAAGTGGCCACATCGTGCGCAACGGGTGTGCGCGGCACATCCGTCGCAGTGTGCCTAATTGGGCACCTTGTGACAGCGATTCCGACACTGGCAGCTTCTCTTTTTATAGAAGCAAACATCGGAATTGCTAGGATGTAAGGCGCACACATAGAAAGAAAAGTGCGGCGCAGTCTCAGCAGGCTGTGCCGCCGATAATGCTGTCGCGCCGCGCGGCCGGCGTCATACCGTACAGCCGGTATGTTGAATATCGCAGCTAAAATAAAGGGGCAAAAAGGGGCAGCAGTAAACGCAGTAAAAGCAGCAAATGCAGTATTGAACATAAGGAAATCCACCCACTTGCCACACATGATATTACCAATAATACCCAAATTCAGTCAGATATTGACCGGCCTCTTTACCCACCCTTCCACACGTATTACAGCCTTATTGCGGTTAACGAAGGTCTTAAGGGCTTTATTTGGCGTTCCCTTAGTTATTGCATCGGCGAGATTATCGTTCCTATTGATCTAGCGGACCTTATATATCTCCTAGCACTCGTATGACTATCATAAGGCTATGATATCTATTATAAGCCTTTTCTCCTTTGTAGTGCCTAGCTTGATAAGACATTTATACAGTGAAAACGAGTCTATATATACAACGGTAGGGATCTTCGGCAATCCCAGCCTGCTGGTAATCATATTAAGGGTCGTGCCTATCGCGTATGCAATATCGACCCCTTGCACTATACTATATAGCTCCGAAGCGAGTGCGCTGCGCGTTACACGCTTACTCTTTGTAGAGCTGTAAGTGATGATATTACCGGTCAGCAGGAAGGTATTGGCGTTATCTGTAGGATTGTCCTCTTCGTTCCCTAGCATAATGACGTAGCCAATCTAGGAGCTTAAATCTTTGTTGTTAGCAAAGGATCCGTCAACAAATACAAAGAGTTTGGCTGTAGCAAGGGCCAGATTGATGTACCGCAAGCCACGATCCTAGTTATTGCGCTGCTATTGAAGGCGCTTATTTAACCTCGCGATATCGTTAGGGCTAGGTTGTTAGTGTTGTGCTGCAATAGACAGGTCAAAAGACGCCTCGGGCTGGCAGACTGTAGCTATGTAAGCACCGCGAGCGCGTTGCTCGATATAATTACGCTGGGCCGTAGGTGTATTCTTGTCGATGGTCGTGATCTTTATACTTTGACCTTTCTGGTATAATATTATTGTGCCGTCGGTAGTGACCGTTAGCATACATCCGTTGAATATTAGGGGCACGGTTGGCGATAGCCTCGTCTTAGGCTTGGCGTTGAAGCCTGCCTTAGTAAGCTCTAATTCTTCCTGTTGGAAGAAGGTATTATCACTTAGGCCGAGGGTATCGTTAGTCTGTATACCTACAATACCGAAGCATATGGTAGTATCGCGGTTAGGAACGTTAGTACGGTCAGTATTGTTAGTGCGGTTAGTATCGCTAGTGCGGTTAGTATCGCTAATGCGGTCGTTGCCAGCAGATATTAGCAAACAGGGGTCATAGGTTGATGTGGTTATGCCCAACTTCTCGCGATAGTGCCGGAAGTATGTCGCCCACTAGTATATGCCTGCCTTAGCTATTCCGTATAGTGGCTTCACCACTTCTATGATAGTGTTATCAGGGTATTGGTGAGCTATTTGCTTGGGTAACTTAGCGATGATCGACCGATTGAGGGTAGTTGATAACTGTACGTATGCCTATGTGATATTATGTATCTAGAGGAATAAGCCGTAAGAGCGTTGTAGTAATGGGGCCAATGATATAAGTAACCGTTAACTAGCCCGTTGGATTGTGGGGGACTACGTCAATATCAATTGCTTTTCATCATTATTATGGCCTTATATAACAAGTCGTGACTTCTTATATGGCGTATCTGTGCCTTTTCCTTTGATTTTCTATACCATGCGTGAGTTAAACAGGCGTTAGGCTCTATATTGACTGATATTAAAGGTGACGAATCTAAATATATTACGGGCTTATAATGCTTTAATCTCTGTATGATTGGACTGCTTAAAGGGGTCTCCTGGGGTTATGATCTTCCCTTCCCGGCGTAATTAACTAGTAAGCTATAGGTTGGCTTGCTCTTTTGCGGTTAGGAAAGAGGCATTAATGACGGTACTAGAAGCGATAGCATTAATAAGAGCCTCTTCTTGGTCCTCATTAATTATGACATTGGATATCATACATGCTGGCAATAGTGATAGTGATACTGGCCGTAACGCCGGTATCCTAACTGGGTTAGGGTTAGGGGTTGGCGATAATGATGTCTTGGCTGTAGGTATTATTGCGGCTGGAGGTGCGGCTATAGCCGGTATCCTGACTTCTAGCCTGCCGGGGCGGGCCGGGCCTTCGGTATAGACGATATCTTTGGGATTATTAGCAGTAGGGTCGTTATAGGGCTTAACGACTGTCGACTGGAACTTAACGGGGCCATAAGGCATTTGCATAATATAGGTCTTACTATTGAGGCTGATTAGCTAGTATGGGCTATGCTATCCACCCTTTTCTCTCTATACCTGTATATCTGACTGTAGGGGTAGTCGGTGGATAGGCTGTATATTTAGGCCGTTCTGTTGGGCGAGGGCATCGCGCACTTATCGCTTGGCGAGGCATTTCCTAGCTTTATTAGTGGCCTTTCGTAATATTAAAGCGCATTGTGATACTGATAAGCTGGGGGGTGAGTCATCTGTAAGTCGAGGATATGCTCTAAAGACTAATAACGTAGGCACTAGACTATTAGGTCTAGCTAAGTCGTTGACAGCCTTTACAGCAAGCTATAATTTCTATTCCTTTATTATTAGGTCGCCTACTTTATTGTTGATAATAATGTAGGCTCTGCGTAATGGGGCGTGATATCTCTCGACTTTGCTAATACTATTGTAGGCTTCTATAGGAATTTCATCTATATTAATAGATAGAAGCCGGGCATTATAACGGAATTTAGCAGAGGCGAAATTTGGACCGGCATTGTAGACTATCCAATCCGGTAGGCTAAGGTAAGTATTAATCTAGTATTCTTTAAGGGCATTCCAAATATTGTGGGCCTTCTGTCTTTATAGATTAAGAAATCTGGCCGCCTGGAAGCTTGTCGCGGTATCTATAATATGTAATACCGGCCGATTATCAATATAAAGGATATCTACGATTATCTTATAGTTAAATTAGCAGTCATCCTTTAGAGTAAACTTGAATCGGTTGGGTGTCTTTGCGTTCATTTAGCATTAGTAGTATATATAGATGATGCTTTCGATAATGCTATGGTCAATATCGTTATAGCCGGCTCTTTATAGCACTTTTGCAAGCCTATCAATGGAAGGATGCCCAAAGCGACAATATAACTAATGGATTTGCTGTAATGATAAGTGGAAGGCTGCGGTGTCTATGGCATTAAGAGTCTACCATAAATATCCCCATTTCCTAATGATAGGGACCTTAATATCCCCTTAGATAAGCAGGTTATTGATATTATTAAGCTTCACGCCCATCCTATCTATATCTATAATAGAATATAGGAAGGGGGTGCCGCTATTAAGGACGTAAAAGGGGATATTGCCAAATATCATCAGAACATTTAGTATACCGGAAGATATAGCAGAGCTAGCGCCGAAGTTCACTGTATGCTTTTTGTCAGTCGCCTCGATAGTTAGGGTCTTCATCAACCTCATTAGGGCCTTTGCTTAACCTAGGCCTGCTGTTAATAGGCCGGAAGCGCTAGTATCCAGTAGGATTCCGCGGAAGGTGTAGTCGCCATAGCGTTCTTCTTCTAGAAAGGCAGAATTACGGCTTGGTAAGGGCATTCGGAAGGGGTCAATTTATAAGAAGGCGTATCGGCATAATTCATCTTATAAGGCTTATAATATCTCAATAGATAATAATAGTTCTGCTTGCATAGGGGCTTAGAAATACTAAGTGGCTGTGATTTGCGGTGTGGCAGCATTCTCTGCATCCTAGTTTGTATCCCCTGCTATTATTACCTCGATATTACCGATAATATCGTTAAGGTCGGCCTCTACTTCTTCTTTAAGGCCTTAGGGCTCTTCGTATTCCTATAAGAAAATACAGAATTTCTTATTATCTAGAGCAGTATAGTAGGATCGGTTCTTTATCTATCGGTCCTTTGATTCTTATTACTCTTTAGCAGAATGGTTAGATAACTAACACCCTATTTTATTGCAAATGAAGCAATATCTTTAATAGGGCCTATCTAAAAGGGCACGATTCTATTGTTGATACTGTTGATGTAAGCCAAATCGGCGTTGAGGGGGTCCGTATCGTTGGGGGCGTTAATACCGGTTGTGCGTTTGCGATTAACTATATCTACGGTCTATAAACAACGTTATATTGTCATCAATAATATCGTTAGTATTGTCACGGGCTCGGGCTACGCCCGCGCCACAATATGGCTAGGACTCGGGCTGCGCCCGCGACTAGCCTAAGGAGTATCGGCACGGGGTCACAAGGGCTCGCTAAGGACTCGGCCCATGCTACGTACGGACATAAATAGGCTACTCAGAGGCCCCTATTCGGGTCCTCTCTCTTTCCTCTTTAGTCTATTTAATATATTCATTTGACGCCTATTCGCAGTAGCCCTAGGGCCAGTCCTTTATATTTAAATAGACTCTCTCAGCCTTGCTATTATAACCTTACATCATGGAGCCGATGATGCAGGCTATATAAGATATCGAGATGAGTACACCTGGAGAAACAGGTATAGATAACCTAAGACCATAACGCCCCCAATGTAATACACATACCCAAGTGGAGCAGCTCACATCAGGGTTACAATAGATAGAGGCGTAGATGCAGACTAACGCGCAACACCTCGCTGCTATTGCTGCCTCGCTATAGACCCTCCTTGCGAACTAGTCAAATAGCTCCTAGGCCGCCCCCTAACTGGCCCCGGTCGTACAATAGAACGCCCCCCTCCCTATAGCTTAAGATACCTAGCTAAAATGTAAGCTGATCCTAATGGGGGACCCCTTCAATGGCAAAAAGGCTATATTTACAGCCTGGCGGATCTTTATGCAATATAAGCTTAAGGTCGATAAGGAATTTATTAAAAACGAAAAGACCTAATGGATATTTATCTTCTAGAACCTTTCGTCTATAGTCTAATCATAGGTCGCGGCCTTTTTCGAGAATAGTGCGGCTTGCAATTACAATATAATAAAGTTCTTTAAATACCTCTAATATCTCTTTGAGGACCTACACTAATAGGATCGCGCTATTACTAAGCTTAAGCATTCCTTACGCTAAGGCCCTAAGGAACCTTTTGCCGCCTTCTTTATGCGATTTAAGGAAAAACTTGTGCTTACTAGCGGTCTTGGTTGGCCTAAGGAAGTTAAGCTTAAATACCTCTAATTGGCGCTTAACGCTTGTATAGCTGATAAGATTATTGGCCTTAGGGTCTCCTATCATAACTATTATTTAGCGGTAGACCATTACTGATAAATTGCCATTAATATTAAGACTAGCTTGACTATTAATTACTATATGGGTTCGACCTATTCCCGACTAATATACGCCTAGGATTCCAAGGGCGATATATAAATATTAGGTGTTAATAAGCTGGACTTAAAGGGTAATTAGTGCGCGCCTAGGGCGATATAGGTCTCTAAAGAATAGCATAAAGATTATAAGAAGAAAGGTCTTTATCTTTAGTATGGCTCTTTTAATTATTAGACGTTTATATGCTACCTATTGCTAGCAATCCGACCTAATGCAACTAAAGTAGCCTTGCTTAACTTATAAGTCGTAGAGGTCAAAAGTAGCAATAAAGATTAAGAAAAAAAATAGCCTTTAAACCTAGTCTTATTAAAGGGCTTAAAACGCGCATATAGACCCTAGCCTAATTATAGAAGGAATTAAAGGAGATCGCAGAATGAATAAATAGACACCCTTTTTTAGTACCAATCTTATATAAATCCTATACCTTTATTAATACCTTAATTGACTTAGGATATAACTGCTATAGCGCTATAAGCGAAAAGATAGTATAATGGTTAGGCCTCTAACCTATCTGCCTGCTATAACGTAGGGAAATTAGAATGGCAGTAGATATTTAAAGCCGTTTAGGAGAATGTAAGGTAATGCATTCCTCTATTACCTATATCGTCTATATAGCAATTGATATCAATAGATGGCTGTCTACAGTTATACTTTATGTTATCCCAGGCCTTACCTGCAATATTATCCTTAAGATGCCTTAAATGGAGTACTATAATATTATACTGCAGGCAAAGCAATACCAATTAAAGATCAGATCAATAGATAGTCTTATTATTAAGGAATTAATAAGAAGGCAATAGGGTCTAATTGCAGTAAATATCCTTAGCTTAGTCTTTTACAGTATGCTAAAGCAGGCGAAATGCTCTAAAGACCAGTTGACTTCCTTTATTGCAATAAGCTTATAGGAGATAATATATATCCTTTGTATTATATTGCTATCTTATTAAGACTCTGCCCTATAATTGCAGGAGCTATAGGTGCTCCTAATAGAATTATAGAAATTTGCTAACCTCTTTAATAAGGAGAAGGCTTCTAGTCTCCTTCTGCACTAAGGTATATTAGACCACTATATCTAGCTTAAAAAGACTATAGATGGGAGCCAGCTAGACTTACCTTAGGGCCTATTATATAATATGCTATAAGACTAGTTACTTAAGGTTTGAAGATAAGTAACTAACCTAATAGATAAAGGATGGATCTATATAAGCTCCTTATTAGTAGTAGCACTAGTCCTATTAGCTAGAAAAGGGAATAGTAGGTGGCGTTTTTGCGTTAACTACTAGGCCCTTAATAAGGTTACAGTTTAAGACTAATACCCCCTCCCTTTAATTAAAGAGACCTTGCGATCCTTATCCTAGGCGAAATGGTTTACTAAGGTTAATATACATATAGCGTTCTATAAGATATATATTACAGAGGGCGATAAATACTTAACTGCATTCTGCATACGATTTAGATTATTTAAATAGCTTATTATGCCATTTGGCCTGATTAAAGCCCCTACGATTTTCCAAAGATATATTAATAGGGCCTTAGGGAATACACTAGGAGACTTTACAACTGCCTACCTTAATGATATTTTGATCTATACTAAGGGAATAAAAGCAGACTATATAGGGCGCATTAAGGAAGTCCTTTAATGACTGCAAAAGGCCGGCCTAAATTTAGATCTTAATAAGTGCAACTTCGCAGTAAAGGAGATTTAGTACCTAGGATATATTATAATGGCTGGAAAGGAAATCTGCCCAGACCCTAAAAAGATTAAGGCTATCTAGAACTGGAAAGCACCTATAAAATTAAAAGGCGTTTATAGTTTCCTTAGTTTTGCTAATTTCTACTGTAACTTTATCTTAGACTTCTCTTATTTTATTAACCCTTTAGTTAGGTTAATAAAAAAAAGGGTCCTATTCTAATAATTAGACGAAGAAGAGGCGGTATTCTAAGCGCTTAAGTAGTATTTTATATCATCTCTAGTTCTTGCCTAATAGGACCCTAATAAAGAGATAGTTCTTAAGGCAGATAGTTCTAGTATAGCCTTTAGTGGCTATCTATCGTAGGTCGGGGAGGATAGTATACTCTACCCTATTGCATATTATTCTGCTTACTTATTGGATACAGAATAGAACTATACTATATACAATAAGGAACTTCTTGCTATTATCTCTTGCTTTAAGATGTGGTTAGTAGAATTCTATTTAGTGGCCTCCCCCTTTACTATCCTTACTGACCATAAGAACCTAAAGTACTTCGCCTAATTATAAGAAATATCTAAGCGATAAGCCTAATAGGCTAAGACTTTAGCGCTCTTTAACTTCTATCTTTAGTATAGGCTAGAGTTATAAGCCTAACGCCCTAATGCGCTTTCTCAATAGGAATAAGAGGTAGGCAGGGCAAAGCTATAAATTAGCCAGATCTTAAAACCGCTATCTATTTTAGCACTTGATATAGATAAGATAGAAGGCAAGATGATACTAACCTTAGCCCTATAGACCACCCTATCTTGCAGACTATATATCTTTGCTGACTCCCACCTTTAAGCTATCTAGGACTAAGCGATATCTAAAGATAGTATATATCGGGCCTAATAAACAGTAGTCGCAAATAGGGAATAATAATTTCCAGCAGAAGCAGCAATATAAGAATAAATTGCTAATTATACCCTAAATGTATATAGTGTGCTCCTTTACCGGGTATAGGTATAGCTCCTATCATTTAAGCCCTTAACCACTATAGTGATCTAATGCTGCTATAACTCGCCTATTATAGGCCACCTAGGGAAAAACACTACCTTCTAACTATTGCAATAGGATTATTACTTTAATAATATGTTATCTAAGGTAGCAAAATACATTCAGAATTGCTGATGCTATAGGGTATATAAGAGCCGCTAATTGCGCTAGGGCCTATTGCAACTACTACTAATTGTAGACTGCTTTTAATTGTAGATATCGGTCGACTTTATAACTAACCTTCCTACCTATAACGCCTCTGACCTGCGATTCCTTATAGTGATTATAGACTGCTTATTAAAGTATGTCTAGCTTAAGGCTATGCACTTAATAAAAGCAGAAGACTATATAGAATGCTTCTAATAGTATTGGTGGCGCTTTTATGGTTTCCCTAGGGAGATTATTAGCAATTAAGGTTCAGATTGGGTAGGCTAATTTTGGTCTATGCTATGCAAATTAGTTGGGATTAAGCAACTTCTATTAATAGCGTACTACCCCTAAACCGATGGCGGTATAGAGCGAATGAACTAAGAAGTATAGGCGGTCCTCTATATTATGGTTTCCTTTGATTAGTACGATTGGCCACATTATCTTGCGGCATATTAACTCGCGTTAAATAACTAAATATCATCCGTTACTAGGTTTAGCCTGAACTAGCTGCTTAATAGGTTTGATATTTTGATTATCGCTCTGCCTTTAGAGGTAACCTTAAGCTTAATTACCCCAAAGGGGCGTATGGCTCTCTTTCTTAGTAACCTTAAAGAGGGATAGGAATTAGCCTAGACTGCTATCGCCTTTGCATAATAATAATAGTAAGATACTACTAATTGTTCACAATGCCTAGCTAAGCGCTTCTAGGTTAGTAACTAGATTTGGTTAAACCTCTAGAATATTAAAACAAACTGCCTATATAAGAAGCTCGATTGGGTCTCTACTAAATATACTATTGTTGCTATCCTATTATTGCTTAATGTCTAGCTTGATGTCCTATAAGGTATCTATCTAGTTTTCTATATTAACCTAGTCGAATGAGCTACTTCTAATTTATTATCTAGTTAGGTAATAACTAATATATGATTTAGGCCCCTATTTATCCTTCCCTAAGACTCTATGAACCTATATAAGGAGTATAAGGTTAAGGAGATACTTATAGCAAAGAATATATAAGGCTAAGGATGGAAATATAATATATTCATAAAGTGGAAAGGGTACGATTTACCAATATAAGAACCCCTAGAAAACTTTGAGGATACTACCGCATAAGAAATGTTTAAGGCTAAATGGGGGGATATTAGGACTTATAATAGGCCTAGCTGGGTCCTAAAATGAGGTCTATTAGACTAGTAAATGACGCCAGACGCCTACCACTATAAATAAAATACAAAACAATAAAAACACTTTAAATTAAAAAAAAAAAAAAAAATAATAATAATAACGACGCTAGTATGCCCCTCCCTTGGGTTAGTACTACCCCTCCTCCTCTCTGGCTCTATAGCCATATTGTTCGCCCCTATATAGGCCCTCTCTGGCATTATATAGGTCGGCATAACCTGGCGGTGGCTGTAGCTGCTGCGAATAGCCCCTAGGATAATACCCCTAGGGGTTCAGACGCATATATAGCGAATAGTTTAGGCGCAGATAGTTGCCTATCTGCCTATGATAGGACGGTATCCCAGGAGACACACTATAGGCCGAATAAGGAGGGGGCTGTAATGGGGCCTGAACCGAATGCTATAGGGTGTGCGGCTAGGACTGCGGCAGTGGCGGCTGAGACTGCTGCAGCGGCGGCTGCAATAGCGGCATTGGTGGCGGCAGTTGCTGTGAAGATAGTTGCAGATGCTGCGCATGAGCTTTTAGATAAGCCTATGCTTTCTGCTTATATGTAGGCGGCCCCTTAGGGTAATATGATAGCATAGGGCGAGCCGGCAGGGGTCTTAGATGGGGATATATAGGGGCCAATAGGAACTGCTCTATATGGGCGTGGTGCTCCCGGGCCTCCCTCTAGGTATCCTATATTATGCTTAATATAGGAGCCAGGTTAATAATCGACCTGGCCTGTCAGTAGGAGGGAGTCATAGCCTGGGAGATACTAGCCAATTCCTCCCTAGCAGTACTGCAGGACCTAAAGGCAAGATGTGGGATGCAGAGGGTCATTTGGTTGGCAGCTATTGCATAATGCTATTGGTCGTTGAGGGCCCGGAAGAAGGGCGAAAGGATGGCAGCCCAGGCTTTAGTCGTTTCTATCGCAGGTTGCGTATACTTAATTACAGTAGTCCCGTCCTTATAGGCTTTTATTTATGCTTGGTAGATCCATCAGAGCCTTAGATTCCTGGCTAGCTTAAAGTCTAGCTATATACACAAGCTATACGCATTTTGGCAGCAGGTGCATCCCTTGCTTTTGCCTCTTTGCTTGCAAATAGGGAAAACCCTAGTTAACTGCATTTTTTTATCGCATCGCTCGCATAGGAACTCTTTATTGTAGGCGTATTTATGCTCTTTATCGGACGAATTGCCCTTAAGTAGGTAATCGCCTGCAGTGCGCTATAGCTTCAGTCTGGTCTCTAATAGGTTAGGATAAGCTAAAGACGGTCTATTTATAGGTTGCAGGATCTCTACGATATTGGGATCCGCAGGGGTATTAATACCGCCTGCGGCAGGGCCGCTACTAGGGTTTGGGTCGGATATAATCAGGTCCTAATACAATTAATCGAGAGAATCTATAGAGTTAGATCAGGGTAAAATCGATATATAGGCTTACTAGAATGGGAATAAGGCATAGTCTCATCGACGAATTAGCTCTAACGTTCTAACCCTAAGCGGAGGACAATACTTATAGTTACAATGCCAATAATAATTATAACGGCTATAGGAAGGAAGAGGGAAGAAAAAGAGGCAGGAAGAACGGGCGCAATGGGAAAAATACCCTTGCCTAAGGGGATCTCTGATTAATAGCTGGCAAAAAAATTTTCATAATACTTCCGGCTGCTGCAGGCAGTCTCTAGCTGGCGATGCGATGCCGGACTTCTATATGTTTCTACTATATTATACCCAGGTTGACTACTCTATGAATCCTTTAATTGCATGAGCTGAACCCAATATCTATATATATGCGTATCGCTCTAACAACTTGAGGATATCGCGATAAAAATCCCAGCGACCTTATTGGTTTGCGCGGTAGAAGGGTAGGTTATGGGATATAATTAATCTGATTGCGATGCAGAGGAGGGGGGTATGTTACGGGCTCAGGCTACGCCCGCGCCATAATGTGGCTAGGACTTGGGCTGCGCCTATGACTAGCCTAAGGAGTATCGGCACGGGGTCACGAGGGCTCGCTAAGGACTTAGCCCATGCTACATACGGATATAAATAGGCTACTCAGAGGCCCCTATTCGGGTCCTCTCTCTTTCCTCTTTAGTCTATTTAATATATTCATTCGATGCCTATTCGCAGTAGCCCTAGGGCCAGTCCTTTACAAATATCGTGATATTATTATTGAAGGAAATAATACTATTGGGTCGTATGGGTAGTCTTATAGATTAAAAGGGATTGCTATAGGTCAGCGGCGAGGCCTTTAAATATAGGGGCATAACGATATAGCGCCTGGCTACACTTAGGGGTATCCCTTACAGCATTAAGGACTTATCGGTAAAGCTCTGTATCAGCTATAAAGGGGGGAAAAAGACCATGATGTAGGCATTAAAGTTCCTCTAGTAGGATATTGAGGCATTCTAGCTTTGATTTATCGGGGTGCTTTGCGATAGTTGATTAGAGCATTATTCTATTCCAATAGTGCAAATAGAATTGCTCTATGCTCTTATTTTCGAAATAGCTCTTGACTTTGCGGACTATATTATTAAAAGTGAAGGTATTGCGAATACGTTTAATATTATTAAAGTAATATGTCTTAGCATCGCCGATTAGTATGATTTGAAATGCTTTGGCGAATATATTATTGGGTAATCCTAGTAGGCGGTACTTGCTCTTAAAGGATAAGACTTTTAGTACAATAAAGTCATCTATTTTGCCGCTATATCTATCCTCTATACGATAGCTGCGTAAGAGGTTAGATATCTTCTTCGATATATTATTAAACCCGGTTTGGGAATGATCTTCTTAGCTAAACCCTTATCGGGTATGGTCTTCTTAGGGGTATTCTGGAGGGTATTCCGGAATAGTTTATTGGTTGCCTCGCGGTAGGCTAGCGGGATTTCTTGCTAGGTTATCCTATAACCCAGGTCGGTCTAGGTTTACCGGTCCTCCCGTTAAGACGGTCCGTTTATCGGCCTAGGTAGGCCGATATTAACGGGAAGGGCCAGGTGCCGTGCCTATTTGTGGTATTATTGGGTGAGGTGTTTGGGCCCGATATCTGGTATTATAGGCGGTGGCGGCATTAGCTTGGAGGGTATCATTGGGGTCCTCTATTAAAGGAAGCACATCATTAGGGCCTATAATACAGCCTTTATTAGACATACTATAACCTTGAGGGGTATTGAGGTAGCCGCCTCGGCTAGCCTGGCTAGGGGTATAACCCCTAGGGTGTAATATTTGATCGGTCGGGCTATAATCTTCGTTGGCTGTTGCATATTATTATTATTGAGAATGGGAGCTTTCCCCTGTTTTGAATAGCGGTCTATTGTAAATAGGCGTCTTCCCTTTTGGTTATTAGGACCGGCCCCTTTCTTCTTTAGTAGGGGCAGGGGCAAGAGGCTTTTTCGATATAGAGGGGGGGATAATAGGTTATTATAATTATGATCGTGCCACCCTTGGTATTATGAAGTCCCTTATTGTTGATGAGGCTTATGAGGGTCTTCTTGAGAGCCTTGGCGATGATATTCCTACGACTATTATTAGTGCTCGTGATGAATTTCGTGAGCCTACACTTCGTGAGCCTGTGACTTCCTAGTTGAAATTGCCGATAGGTACTAATGCTTCCCTATAAGGGTTGAGTCGTAACTGGAATATTTTACGGCCTAATTAACGGTCGATCTCTTCTTGAGGCTATTTAGGGTTCTATTATTATTAAAGGCATTCTATTAAGGTAGGTATTATGATGGAACCTGATACTCCAATATACACGCCGTGATCCCGTAGGTATATGCAGAATTCGCGTAGGAATAGAGGGTTAATATAGTTAAATAGCTATTCATCCTATTTACTATAGTCTTTATGGAACAGTTCCCATAGGTCATCGTTAATAATACAATCCTTCTTATAGGTATAGATTAAGAAGGCTAGGCGGTTATATAATGCCACGGTGGTGGCATTAGGGGTAATTGGCTCTATCGCAGTAGCCTAATTATCATCAAGTAAGGGGGCAAATCGCTATAACCTTTCGGGTAGTACTAGTTATAATATTGATGATCGTGATCGTGCCATAGTGTTGAGAGGAGGGGGGGGGGGGGGGGGGATTATGTTGCAATAAGTGCAAGATTCGCTCTTATAAGGAGTGCAAGATTCGAAGAGGGCTTTTATCCGTATATCCCTATAGATAGAAGAAAGAAAAGAAGGGGTTAATTAGCAAGGTAACTATTCAACGGAATAAGTTATTTGCCTCCTATAGTAAGCAGGTGACCGTTCAACGGAATAAATCAGCCGCCTCCTATATATACTGAGGGTATCTTTAAAGATCGTAATAGTTAGTATATTTTCTTCCTTCATAATAGACGGAGGTGGAAAAGGTCTATATCGTTCTTCTAATTAGTTAGCAGCGTAACCGTTTAATAGAATAGGTAATCTGCCTTCCTAATTAGTACGATTTACAATAGAAATCGTCTCTTTGAGAGTAATCTTGCTGATCTGTAATGCACTATTCTTTGCGGGATATAATCCTATGAGTGGTGGTTATCACCACTGATTAGTGTTGATATAAACTCGGGGTACCCAGTTATACGTAGGGTCGCGCGCGTGGTATTATGTACCGTGAGGTCACCGGTCAAAGGTATGATTACTTCTTTGATTATAACTGACTATCTAAAAGGAAAGAAAGGAAGCAAAAGAGGGTAATTACATGATGTGGCCTTTTTGTGCGTGTGCCGCTGTCACGTGCATCGGCGCAGTCGGGCCGGACTGCCCGCGTGCCCTACCGGGCTTAGGGGCACAAGGGCAAAAGTGGCCATATCGTGCGCAATAGGTGTGCGCGGCACATCCGTCGCAGTATGCCCAATTGGGCACTTTGCGACAGCGATTCCGACAGATAGGTGTCACAGACTCGGGCTATGCCCGTGTCATAGATTGACTGGGGCTTGGGCTGCGCCCGTGCCTAGTCTGGGACGGATGACATAAGGTAGACGCGCGGGCCTATAGGGCAACATTAGGGCTCTAGCCCGCGCCATACGGATGTATATAGACTGCGGAAGTGACCCAATTTAGGCTTTTCTCCCTTCCTCTTTAGTTTTATCAATATATCCAATTGACGCCTATTTGCAGTCGCCCTAGGGCCAGTCCGTTATAATTAATAAAACTCTCTCAACCATTATTGTTATATTACATACAATTGCTAACAATAGATAGAGGCTCCTCATAGAACGCTATAGGCCTAGATAATACCTAGTATGCCTCCGCCTATTAATAGGCCGCCTAGTAGGAGTTAATTACTAATGCTATAGAAGTTCTTAATATAAGGTTCTAAGAATAGCTATCCTAAAGCCAGGAGAGTGAGCACTAGATATACACTTAGGCCGAATAGACTAAGCATTAGATATAGGCTCTTATCGACTAAATGTAATAATAACTATTGCTAGCCTCTATAATAACCCCTGACCGGTCTTAGACTAATTCTGTCTTAACCCTAGAGGAAACCTAACCTAAGCGTAAGCCGATACCAGTCGGGGAACCCTTTAACGGTAAAAAGGCTATATTTACTGTATAGAAGACCTTTATAGAGTATAAATTAGAGATCAATTAGGACTTTATTAATAACGATAAGACCTAATAGATATTTATCTTTTAGAACCTCTCAGCTATAGTCTAATCCTAAATTGCAGTATTCTTCGAGAACGGTATAGCCCTCTATTACTGCCCTATAGCTTTCTTTAACTACTTATAGCGACTCTTTAAGGACTTATATTAGGAGGAACGTACGATTAGTAAGCTAAAGTATACCCTCTATTAGGCACCGAAAGAACCTTTTTCTACCTTCTTTATATACTTTAAAGAGAAATTAGTATTAGTAGAGAGGCTTAGGTAGCCTAAATTAATTAAGCTAGAAATACTTTAATCCGCCTTTAACCCTTGCATATTAGATAAGATTATCGGCCTAGGGGTCTCCTATAAGGACTATAAAGCGGCCGTTATATAGTACTATAAAATCGCTATCAACCTAGAGATAAGTCTTACCGTAAAGCGCTATACGGACCCTTCCCGGGATTACGATAATAACGCCTGGGATCTGCAGATAACTGCTTAGGATAAGGATAGTAATATGCCTATAATAGGCGTCTATAAGCTAGGTTTGAAAGGCAAATGAAGGTTACCTAATAAGAGGGCGGTATAAGTCTTAAGGGAAGTCCTTAAGAAGCGCTACTAGAAATCCCTTTACACCCGATATAGGGATACTGGCTATAAAATATAGGAATATAAGCTAAGTCCGGCCTAGCCCCTATAAGAAACAACTGTGGCTTCTATAGACTTAAAGGCTATAGAAGCCTTAAGGATCGCTAAGCTTAGAGATAGTAACAATAGCAATACCTAGGGAAAAGACTAGCCTTTAAGCCGAGTCTCGCAAGAAGGCTTAAAATATATACCTAGCCCCTAGCTAGGTTATAATAGGACCCCTATATAAAGGAGATTAATAATATTAAGGACCGTATAAATAGATACCCCTTTTTAGTCCTAATATTATATAATAATTCTACCTTTATCGACACCCTAATTAATTCTAGTTATAACTGCTATAGTGCGATAAGCGAAAGAACTATTTAGAGGTTAAGACTCTAGCCTATCCGCCTACTATCCTATAGAAAGCTTAAGACTATAGTAGATATAAAGAGTTAATTAAGGAAGCAATAGGCTATTACCCCCTTGATTACCTACGCTATCTATATTAATATCAATATCAATAGATAGCTATTAGCTATAATATTATATATCGTCCTAGGCTTTACCCGCGATATTATCTTAGGGTTGCCTTAAATAGAGTACCGCAATATTAAACTATAAGCGAAACGGTGCTAATTAAGAATTAGAGCCGCTAATAGCCTACTTATTAAAAAATCGACTATTTAATCCTTTAGGCCTACTACAATATATATTCTTAGTTCGGTCTTTTATAGTATACTATAATAAGCGGCATATACCTATAATAATTTAACCTCCTTCTTCTCTATTAGTCTATAGGAGCTTATATATATCCTCTACATTATACTCCTGCCTTATTAGAATTTAGTTCCCCCCCTAGCCTAGCCGCAGACCCTACCGCCTAAGCTCTAGGACTTTACTAACCTCTTTAATAAGATAAAGGCCTCTAGCCTCCTACCGCACTAGGGCATACTTAATCACTATATTAAGCTTAAACTAACCTTAGACGGGAGGCCACCCAACCTCTTATAGGGACCGCTATATAACTTGCCGCAGGACTAATTACTTAAGGTCTAGAGATAGGTAACTAACCTTATAGATAAAGGATAGATCTATATAAGCTCCTTATCGGCAGCAGTACTAATCCTACTCGCGAAAAAAGCGAATAATAGATAGCGTTTCTATATAGATTACCAGGCCCTAAATAAAGTTATAGCATAGGACCGGTACCCCCTTCCCTTAATTAAAGAGATACTATATTCCCTATCTCAGGCAATATAGTTCACAAAGGTAGATATCCACACTACATTCTATAAGATCTATATCGCTAAGGGCGATAAATATCTAACTATATTCTAGACCCGCTTTAGCCTCTTTAAGTAGTTAATAACCCCCTTTAGCCTAACCAAAGCCCCTGCAATATTCTAGCGATATATCAATAGGGCCTTAGGGGACTTATTAGGGGATTTTACTACTGCTTACCTAAATAATATTTTAATTTATACTAGAGGCTTACAGAAGGAATATATAGACTGCATTTAGGTTGTCCTTAGGCGCCTATAAGATGCCAGCCTTAATCTAGATCTTAATAAATATAACTTTATAGTGAAGGAGGTATACTACTTTAGCTTTATTATAGTAATAGGGAAAAAGATCTAATTAGACCCTAAGAAGATTAAAGCAATTTAAGAGTAGGAAGCCCCTATAAAATTATAAGGCATTTAGAGCTTTCTAAGGTTTGCAAACTTCTATTATAACTTTATTCTAAATTTCTTTTATTTAGTAGAGCCTTTAGTTCGATTAATATAAAAAGGTATCCCTTTTTAATAGCTTAAAAAGAAAGAAAAAGCTTTCTAAACGCTTAAGTAATACTTTATCTTATACCTAATCTTTACCTAATAAGACCCTAAGAAAGAAACGATCCTTAAGGCAGATAGCTTTAGTATAGCTTTTAGTAGCTACCTCTTCTAAATTAGGGAGGATAGGGCGCTCTACCTAGTTATATACTACTTAATACGGCTTATAAAGGCTAAATGGAACTATACTATCTATAATAAAGAGCTATTTACTATTATCTTATGCTTTAGGGCGTAGTCAGCTAAATTCTATTCTATTGCCGCTCTATTTATAATCCTTATAGACTATAAGAACCTTAAGTACTTTACTTAACTAAAAGAGATATCGGAATATTAAGCGTAATAGGCTAAGACCTTAGCCCTTTTTAACTTCTATCTTTAATACTAGCCCGGCTTATAAGCCTAATACCCTAATACTTTTTTGCAATAGGAGCAAGAGGCAGATAGTACAACTTTACGATTTAGCTAAATCCTTTAACTACTATCTATCTCTATTATAAAGGCAGACCAAATAGAGGTCTAGCTAGACCTAATAGAAGACTAACCGACTATAGACCTAAGTATAATAGAGGATATACTAATAGTAGCTTTATCGACTAAAGTCTCCTTACCTAGCAGCTCTTAAGTCTTTATTAATATATACCTATAAGCACTTTAGGACTAGGCTATAGCTAAAGATGAACTATATTAGGCCTAGTAGAAGGCTATAGCAAATAGAGAATAACGATTCCTTATAGAGGTAAAAACTAAAGAGTAGATCGCAGATTATACCCTAAACGCTTATAGAGCGTTACTCTACTAGGGCTAGATTTAGCTCCCTTCGTTTAAGCCGTTAATAACTATATTAATCTAATAATACTATAACTCCCCTACTATAGGGCACCTAGGGAAGAATATAACCTTCTAATTCTTACGATAGGACTACTACTTCAATAGTATATTATCTAAGGTAGCTTAGTTTATTTAGAATTGCCAATACTATAGGGCGCATAAAAGCCGCTAATTGCGATAGGGCCTACTTTAGCCTTTACCAATCCTAGATCGGTTTTAATCTTAAATCTCTATTAATTTTATAATTAACCTCCTAGCCTGTAACGCCTCCGACCCATATTACCTAGTGTCAGAATGAAATTATTTATTGTTATTTTATTTTATTATTTTTGGATATTAATCGCCGACAATTCTTACGCATCGCCGCATCATCAGATTGAAAAAAGTATTAAGTATTCAGTACTTATATTTATATGGCGACTGCTAGTAAAGTTGAGTACCCAGTACTTACACACATTCCTTCACGCGCAAACATATGATGCATCACAAATTGATCACACCACTTTATCGTCGCAAATCTCGATGCACTACAAATGCACATTTCGCCACATATCTATGATATCACAGTATGGTCATGATATTCACGTCAGATTGATTTCACTAGGGATGTTCTATATTGAAATATTATGTATTTAAATCCCTAGATATTCCTACCCAAATAGTGGGAAGGAAGTATAGATGTATGCACGCAAGCAAGTATGCACAATTAATTCACATCAGATTGTCCCTACGCCTTAGTCTCGTATCTTATCTGTGCCGTTACCTTACTGCGATTTTACCATTCCACTGCCTTTATCTTTCGCATACTGCATTATCTTAGCAGGCGAAAACCCGTTTGACAGTTATGAGCCCGGTTTGCACCCGGTAAATCGCTTTATTCTATCTATTTTATCCTATCGATTTCTCTCCGACTATTATTCGCATGCATTTATTGCCAGCTGCACGCCGACAAATTACCAACTAATCCGACGGATTGCCAGCTATTTCCCCCTTTTATTATATTTACAAACAACTGCGTACTAACTTTAGCCAGCTACACACAGCTGTGCATAGGTTTGCAAGAGTGCAATTACGCATTCTATGCAATATCAATCTTTTCTTGCTGCTTTATTTCTTATACCTCTGTGCTAATACTATTACTAGGACTATACAAACGCGTAATAAACAGCGTGCAAACCTGCATAATCGCGCATTTTCACATTACAATTCTGTCACCTTAATCCGACCTTCGCCGCGCAGCGCGCAATAGGCATACCGACTACTTACCTGCGCACCTTCTATTATATTATCGCTATCTTGCCAGACGATTTTCTACGATTAAATATTCTTTCCAACGAAGAAATCACCCTCGGGCAAAAGTTCTGCTAGGGCACCCGTGCTGCCATACAAATTGCTAGTGTAAGGCACAGCCCAAAAGAACGCAGCAGTGCCGACACATTTGCCTGCGCGAAACATTTCTTCTGACTTAGGAAGCCGGCAAGCGACTTTTGACTACTAAGGCCGGAAGACTATAAGTGTGGTATATTATGACTAGATTGACTGGATTGACCACCTAGATTGATCCCTTTTGCCTAGGACTATTTACCAGGACTATTTTGCCCTTTGGATTTACTTAGACCTTTATCCGTTGGATTTTCTTTAACTAAGGCTAGGTTGTTATTCTTTCTTATTGTTATTCTTTCCTATCTATCTTACCTATCCTACCTATCCTACCTATCCTACCTATCCTGCCTTTCCTACCTATTCCACTATAGCTACCAATACCGACCTGGGGAACCCAGCAAACTTCCAACTGCTAGGCAGTAAAGACTGGTTTAAATAGATCTCGATTATTGAGAAGTTCGCTATCAACGAAAATATCTAGGCCTATATCAACCCTTCTATACAAGATAGGCCTACTTTACAACAACCCGTTGAGCCTACTGCTTCTACTATTAAGCCTCATGCTTCCTCTATCCTTAACCTCGACGATTCTGATTTTACTAGGTTGCAGTATATGACGAATGTCTATAGGACTGCCCTACAGGATTATAAGGATAAGAAAAAGGCTCTCGTCAATATCCAACATTGGATTATCGCAACTATAGGCAATTACTACGATACCATAAGCCAGGAGAATGATATTGCCGCACAGCTATACCTATTAAAACAACGCTTGCAGCCCACCACTTAGGACCATAAAAAAGATATCCGCCAGCGCTATACAGCTGTGCTGCGAAGTCCTAATAGGACTAAGATATCCAGCTAGATTACTTCCTACAAGAAAGTCCTTGCAGAAGCTATTAATATCAACATACCAGATACACAAGGACTCCGACCAACCCAGGATTTTATCGACGCCGTAGAATCTATTGCACCAGCCTTTTCTAATTATTAGAAGAATAGAATCAAGGAAAAGCAACGCAATAACAAAGAAGGATGGGAGAAGAAGATACCCGACGGTCATTATATCAGTGATTTATTTGAGCAAGAGTTTGCTACACAACAAAGAGCACAAGGTGCCTTTGCCTCGTTCCAGGATATAGATACCACTATGGATGCAAATAAAAATCAACAAAATAATCAACAAAAAACAACTGACATTATCAAGCCAAAACAACCATACGTTTGTGGCCTTTTTCATCGCTGGGAAGATTGTTATGTTTTAAACCAGCAAAAGGCGCCTAAGGATTGGAAGCCCAATACCACTATACTTAATAAAATCCAATCCAAATTTTCATCTGATCAGCGCTTTAAGGATATAGTTATCAAAGCATTGCAAGCGAAAGGAATCACGATTAATCCTATTGTGTTACAACCACCCTCTCCTTCTACATCACTTGGAATTGCGTTTGCTAGTAAGGATAGTAATACGTTACATAACGTTGTGCAACCCGAACCGACTATATCGTCAACGACTATTACCAGCCCACAGGCAAGCCCACAGGCATCCCTATCTATTACAAGCCCACAGGCATCCCTATCTATTACCAGCCCACAGGCATCCCTATCTATTACCAGCCCATAGGCATCTCTCTCAACCACACCCTATCCACTTAAAGATTCCTGGATACTGGATAGTGGTTCCAACACCCACATCACCAACAATAAGGACCGGTTGCTAGATTACATACCAAATATCGAGCCAGAAACAGCATTTGCAGGCGAATCTAATCCTTCTATACTAGGATATAGAAGAGTGCGATTAAATACTAATAAAGGCATCTTCAAGCTACTACACGTAGCATATATACCGACATTTCACACTAATATGGCAAGCTTGGAGCGATTTATGCGTGCAAATTACCACTGGAACTCACAGACTGGCTAGATTACACACAATAAGGACCGTTTATTTTATACCAACCGGATATTTGGCCAGCAGGTTATTGAGTATAGCGAAGTCGCTATTGCCGCCACCACTACTACTTCTGAGGATACTACGCCTCCTTCATCTATTATTAGTAGGGAAGACCCTACTATACCAGATAAAAATATGTCTCCGTCAATCAATAATTCTGCGGCTACACAATACACATCATCTCATCCCACTCCAACCAGTACAGCGCCCGCTACAGCAGTGGCTATCTCGAAGGATACCCAAAATGCGTCTGCCTCGGAAGCTACGGCTACGATATGGCATAAACGACTAGGCCACCCTAATAAGGAAGCCTTAGAAAGGATAATCCAGTCGACTACCGGCGCTAAAATTAAGGGATTACTTACTATTAATTGTGAGCAGTACTTACTATCTAAGGCCACTAGGATTATCAGCCGGCAGCCCCATTTACCTAGCCCAAGACCTTTCTAGCGGGTATATATTGATATATTTATACTGGACCAAGCTTACAATGGTGCTGTTGCAGTACTATTACTACGGGATGACGATACTAAATTTATCTTCTATTATCCCTTATACTCTAGGACCCAGTCGGAAATCCTAGGAAAGCTAGCAGACCTTGACAACTATTTACAGCGCCAGTAGAACCTTACTATCTCTATTGTTTATCGCGATAACGACCCTGCTTTCCAGCAACAATACCACAATTAGAAGACATCCTTAGGTATAGAGGATAAAGTCACAGCGCCTTATACCTCAGCCCAAAACGGCCCAGCTGAACGCTCGGGGGGTATTATAGGGACTAAAGCTAGGACCTTACGACTAGCTGCTAACCTACCTAAAGACCTATGGCCGGAGCTATGGAAAGCCGCAACCTTCTTATATAATCGCACACCACAACAAGGCCTTCAGTGGATTACACCACATTAACGACTTCATTCCTGGCTAGCTAATAACGCTAGGGATACCCAATATACTGATCCTAGGCCTTCTATATCATTCCTCAAGGCTTACGGTTGCAAGGCCTATCCATTGACAACAACAGCATTAAAAGGCACTGATCGACGAGAATTAAAGCTAGCACTACACGCTAAGATAGGATATTTAGTAGGTTACGATTCTACTAATATCTACCGTGTATGGATTCCCGACCCTTATGAAGTACGACGAATTCGCGATATTACTTTCGATGAAAACAGCTTCTATAGTGGTAAAGTCACCGCCACTATACCACAACGACTTGAAATACAACTACCACAATATATTGACAACGCATATGAGTATGAGGATATAGACGAGCTCTATATATCTCACCCTTCTACTACTGTTATACCTGTTCCTTCTACCCCTAGCACTACCCAGCCTTATATTCCTAGTCCTACCATGCCTTCTACTAGCATAATATTACCTTCGACTTCTATACCTACTAGTGAATAAGCTGTTCCTAGTAAACAACAACATCTTACAGTCCAGCTACCTACCCCAGCTTCTATACATCCTTCTAATATATATCCTTCCGAAGCAAGTACTGAGACTAGTAGCAGTCCTACACTACGAAGGTCAGCTAGGCTGGCTAGTAAGAATGCTTCTAGTACGGCTTTTATTAGCAGTTTTTTTCTAGGCACTAAGGAACGCCTACACCGATCATCCCTACCGCCTAAACCAAGGTTTTGGAAAGACCTAAAAAGTCACCGTTTCGAACCAGAATTTAAAGAGGCCGCAAAAAGCGAATTCTATGATAACTAGAATAAAGGAACCTTTAAGCCTACCCAACTATCAGACCTTCCAAATAATTATAAGCCTATACCACTTACGTGGGTGTTTAAATACAAGTGTGATAAACACGGCTTTCTCACCAAATTTAAAGCCCGAATTTGTGTGCGTGGTGATCTTCAACCTTATAGTAATAAAGAGACTTATGCTGCTACGCTAGCTGCTAAATCCTTCCGAATCTTAGTAGCTATTATAACGAAGTTCGACCTTGATACTATACAAATAGATGCTGTATCGGCATTTACTAACAGCCTATAGGATGAAGTCGTCTATATCGAATATCCAGATGGATTTAAAAGACCTGGATGGGCACTATTATTATAGCGCGCCTTATATGGTCTTCGCAGGTCCCCTTACCTTTAGCAACAAGAGCTTTTATCAACCCTTACATCCCTCGACCTTACTCTTATTATAGAAGACCCTTGCATTATAATTACTACTACTGTAGTAGTCTTTTATTTTGTGGATGATATAGTAGTACTATTTCAACCAAAGAATCGTCCCAAAGCAGAATCCCTCGTCAATAAATTAAAAGCAGCCTATAAAATGAAGGACCTTGGTACTCTGAAATGGTTCCTAGGTATCCGAATTATACGGCATCAGCCTATTAAGACCTGGCTATTGCAAGACTCTTATATAGAAAAGCTTGCGCACGACTTCTTAAAAGGAAGAAATATTACACACAAAGACTATCTAATTCCAGAACAGCCTCTTGATAAATATACTGGTATCGCTACGGCACACGAGATATACCAGTACCAAAAACTCATGGGCTCTATAAATTACCCAACCACTATGACCCGACCTGATACTGCTGTGGCAGTCTCCCGCCTTTCAGAACATCTATACAACCCTTCCCCTTACCATTACCTACTAGCCATAGGGGTCACAATGTACCTCTATATCACACGTTACTTAGCTATTCAATATACTGCCATACAATAACAACCAAGTGATGATATCCAGCAGCAACCTTCTACTAAAGAGTTATTAATATCTTCTAATGCTGCTTTTGCTGATGATAAAGAGACCCGGAAGTCTACCCAGGGCTCTTTCTTCAGCCTATTTAGCGGACCTATTGGTTGGGAAGCCACTAAACAACATACCGTTACCACATCTTCCACCGAAGCAGAGCTACTAGCACTATCGTCAACTGCTAAGACCACTATATCTGTAACCCGTCTCATGAAACAACTAGGACTTAAGCTTGATCATAAGGTCACTATTGAGTGCGATAACTTACAAGCTATACGCCTAGTAACAACAACAATGCCCCGTATTAATACTGCATTAAAGCATGTTGATATCCACAACAGCTGGCTGCGACAGGCTTATCAGCAGGGTTTATTCGATCTTACTTATATTCCTACTAATAATATAGTAGCGGATGGGCTCACAAAGGCTCTTATAGGTCAACGATTTACTACCTTCCGTAACCAACTAGGCCTAGTAGATATTGAGGACCTAGTACGAAAAACAGAAGATGACGAGAGTGATACCGACTAGCTAGATAGAGCTATATCATAGCCTATCTAGGGGGGTATGTCAGAATGAAATTATTTATTGTTATTTTATTTTATTATTTTTGGATATTAATCGCCGACAATTCTTACGCATCGCCGCATCATCAGATTGAAAAAAGTATTAAGTATTCAGTACTTATATTTATATAGCGACTGCTAGTAAAGTTGAGTACCCAGTACTTACACACATTCCTTCACGCGCAAACATATGATGCATCACAAATTGATCACACCACTTTATCGTCGCAAATCTCGATGCACTACAAATGCACATTTCGCCACATATCTATGATATCACAGTATGGTCATGATATTCACGTCAGATTGATTTCACTAGGGATGTTCTATGTTGAAATATTATGTATTTAAATCCCTAGATATTCCTACCCAAATAGTGGGAAGGAAGTATGGATGTATGCACGCAAGCAAGTATGCACAATTAATTCACATCAGATTGTCCCTACGCCTTAGTCTCGTATCTTATCTGTGCCGTTACCTTACTGCGATTTTACCATTCCACTGCCTTTATCTTTCGCATACTGCATTATCTTAGCAGGCGAAAACCCGTTTGACACCTAGTAGTTATTACCGACTGCCTACAGTGGGTATCCATAAGTCCCGCAACAAAAACGCGTAGCGCGAAGTCTTCGCGCCTCAACCAATTTTACCCTTTACATTACAACGCCCATAATATGCCCACAATAATGCCTCTAAATCGTGCCTTTGGTACGGAAATATCAGGAAATCGTCAGAAGAATTATGAATTTTCACCAGTGCAAAAAGCTGCCATGATTGCAGAATTATCGCAAGGTAAAACCTACCGCGCTGTAGCTGCTACCTTTAACGCATCACTATCTACAGCATATAGGATATTTAAACACTGGAAAGAAGAATCAACACTTGAAAATAAGCCTCGTTCTGGGCGGCCACCAAAGCTTACAGAAGCTGAAAAGCGCTATATTATTCTTCTTGTCAAAAGGAATCGCAGCATTACATATAGTGCCCTAATTGGCGCTATGGGTGGCCAAATAAGCCGCTCAACCATCCGACGGTGCCTTTAAGGCTATTGGCAACGCAAATGGAAGTCTATAAAAAGAATACCACTATCAAAAGAAACAGCAAAAAAGAGGCTTTATTTTGCACGTTATTGGCTGCAGAAAGTCGAAGAATTGATGGAGATAAGTATGATTAAAAATGGCCCCTTCAAATAGCTATTTACTGATATAGCAGCCTCCATAGATAATCTTTTCTGATGAGACCTCTATTGCAAATCAAGGCAATAAAACACTACAATGGATATTCCGCGACCCTCATGAGCGATTTAACAAGGATCTTATTAACCTTACCTGCCATATAAAGGCCCCATTATCGATCATGGCCTGGGGGGCTATTTATCGCACTGGCCGGAGCCCTATTATCATTATGGATCGCGATGAACAGTCTGCTCGAAATAGATATATAGCGCGAAGCTATTAAAAGGCTCTATCAGAAGGTCTCTTACCTATATACGACGGTATGAGGCTATTCCAGCAAGATAACGCGAGAATTCATACTTGCGCTGCAATATCTCAATGGCTACGGCGACATACAATTATAGCGATTGAATGGCCTCCGCATTCGCCTGATTTAAACCCTATTGAGCATGTATGGAAGGCTTTAAAGCAGGAATTGGTAACTGCTAACCCTTATCTATCAATTCTAAAGAATAATGAGGCGCATAGGGCTGAATTAACAGAATATATTAAAAAAGCGTGGGCAGCAGTGCCACAGCCCTTAATTACGAGGCTGATTGAGTCTATGCCACAGCGCTTACATGCTGTAATTCGCGCACGTGGTTGGTATACTAAATATTGATCGCGAAAAGCAGGGCTATTTGCCACATCTTGTTTTATTAGAATTAATGCATTACTACCTAAGTTGTGGCTATTTGAATTCTTACGCGATAATGTGGTGATGGCGTTGATGTGGGGGTTGTTGCGACACTTTTGCGTATATACTGTATCTAAGTACGTTTAGCTTAAGGTGATACACTTAATATAAGCAGAGGATTATATAGAATGGTTTCTCGACTGCTAGTAGCAGCACTATAGGTTCCCCGCCTAGATTATCAGCAATAAAGGGTCAGACTAGGTAGGCCAATTCTAGACTATAATATATAAGGCTATCGGGACCGAATAACTCTTCTCGATTATATACTACCTATAGACTGATAGTAGTATAGAGCGTATAAATTAGGAGGTCTAGGCTATCTTATACATTAAGGTAGCATTTAATTAGTATGACTAGCCCCAATATCTCGCGACTTACTAATATGCCTTAAATAACTAGACTTCCTTAGTTACCAGATATAGTCCGAACTGTCTTCTAAAAGGCTTCGACTCTCCTATTATAGCACCTCCCCCCAATATTACGCTAAGTTTAATAACCCCTAAGGGGCGGGCGGTATGCTTTTTAGCCATAATATAGGAGGAGGGCGAACTCGCCTAGGCCGCTATCGCCTTTACTTAATAGCGGCAATAAGACATAACGAACCGTTCCTAATGCCTAGCGGAATGCTACTAAATTAGGGACTGAGTTTAGCTAAGCCTATAGAATATTAAGACCAACCAGCCTTATAAAAAGCTCGACTGGGTATCTGCTAAGTATACTATTATAGCTATTCCGTCCCTACTTAATATCCGACTTGATATCCCCAATAGTATCCACCCGGTCTTTTATATTAACCTTATAGAATGTGCCGCTTCTGACCCACTACTGAGCTAAATACTTATAGATACTAGGCCTAGCCTACTACTAGTCCTACTAAAGGACTCCGATACCCTATACGAGGAATTCAAGGTCGAAGAGATATTAGCTACAAAAAACGCTTAAGGTCGTAGTAGTAAATATAATATGCTAGTAAAATAGAAGGGATACAATTCGCCGACTTAGGAACCACTAGAGAACTTTAAGGATACTACGGCGCGGGAGGCATTTAAGGTTAAATAGGGGGATATTTAGATATATAATAGGCCCGGTCGAACCCCGTAATAACCCCGATATAGAAGTAGATAAAATTTTTCCTAGAGAAGGGGGGTATATCACAGACTTGGGCTATATCTATATTATAGATTGACTAGGGCTCAGGCTGTGCCTGTGCCTAGTCCGGGACGGATGACATAAGGTAGACGCGCGGGCCTATAGGGCAATATTAGGGCTCTAGCCCGCGCTATACGGATGTATATAGACTGCGGAAGGGACCCGATTCGGGCTTTTCTCCCTTCCTCTTTAGTTTTATTAATACATCCGATTAACGCCTATTCGCAGTCGCCCTAGGGCCAGTCCGTCACAATAGGTACTGATGCTTCCTTATAAGGGTTGAGTCGTGACTGGAATATTTTACGCCCTAATTAATAGTCGATCTCTTTTTGAGGCTATTCAGGGTTCTATTGTTATTAAAGGCATTCCATTAAGGTTAGTATTGTAATAGAACCTGATACTCCGATATATATGCCGTAATCTCGTAAGTATATGCGGAATTTGCGTAGAAATAGAGGATTAATACAGTTGAATAGCTATTCATCCCATTCACTATAGTCTTCGTAGAATAGTTCCTATAGGTCATCGTTAATAATACAATCCTTCTCATAAGTATAGATTAGGAAGGCCAGGCGGTTGTGCAATGCCATAGTAGTAGCATCAGGGGTAATTGGCTCTATTGTAGTAGCCTAATTATTATCGAGTAGGGGGGCAAATTATTATAGCCTTTTAGGTAGTGCTGGTTGTGATATTAATGATTGTGATCGTGCTATAGTATTGAGAGGAGGGTTTAAGAGGGGGGGGTATGTTATAAGGAGTGTAATATTCAATCTTGCAAGGAGTATAAGATCGGCCTTTACTAGTAGGGGTAAAAGAAAGAAAAGAAGGGGTTAGTTAGTAAGATAACCGTTTAATAGAATAGGTTATTTGCCTCCTATAGTAAGCAGGTGACTATTTAACGGAATGGGTTAGCCGCCTCCTATATATACTAAGGGTATCTTTAAAGATCGTGATAGTTAGTATATTTTCTTCTTTCGTGATAGACAAAGGTGGAAGAGGTCTATGTCGTTCTTCCAATTAGTTGGCAGCATAACCATTCAATGGAATAAGTTATCTGCCTTCCTAATTAGCACGATTTGCAATAGAAATCGTCTCTTCGAGAGTAATCTTACTGATCTGTAATACACCGTTCTTTGCGGGATATAATCCTGTGAGTGGTAGTTATCACCACTGATCAGTATTGATATAAACTCGGGGTACCTAGTTATACGTAGGGTCGCACGCGTGGTATTATGTACCGTAAGGTCACCGGTTAAAGGTATAATTACTTCTTTGATTATAACTGACTAACTAAGAGGAAAGAAAGGAAGCAAAAGAGTAATTATACGATGTAGCCTTTTTGTGCGTGCCGTAGTCATGTGTATCGGCGCGGTCGGGCCGGACTGCCCGCATGCCCTACCGGGCTCAGGGGCATAGGGGCAAAAGTGGCCACATCATGCGTAACGGGTGTGCGCGGCACATCCGTCGCAATGTGCCCAATTGGTGCCCAATTGGGCACCTTGCGACAGCGATTCCGACACAATAAGTCAAGTTGCATTAGTAGCATTAAACGCAATTAACGATATTAGAGAGAACCTTATATATTGGACCCTTAGTATAAAAGGATATTAATAGATCTCTATTGCCTTAATAACCGACTCGATGAGGCTTAGGATTAAAGGCTATTATAAACTAACCCTAAAAGTCTGCGAAGGCCTAGATTCTTTTAGCATTAGATAGATCAAATAATAGATGATCCTCTATCCAAAAGATACTATAAATATATATGCTTCTATAGGCCTGCTACTTATATCGAAACTAGCTATTATTAAAGTAGAACTTTTTAATTAGTACTTCTTTTAAAAATATAGTAAATCGATAGTGGAAGTAATAGGCAGTAATATAAGGGTTATTGCGTAAGTTTGCGCTTAAGATATTAAGCTTACGATAAGAATCTGCCTTTAGCCAATCCTGATATAGCGGGAAGTGTTTATAAAGACTTACCTAGTGTAAATCTGCAGCAGAAAAGGTTAGGAAAAGTGCTAGATATCTAAGAGTATATACTTAAGCCTCTAATTGATATCGTTTACTACCCTAGAAAGTATAAGTTCCCCATAAGCTCCTAGAGAATCACATAATAGAGTTTAATAGTATATAAGACTCAGGTGTATTTTCATTAAAAGCTTCTCGTATAGCGCTAATATCAATATATTCCTAACGACCGGATTTCTTTATAAAGAACGAGCTATAAGTGTTAACCTATTATCGCATTAGTGTATTAAATACTATATATTAAAAACGCGGGTGCTGTGTAAAACGTCCGTCGTGCTACTTTATAGCATGCTTAAGATATTCGCTATATTCGATAGAACGAGCCTAAGGTGCAATAAAGTCTGCCTTACTATAGGGATATTGTTACAATTCTGAGGGTAAATATAAAGTGAAGCCGGTATAAGGCAAGACAAATATAAATAACCAGAAACGCAGGAAAGGTAAAAAGAGTTAAGAGGCATATAGTGCATTAACAGACTCGATTGTGCTACCCTTCTACTATCTAGAAAGAAAGGGAAAAGCTATCCTAAATATATCTAAGAGAGAGGGTAGGCCCAGGCATCCAAGGTAGCCAGTAAGAGAGCTCCTCGTAATACCCATTATACCACATTATATCCAGCCTTACCATATATTTAAAAAATAAGGTCTGATACGTCATATCAAGCCTTACCAAATATTTAAAATAATACCCGGTATGCCACGTAATATCCAGCCGTATTAAATATTTTAAATAATGCCCGGTGTGCCACGTAATATCCAGCCGTATTAAATATTTTTAAAATAAGGCCCAGTGTGCCCACGTAATATCCGGCCGTATTAAATATTTTTTAAATAAGGCCCGGTGTGCCCACGTAATATCCGGCCATATTAAATATTTTTAAAATCAGGCCCGGTGTGCCCACGTAATATCCGGCCGTATTAAATATCTTTTAAATAAGGCCCGGTGTGCCCACGTAATATCCGGGCGTATTAAATATTTTTAAATAAGGCCCGGTGTGCCCACGTAATATCCGGCCGTATTAAATATTTTTAAATAAGGCCCGGTACGTCATATGCCGCCTTACCATATATTTAAGAATAAGGCCCGATACGTCATATCAAGCCTTACCAAAAATAAGGCCCGATAAAGGCCTACCTTATTTGGTATACAGTACTAATCCACTGAAAATCCGGAAGGTAAACGGTAAAGGCTCAAGGTTGGTAAGACCACCGTATGTCTGGTGGGACAGTCGTAAGTCCAAGAGACGGTGGAAGGGCCAGCAGTCTAGTAGACTACCATAGGATTTTAACACCCCCTCTGATTAGCTACTGTAGTAGCAAGCTAATCGTATATAAAGGATAGGGAAAGAAAATGCATTAAAAAGGGCTAAGGAAAAACATATATATATAAAAAAACCTTAGTAAAAACAGTATAAGTTAGCGGGCCCTAAGGCCTAGTAACTCACGGAACCTGGTAAATTTAGGGCCCGGCAGTGGCTTGGTAAGACCGTCAGCAGGCATACTATTAGTAGGTAAGTAGGTAATATTAACCAAGCCCAGCTGGGCTTGCTCCCTAATATACCGGAATTTTAATAGCGTATGCTTGGTGCGAGCATGCTGATTGGGGTCATTAGAATTTGATATAGAGCCTTGGTTATCGCAGTAAAGCGGTATAGGGCGTTCTATATTAATATCTAGCTCTTTACAGAGGTTAGATAGCCACTGTACCTCACGGATCGTCTCAAGTAAAGCATCTGATTCGGCTTCTAAAGTAGATAGTACTACTAAAGAGGCTCGCTTAGAACGCCAGCTAATAGGACCACTATTAATAGTAGTAAGAAAACCTCCAGTTGATTTAGAAGTCTCTTTACAGCCAGCAAAATCGCTATCTGAATAAGCGGTTATAATAGGCTGTTGCTTGCTATTAGTAGTACGATAATAAATAGCTATATTCTCAGTGCCTTTAAGATAGCTAAAAGCGCCCTTCGCAGCATTTAAATGCACAGTAGTTGCCTTGGTCATAAACCGAGAGAGATATTGGGTAGGAAATGCTAGGTCGGGCCTAGTCATCATCATAAGCCACATTATAGTGCCTGTAAGGCTCTGATACAGACTTTGATCAGTAGGGCTAAGGTCTTTTCCACTAGATTCATTTAGAACCCCTGGTTGTAGTGGAATTAGCTGAGGTTTAACATCCTGTAAGCCAAATTTAGCTAGGACCTCTGCTATAAATTGGGCTTGATGTAGCCACAATAAACCTTCCTTCCTGTTCCGTATAATCTGTACGCCTAGGAAGAAGGAAGCCGGACCGCGGTCTTCTATAGTATAGACCTTATGAAATTTCCTTTTTAGCTGGTTAATATAAGTTATATTTGGACCAACTAAAAGGCAGTCGTCAACATAAGTGACGATAAAGGTGCTGGTTTGCTTATTATAAAATACGGCAGCATTAGAAGCTAATGGTAAAAATCCTTCACTAGAAATCAGATCTTTTAGCCGATGTTGCCATTCGCGGGGAGCTTGTTTTAGTCTGTATAGGGCCTTCTTTAATAAAATAGCTTGCTTTATAGAAGGGTCAAAGCCAGCTTCTTTAAGCAAAGTTAGTAACCGTTGCCGCTGTATATCAGACCAAAGCTTGCTATCGTTATTAGTTAATAATAGGCTCTCTGTAAATTCAAGAAATCCATCAGGGATATCTATGTAAATTGTTTCAGAAAGTTCGCTATTTAGAAAGGCGCCTATAAAGTCGATTTGTTCTATTTCCCAATTATTACTAGCTGCCAAAGCCAGTATAACCCTCCAGGTGGGTGGGATAGAGGTGGAAGCATAGGTATGCTGGAAGTCCTTTCCTTCGACTTGCATAAAACCCTTGACTACTAATCTAGCCTTATATTTTATAGGCTGATTATTGTCATCCTTTTTAACCCGAAAAACAGGCCTATTGCGTATAATTTTCCTATCAATAGGAACGCTAGACTTAGGAATAAATTGGAAGACTTTAGTATCTAAAAGCTGCTCGAATTCCTTAAATAATGCCTTTATCCAAAGGTCTTTTTCTTTTTCAGGGCATCGTAGCATATCCTTCCAGCTATTAGGCGTACCATCAGGGGCCTTTTTAGCTAGCTTACGCTTAGCTGCATAGCAGGAATCCCATATCAGGTGGTGTAGGATATTACCCTCCTGAAGGAATAAGTCGGTAAGGCCAGTAGGGTTAATAGGGCCCGTAGGATTAGTAGGGCCCGTAGGGCCAGCAGGGCCAGCAGGGTCAGCAGGGCCAGCAAGGTCGGTAGGATTAAGACTGGTAAGGATATCTATAAGGTCATCCTTTGCAGTAGCCGGGGACTGTATTGTAGGACGGTAATCCATGGTAAGATTAGTAGGGTCCGGGACGCTTTCTAGGTCATCCAGAATAACATTAGTATTATTAATGTTAGTAAGGTTAGTAGGGTCAGGGATGCTTTCCAGGTCATCCAGTAAAATAGCAGGTTCTTTACTGCTAGATACCCCCTCTGAACCTGTATTTTGCCCTCTGTGAAAGTCTCCTTCTAGGCCACTTGATATAGGGCCTATACCTTCATTTTGGTGGATGAAGGTAATAAAGGTTGTTTTAGTAATAACCTTCTTTTTTAGAAGATAAACAAGGTAGGTATTATTACCTAGAGTGGCAAGGAGCCTACCAGGCTCGGTTCGGGGCGCTAATTTGCGGCTTTTTACACGCTTTTCGTGTGGTATAAGCACCTCAATAGCAGCTCCAATAGCCCTAAGGTTAATAAGATCAGGATAGTGCTTAGGGGTTATTTGGTCATAATCTTTTAATAACTCTAAATAAGGGCTAGAAGGTCTATTAGTAACTGCCGTAATATTTACCAGCATAACAACGCTAGTAATTACGGCGGACCAAAGGTTAGAAGGTAACCTTGACCAGGTTATCGTGGCACGTAACCTATCAGCTATAACCCTAATGGAACGTTCAGCTAGGCCGTTTTGTTCATGTATATAGGGGCAAGAGGTATTAAACGTTATACCTTGTAAGGTAAGCCAATCGTTGAGCATTTTATTAATTTCGTTACCACCATCATAGTGGAACTCAACAGGGGTTTTACTATATCTGACCTGCAGGCTTTGTATAAAGCCCTGTAATGCTGTAAATACCGTGGTGCCTTCCCTATTAGGCAGTAAATAAAGCCAACGGAATCGGGATTTTCTGTCCACTAATATAAGGGCAATAGGTCGTTTGTTGTATGGTGTGGGTGATATAGCAAAAGTATCACCTTCTATAATATCCAGGCATTTAGCTGGATTAGGTATCGCATCCTTAGAAGGTCGCCTAACCTTCTTGGCCTGAATATAGGCCAGGCAGCGAAAATCAGCATCTTTAACCTTATCGAGATTAGGTAAACCAGGGGTATTAGCACAGGTCTTTTTAAGTAGCTGAATACCTATATGCCCTAGCCGTATATGCTAAATACCGGCTAATTGTAATATCTTCTGATATTCTGTATTAGCTGTTGTAGGGGCAGGAGAACTGGTAGTATTAGTCTGTATAGGCGTGGTAGGGTTAGTAACCTCTACGGGGTCTTCGTTATTCGTAATAATAGGAGGGTTAGTAGGGCTAGTAGCCTCTATAGGTTCCTTACTAGTCGTAGTAGTAGGAACGGGGGTGATAGTGGTATCCAGAGGGTCACTATAATCAGTAGGGTTAGTAGGGCTGGGGACCTCTACTACTATACTATTGGTGGTAGTATAGTGGCTGCAAGGTTGATGCAGTAGTGGTGTGTCTATTCCTTTTTGTGGAAGGAAAAAGCCGTATTTTTCGAAATTAAAAATGCCGATACATTTACGGCTAGCTGACCATAGCTGATTTTTAATTAATACCCCTTTAGCGGCATAGTGTTTTACACCGCTAATAATGTTAATATCCAGAGCAGGAATATATAGTGCGTTCTTAAGCTCTATAGTGCCCCATTTGGTAGGATTAATGCCTTGTAACATAGTAAATCGTGCTGTGCCCCAACCGGTAGGGGAGATAGGGCCGCCACCAGTAGTAATTATAGGCTTATCACCCTTCTCAAAGTGGTGAAAAGTGGTGAAATGTTTCTTATCATTAACAATATGACAAGTGGATCCTGTATCGTAAAGGAGGGCATCCTTGGGGGTCCTGCCGCCTGATTTAGCACTATAGCTTATAGCTAAGGGCTGGGTATCAGGTGATATAGTGGAAGAAGAATAAGATATATTAGTATCCTGGGTATTATAATTGCCTATAATAAAGGACTCGACATCTTGTTGATTATTAGAGTTATTATTGGAGTCCTGTTTCTTCTTCTGTTGCTGCTTCTTTTTAGTAGAATTATTCTTGCTATTATTAGTAGAAGCGGTATTAGTAGACCCTTTATTCTTAGGGTCCTTGGAAGCCTTAGGCTTATTTGCAGCTACTTTACTAGACCCCTTAGAATGCTGTTCTTCTAGTAAGTCAACCATAAAATACTGGAGGTTAAATTTGCTGCTATTAATAACGCCCTGGGCGCTATAAGCCCTAATTATAGAGCGTTGGCGTTCGGTCTAGCGGGTAAATACCCCCTCTACAGCCTATAAATACTGGTTAACTTGGTTGAAGGAGTCGATCTTAGAACCTAGGATTTTAAGGCGAGAAATATAGCTATTAAATTCGCTATTAAAAGCCTCTAAAGTGCCCTTATAACCGGTGAATGTAAGGGTATGAAAGGTAGGGTATAAGTGTGCCTGCTGTACTTCTGGTGAGTGGCAATACTGGGCCACTAATAAAAGGTAGGCTTCCTCTGGGTTATTACACCAGTCTATAGCCTCTGCAGCCTCTTTACTATAGCTGTTTTTTAGCATTAGTAGTAGGAGGGCCTGTTCAGACTCATTAAAATGCCTAGCTATAGAGGGGTCGTTAATAAAGTTGGCTATTTTAAAGGCCCTAAGTTGTATTATAAGGGCCTGCTTCCACTGGTCGAAATTATAGGGACTTTTTAGCTTCTGTGACTCCTTAAAGCGGTTGGCAGTCTTAGCTAATTCTTTAATAGCCCTATCACTAATTTGGTTGGTAATGGTAGGTGCTGTATTATTATAAATAGGCTGTTTACCCTTATATCTTATAGGGGTGGATGGTTGGTCTTGGTCTATTTCCATAACATCATCCTCATCAGTATCCTTAGTGGTAGTCATCCTAGTGGAAGGTCCAGCTTCAGTAATATTAGTACGCTCCTTTTTAATAGCCTGGGTGGCCTGGGGGGTCTGTGGGTTAGTATTTTGCTTGGTAACTAGGCCTTGTATAAGGCTAGTTAGGGTATTCATCTGAGACTTCATATCGTCCATATCTAACTGTAGTTGTATATTAGGATCAGCTTTAGAACCGGAATCCGTAGGGACCTTATAAGTGGAAGGCCCTGACTGTGCCATTACAGTGGTTAAAAGTCGTTGAAAAATGGTGCCGATAGTTGTAAAAGCCGAGGAATAACTAGCTTGCTGGCTAGTAAGATGGTTGAATAACTAATTAAATAACTAGTATAATATTCGAAAAACTAGGTAAATACCCAGTATATATAGTGACTAGTAGCCTACTATAATAAATAACCGCAGTATATAGCGGTAGGTCTCAGTATATAAGAAAGAGCACAGGTGCGTAGGTGCCGTAGGTGCTGTGAAATAAATCCGTAAGTGCCGTAGGTGCCGTAGGTGCCGTGAAATAAATCCCGTAAGTGCCGTGGGTGCCGTAGGTGCCGTGAATAAAAATCCGTAAGTGCCGTAGGTGCCGTAGGTAATGTGATATAAATATTATCACTGCCGCAAGTGCCTTAATATAGGGGTACCGTAAGTGCCGTACCACAAAAATTATATATAGAATAATATAACAGGTGCCGTAAGGTGCAGTAGGTATCGTGCACTAGGTGCAAAGGTGTTATATAGTGGTATAGTATAATAGATATTACACTATAAAATCTGTAGGTGCCGTAGATTACTCCAAGGGTGCCGTAAGGTTACGCTGTAGGTTGCCGTAAGGTTATGCCAAAGGTTGATATAAGGTTATACCGTTGATTACCGTAGGATAACGCTATAAATTACTAAAGGATTAGCCGAAGGTGATAATAGGTAAGCAGAGATACCAAAGGGTAAGCTGAGGGTGCCAAAAGATTTAGCTATATTAGTAGTACTAATAAGCAAGAGAGACTAAAGGGTGAACACAAAAGATAGGGTGAAACAAAGAAGTAAAACCCGGGCTTATAACCTGTTATAATTCTGAGGGTAAATATAAAGTGAAGCCGGTATAAGGCAAGACAAATATAAATAACTAGAAACGCAGGAAAGGTGAAAAGAGTTAAGAGGCATGTAGTGTATTAACAGACTCGATTGTGCTACCTTTCTACTATCTAGAAAGAAAGGGAAAAGCTATCCTAAATATATCTAAGAGAGAGGGTAGGCCCAGGCATCTAAGGTAGCCAGTAAGAGAGCTCCTTGTAATACCCATTATATCACATTATATCCAGCCTTACCATATATTTAAAAAATAAGGTCTGATACGTCATATCAAGCCTTACTAAATATTTAAAATAATACCCGGTATGCCACGTAATATCCAGCCGTATTAAATATTTTAAATAATGCCCGGTGTGCCACGTAATATCCAGCCGTATTAAATATTTTTAAAATAAGGCCCAGTGTGCCCACGTAATATCCGGCCGTATTAAATATTTTTTAAATAAGGCCCGGTGTGCCCACGTAATATCCGGCCATATTAAATATTTTTAAAATCAGGCCCGGTGTGCCCACGTAATATCCGGCCGTATTAAATATCTTTTAAATAAGGCCCGGTGTGCCCACGTAATATCCGGGCGTATTAAATATTTTTAAATAAGGCCCGGTGTGCCCACGTAATATCCGGCCGTATTAAATATTTTTAAATAAGGCCCGGTACGTCATATGCTGCCTTACCATATATTTAAGAATAAGGCCCGATACGTTATATCAAGCCTTACCAAAAATAAGGCCCGATAAAGGCCTACCTTATTTGGTATATAGTACTAATCCACTGAAAATCCGGAAGGTAAACGGTAAAGGCTCAAGGTTGGTAAGACCACTGTATGTCTGGTGGGACAGTCGTAAGTCCAAGAGACGGTGGAAGGGCCAGCAGTCTAGTAGACTACCATAGGATTTTAATAGATATAGCATAGGGAAAGTAAGTGATAAAAGAGCTTATAATCTATTGAACTTATTAAGTGGCATTAAGCGAATATTAGGCATCTTAATATAAGGCTGTATAGGGATTTGCTCTGCTAGCTCCTGCCCTTAGAGCTGATTATAGAGGCGTTTAAGATCTAACTGAGCTATAATAAATATTGGAACAGCTGCCTGATTATATATATGTGCGTTATCTTTAGTTGTATAAGCCTCTTTCTTATCTATGGGCTGCTTAAAGTTAATATCTTCGATATTTTGAATAGCTAATTGCGCTATAATATCGCTGTCCTTAGGAAGTTCATCAATATAAGTATGGTTAATTATAATATTATAATATCTAGGATGGTGGCGCCGCAGAAACTCTAACTAAATCTTAATATACTGCTTTCGTATACGAAACTGGTTTTTAAACTGACGAATTATATAAGGTTGATTATTAGCATTCTAAGGTCGAAGAATAATTATATCCAGGTCCTTTAGAAGCAGAGGGAGTTGTGAATATACTATCCTAATATCCCGAAGGAAGTTAATAATATGACCGCAATACTGATATTACTGGCCACGATATTGGAACACTTAGATATGCATATAAACTTGTGTAATTAGCATTTCTTTGATTTGTGATAAAGGTGGAAGAAAGTCTGGAATAGTGCTAAAGTTAAAGTTATTTTCTTGTGAAAAGAAAGGGGGTTTATTTAGGCCCTTATTTGTATCACGTCGGCGGCATCTGCGGCAGATATAATTGCGTAGGTCGAGGCTAAACCACTTTGTTTTGCATTGAATGTAATACTCTATTTTGTAGTTATTAATCTTTGCATTCTAGTTAGTAAGGAGAAGAATATTAGATTCGTTAATTGCTATTAAAGATAGATCACCTGTAAACGTAGGGTTTCCGATAAACTCCCTAGGTTGTACTACTAAGGTAGCTGCTGCTTGCTGTGAACTTTAACCCTATTGAGACGAGAATATAAATAGATTATTGGTACTGCTGCTGAAGAATGATAATCTTAGCGTAGAACTAGCAGCAGAATGCTTATACCTGTAATTGCAGCAATGAGGAACCTCGTCACCATTCGCTGTGAAATATTGAGACCTAGGCTAAATATTGTGACAATTTAAGCAGACTTATTGTTCATTTTGATCGTCTATACTACTAATAGTGTTAGCATACCAAATGTATAGGCTGTCGGGATATCGATGCGCAGTAGTACGAGCAATTCTATATGCGCTGCAAATAAAGAAACCAATATTATTATTATTACTGTTACTATCTCGAGATAGAGGCCGAGATAGAGGCCGAGATAGAGGCTGAGGTAGAGGCTGATTATATTGATTTGGTTGCAAAAGGGCTGATGATAGAGGAGTAGCTAAGGGCTGCTCGCCGGCTCGGCGTCGAACCTAATATTCACGCCGAATAATATCCTATATATATATATATTAGAGTTTATATGATATTATATCTACTAATGGTAAGAGTAAATACCTGCTGCCGATGTGCCTATGCCTGAGTAGGAGTATCATTAGTGTGAAGGACTAGCCCTAGGACGACTACGAATAGGCGTTAAATATATATATTAATAAAACTAAGGAGGAAGGGAGAAGAGCCTGAATCGGATCCCTTCCGCAGTCTATATATATCCGTGTGTGGCGCGGGCTAGAGCCCTAATATTACCCTATAGGCCCGCGCGTCTGCCTTATATCATCCGTGCCGGACTAGATATAAGCGCAGCCCGAGCCCTAGCCAATTTATAATACAGGCATAGCCCGAGTCCGTAATATACCCCCCTTCTTTAGGGAAAATTTCATCCGTTTCTATATTGGGGTTACTATAGGGTTCGACCGGGCCTATTATATATCCGAATATCTCCCTATTTATCCTTAAATGCCTCTCGCGCTATAGTATCCTCGAAGTTCTTAAAAGGCTCTTAAGACGGCAAATCATATCCCTTCCATTTTACCAATATATTACGCTTTCCGCCCCGACCCTAAGCGTTTTTTGCGGCTAATATCTCCTCGACTTTAAATTCCTTATATAGGGTATTAGAGTCCTCTAGTAGGATTAGTAGGGGACCGGGCCTAATATCTATAAGTATTTAGCTCGGCAGCAGGTCGATAGCAGCATATTCTATAAGATTAATATAAAAGACCAGGTAAATACTATCGGGGATATCGAGTTAGATATTAAGCGGGGATGTAATAGCTATAATAGTATACTTTGCAGATACTTAGTTGAGCTTCTTATAGGGCTGGTTAGTTTTAATATTCTATAGGCTTAGCTAAACTTGGTCCCCGATTTAGTAGCGCTCTGCTAGGCATTAGGAACGGTTTATTGCATCCTGCTGCTACTATTAAGTAAAGGCGATAAAAAAAAACTCTTCGCGATTTCGCCCGCACCTAGGTAGCGGCATAGAACCGCCTCTAAAATCAATTCTGACAATCCTAATCGCTTCCTCTCGTCTGTTTACCCCCCTCGCCTATAGCACATCGCGTCTAGGGAGTAGGCGCAATAGGCACGAATAAAGTAATAGATATCGATAGAGGGAATAAGGGCGGCATTGCATACAGCCGCTATAACCCTACTACTATAATCGCGAACAGCACGCAATATAACTAGACCGAAACCGAGCCTGCCTAAGAGTAGATGCGACCTACTGCTATTATAATTAAAGAATCGATGAAAAAGCTCTAGGATTATATCCCCCTAATAGTATTAAGACGAGTGCGAGAAATCATAAAAATAGTAGCCGATGCAGCCCGCGGTAAGGCTACCTTAGACCCTATCGGTACCTTTACTAATATAATTTCGAAGACTATCGAAAAAGCCGTTAAATCAGCCCTCTAAGATATCCCAAAATAAGCGCCAGCTACTATTTAGGCAAATATCGTGGCACGAGGATATACCGCTACTACTATACCACCCCAATATACTATCGCTCCCCTTCCGGTCCCGCCATATATCCATAGGGAAATTTTAATTAAAGGCAATAGTATTAGCGAGGTCCTATGCAACCAAATACCAATCGAAATTATAGATACCATTAATAGAGCTACTACTAGGAACGCCGCGGTTACGGTATGCAGGCTACGCAATAGCGATACTATCGTTACCTTTATAAAAGAAGCAGTAAAAAGTCTTATCGCCGATACGACCTGGGTCCGACCCGCCTTTAGGCAGGAGGCAGAACTAAACTAATATTTATTCAGTCTTATTATTAAGAATTTCCCTATTAGCTATATAGCGAATATTGCAACTAAAGAAATCTGCTGAAACCTTATTAAAGCGAATAGAAAAGGCTTCGTTAGAGCCTCCCCCTGCCGCCTATATAGGACCGCTATGCATATGCCCCTAATTATAGGCGTAAACTCTATTGACCTCGCTAATAAGCTCTATAAGTCTGGTATTATCTACCAGGTAGAGATATTCGAAGCTGAACCTTATAATAACGCCCTATACCCCAAATAGTATTATAACTGCTTTAAGTTTAGATATATTGCGGCCTACTGCGTAGCGGCCTTGTGGTGCGGCCGATATAATACGGAAAAGCACCCGGAAGGGGAGTAGGCCTGCCTAATAGTCTCCTACGGATAAAAGGAGTTATACTTTAATTATAAAGGCCTGCACCTAGCATAGTCCTGCCTCTATAGAACCTCGAACGAGCAGTAGGAATTAGCTAGGAATTCTTATACTAGCTAACCTAGGCTCTTTATAGCGCCTCCTGCAATATCTATAAATACTACTCCTATTACGGAATAGAACTAATGCAAAGTAGCTAGCGCTTTACCCCTAAGGGAACTGATCGAGCGTATTATCTTAAAAGGATCCTCCTTATATAAATATAGCTGCTGCCTTAGCCAAAGGGGCTCTATCTCTAGAGGAATATTTAATGCCAGACTAAACTATACTTTTACTATATTTTTATAACCGGTCCTAATACTAGGATAGACTGGGACCCTATTGGCCCTAGAGTCCGCACCTGCTCCGGCCCTAACCTCTGCCTCTACTATAACTACCGATATACCGCCGCTATTAACCCCTACGCACCCATCCGTATAATATTAGTCTTTTATTAGAATATATAGAAGAAAACCTCCCTTATATAAATAGCGCTCTACTATTAAAGCGAACCTAATATTATAGCAATCTAAGAACCCGCCGCGCCTAGCTATGCCCCGCTAAGCCTAAGCCTTAGTAAGTATATATTAGTAGCCTATAGCGGACGAGCGGCGATATATATCTATAAGCGGTACGGTCCTAGTATATAAACTACTAAAAAAGGACCTAACTAGTATAAGGTCCGCCTCCTTAAAACCGATATTTACTCTATCTACTCCCTAGGCTATAAATACAACTAGACTACCCCTCTTATAGACCTCATAAGGCTCCTACCCCGACCCTAAAGCATATTTATTAGGGACTTTAATATATACTATCCCTTATAGGATAGCTTAAATAGAACCTCACCTAGTATTAATACCCTTTTCGACCTTACGATATAGTAGAGACTCAGCCTAGCGACCCCCTGCAGCAAAATCATACGGTATATGCTAAGTAAAAGAAACAGCACTATAGACTATGCCTAAGTTATATAAGACCTTACTATTAAGTACCTCGGCAATATAGACCTCGCCGGGTCTGATTATATCCTATAGTTTATCCGTATCGACACTAGCAACCTATAAGCCGCTAAAGCCTACCCAAAAAATAGCTAGAAATCCCTTAACCGATACCTCGCTTAGGTAGAAACTAAAAACCGCTTTATACCTGCCGCTATTACAGCCCCGCTTAGCTCTTCTAAAGAAATAGATATATACACTAAATAGCTTATTTGCTAACTCTAAGAAATTGCAGATATCGCGGCCCTAAAGAAAACCCCTAGAGCCCCCGCTATAGAACTGTAGTAAAATAACCGCATAAAAATAGCCGCTATCGCCGCAAAGAAAGCGTACTAGAAGTAGGCAGTACGCTATATCCCTAAAAACTATAAGGCTGCCTAAGATGCAAGAGCTACCTAAACCTGGGTTATATAAGAAGAGCGATAATACTCCTAGAGAGAGGCATTAAGGAAAGCTATAGTATAGAATATAGACTTTTAGTCCTTAGAACGATAGGCTAAACTATATAATGGCCTCCCCCCTAAGTCTAAGGAGATTCTACTATTTAAATACGCTAGCCCTAGCCACCCCTTAGTAACTATATATAGCGAAAAAGTATAGGTCCTCGCTTAATATTTCTTCCCCTAGTCCTACGCAATATTTAAGGATATACTAGACCTAACCTTCCCTTAATTCGCTAATATAGAATTCCCGCTATATAAGAGATTTATATATAAAAAGGTCTGCACCGCCCTTTACTATATAGCCAGCTAAAAGGCCCCCAGACTAGATAGGCTACCTATAAGATTCCTTAAGGCATACGGCCCCCCCTTAATTATAGCTCTTACCTACCTTTTTAATAAGTCCTGCTGTATTAAGCACTACCCGGCTTAGTTTTAAGAGGCTTATATAGTTATACTAAAAAAGCTAGGAAAGAAACTAGAGGAATACTTTAAAGCGGGAGGCTAAAAACTAATATCCTTACTTAACCTAACTAGTAAAGTCCTAAAAGCCGTAATAGCGCGCCGGCTTACTGCTGCCCTTAAGGAGGGCAATCTATTCCTAGACCTTTAGATAAGAAATAGAGCCAACTATTCTATAGATATAGCCCTTAATACTCTCGTGGAAATAGTTTGCATAGTATAGCATTATAGTAGGATCGCCTCGCTCCTCTAGCTTAATATATCTATAGCCTTTAATATAGTGAATTATATTTGACTTACCTACCTACTCTTAGAAAAGGGATTGCTGCTATAAATTATAGTATAAGTCTATAGCTTTACCGACTCTCGTATAATGCGAATTTACTTTAAGGGCAAATTAACTAATAACCTACCTATTACCGCTAGGGTCCTATAAGGGTCTCCCCTCTCCCCTATCCTTTTCCTAGTCTATATTATATTACTCTACGAAAGGCTTAAAGAAGTAGCCTCTACTATTACCCTAGGGTTCGCAGATAATACTAATATTATAGTATATAGGAGGAGTATAGGGGAGATCTAGACCCTATTCGAAAAGGTATAGACGATCTATAAAGAGTAGTCTAAGTAAGCTAGGCTTAATTTTAACCTAAGGAAGAGTAAGCTTATCTATTTTACGCACGCCTATAAGGCGGATAAGACGCTAGTCCGACTCGGGACTATAACGATTTAGCTAAAGTAGTACGCCTATTTCCTAGGGGTTAAGATCTACTGAAAACTTTAGTAGCGTAAATACTGCGCAAAAATAGCTAAAAAGCTTAAGCAATAGCGACTCGCCCTTACGGCGATAGTAGCCTCTATATAGGGATATTAATATAGGGAGGCCCGATTAGTCTATATGCAGGTTATTTATACTATTATCGCCTTTGGCGCGGGAGTTTAGCATACCCCTACTGCCCCCGGCGGGGTAGTAAAAGGTATCGCAAAATCACTAACTATAGAATAATTATCTTACCTTCGAACTATTACTAGGGCCTTTAAGGCTATATTAATAAATATCCTCGAGATTAAGGCGGTTACGCCACCTATCGACTTATACCTAAATTATATCTGCTAGCGATTCTTAGAAAGGATAGTAAAGATTAAGATAGCTAAGCGAATTAACCGCGCCTCTGCTATAGTAATAGTGATACTTTGATACTATTGGCGGAGCGACTATAAAAGACCCTAGATATATATCCCGTTCTTAGAACTCGACCTATAGTAGCTAATAGCCGAAGAATGCCTGGCAAAAGAATGGCTTATTAGGTAGTCTAAATACCAAGCCGCCGTAAGAGCAAGATAGCGGCAGTATAGGCCTATAGCGGCAGAGAGGGCCCCAGACTTCTAATCTATAGCTATAATAATTCAGCTCTATAATAGCCTCCTTAAATATAAATCGGCCATACTTACCTAGCTTTATATAGAAAAGATCGGACTAAACTCCTTCCTCTACTAGCGCTAAGTCCCTACTATACCTTTGCCTCTTTACTAATGCGGGGAGGCCCCTAAAGACTATTATCACCTAATCCTCTCTTGCCTAAAATATAAATAATAGCGCTAATAGCTGCGCGGGACCGGCCTAAGCCTCTTCTGAGACCGCTAAGGGATCTCTATTACCTTTAATAAGCTAAGCCTCGCCCGCTGACTTATATACTAGATCTTTAGCCTCGACCGCCTCGACTAATTCCAGCTTACTTAATCGCTCTAGAGACCTGCCCCCGCAGAGGCACTAGGCCGACCCCGACCGCCTGATACCGCCCCTAATACCCAATAATAATATCCTGACGCGGGAGAGAGGAGACGTAGCAGGCGGATAAACGTAATTAATTCTCAGCTACTCTAAAGCTATAATATCAATATCAGAGCCCCCCTCCCCCCCCCCCTCCCCCTCCCCCGCCGGCCCTCGTAATGGCCCCCCCTCCCTCTCCCCCCTCTCCCCCTCCCAACGGGGCTCAAGGGGATCATATATAGAAAAACAATGGCCATACAGAAAGGAAGAAAAAGGGATTAAGAAGTCGGGGGGCACCCGCACCTTTATATCTTCGCCCGATTAGAGGCCCCTACGCCCTTTCTTTACACTCGGCTCACCCTAACCCCCGACCTAATACCGCTTGCCTTCTACTAAGCACCCCCCCTACAGCCGATTCGCCGCCGATGTGGCCCCAATAATAGAAAGTTCCCTTACTTTTGCTCTAATGCCCCCGCGCGATACGCACGCCGCACAGCCGGCGCGCGTACTATACAGCCGGCGCTGCCCCGCTCGTATAACCTCTACTTCACTTTCGATTCATAGTGCACTAACCTAGGACCACCCCTCCCCTATAGATACTAGACCTACCTTTTTCCGGACCTACTTTCTCTAGATCGCTCTTGCACTCTTCCTAGTACTGCCGCTAGGTACGATCCTAAGCGATAGTGTATCTACCTTCCCTATATGCCGGAAACCCGTCGGCCCCCCCGGGGGCCCGACTCCCCAATCGTTATAATTATACTAGTAGGAAGGGTTTTCCCCCCGGACCTCGGGTTTTTCCCTTCCGGATTATTTGCCGGAGTACTAGATAGGCAATTCTAGCTTAGAATAGCCCCCTAGAGTAATTTAATAATAATAAGTAAAGGCGATAGCGGCTTAGGCGAGTTCGCCCCCCTCCCGTATTATAGCTAGGAAGTGCGCTACCCGCCCCTTAGGGGTCGTTAGACTAGGCGTAATATTAGGGGAAGATACTATAATAAGAGAATCAAAGCTATTAAAGAGATAATCTAGGCTATATCTAGTGACTAAAGAAGTACGGTTATTTAGAGTATATTAGTAAGTCGCGAGATATTAGGGCCAATTATACTAATCGAATACTATCTTAATACGTAAGATAGCCTAAACCTTTTAGTTTATACGCTCTATACTACTATTAGTCTATAAATAGTAGGCAGTCGAAAGGAGTTATTCGATCTTAATAGCCTTATATATTATAGTCTAAAATTGCCCTACCTAGTCCGAGCCTCTATTACTAATAATCTAGGCAAGGAACCTATAGTACTGCTATTAGCAGTCTAGGAACTATTTTGCGCAATCTTCCGCTTACATCGAGTGCATCGCCTTAAGCTAAATATACTTAGGTAGGCGGTCGGTAATAGCTATTAGGTAATGCAGGTCGGCGGTATTATAGGCTAAGAGGTCAGTTATAAAATCAATAGAGATTTAAAACTAAAAACGATCTAGGATCGGTAAAAGCTAGAGTAGGCCCTATCGTAACTAATGGCTTTTATACGCCCTACGGTATTAGCAATTCCGAATAAATTAAGCCATTTTAGATAATATACTATTAAAGTAGTAGTCCTATTATAATAGTTAAAAGGTTATATTCTTCCTTAGGTGCCCTATAGTAGGGGAGTTATAGCATTATTAGATTACTATAGTTATTAGCGGCTTAAATAAAGGGAGCTAAATCTAGCCCTAGTAGAGCAGCGCTCTATAGGCATTTAGGGTATAATCTGCAATCTACTCTCTAGTCTTTGCCTCTATAGGGAATTATCGTTTTTTATTTACTATAGCCTTCCACTAGACCTAATATAATTCGTCTTCAGCTATAGCTTAATCCTAAAATGCCTATAGGTGCGTATTAGTAAAGATTTAAGAGCCGCTAGATAAAGAGACTCTAATCGATAAGGCTACTATTAGTATATCCTCTATTATACCTAGGTCTATAGTCGGCTGATCTCCTATTAGGTCCGGCTAAGCCTTTATCGGGTCTGCCTCTATAGTAGAGATAGATAGTAGTTAAAGGACTTAGCTAAACCTTAGTGCTATACTATCTGCCTTTTGCTTTTATCGCAAGAGTATATTAAGGCATTAGGCCTATAAGCTAGGCCGGTACTAAAGGTAGAAGTTAAAAAGGGCTAATGTCTTAGCCTATTACGCCTAATATTCTAATATCTCCTTTAGTCAGGCGAAATACTTAAGATTCTTATAGTCTATAAGGATTATAAATAAAGCAGTAATAGAATAGAATTTAGCCGATTACGCCTTAAGGCATAAGATAATAGTAAATAGCTCCTTATTATAAATAGTATAATTTTATTTAGCTTTCGTAAGCTATACCGAATAGTATATAATTAGGTAGAGCACTTTATCCTCCCCGATCTAAGAGAGGCAGCTACTAAGAGTTATACTAAAGCTATCCGCCTTAAAGATTATTTCCTTCTTAGGGTCCTATTAAGCGAAAACTAGGTATAAAATAAAGTACTACTTAAGCGCTTAGAAAGCCGTTTCTTCCTCTTTAAGCTATTAAAAAAAGATACCCTTCTATATTAATTGAACTAAAAGTTTAGCTAGATAGGAAAAATTTAAAATAAAATCGCAATAGAAGTTTGCAAACCCTAGAAAGCTCTAAATGCCCTATAATTTTATAAGGGCTTTTTACTCTTAAATCGCCTTAATTTTCTTAGGGTTTAAGCGGATCTCCTTTCCTGCTATAATAATATAGCCGAGGTAGTATACCTCCTTTACTGTAAAGTTATATTTATCTAGATCGAGATTTAGGCCGGTATCTTATAGATGCCTAAAAATAACCCTAATGCGGTCTATATATTCCTTCTGTAAGCCTCTAGTATAGACTAAAATATCGTCTAAATAAGTAATAGCAAAATCCCCTAATAAGTCCCCTAAAGCCCTATTAATATATCGCTAAAATATCATAGGGGCCCTAATTAGACTAAAAGGGGTTACTAACCACTTAAAAAGACCGAAATAGGTCTAGAATGCGGTTAGGTATTTATCGCCCTCAGCAATATAGATCTTATAGAATATAGCGCAGATATCTACCTTTATAAACTACTTCGCCTATAATAGGGAATATAGCATCTCCTTAATTAAGGGAAGGGGATACTAATCCTATACTATAACCTTATTTAGGGCCCGGTAATCCATATAGAAGCGCTATCTACTATTTACTTTTCTTACGAGTAGGACTAATATTACCGCCGATAAGGAACTTATATAGATCTATCCTTTATCTATAAGGTTAATTACCTATCTCTGAACCTTAAGTAACTAGTCCTATAGTATATTATATAGCGGTCCCTATAAGAGGTCGGGTGGCCCCCTATCTAAGGTCGGTTTAAGCTTAATATAGTAATTAAGCGTGCCTTAGTACGGTAGGAGGCTGCAGGCTTTCGCCTTATTAAAAAGGTCGGCGAAGTCCTAAAGCTTAAATAGTAGGGTCTATAGCTAGGCTAAAGGGGAAGCTAATTTTTTTACAATAAGAGTATAATATAGAGGATATATATAAGCTCCTATAGGCTTATATAGAAGAAAGAAGTCGAATTATCTTAAGTGCATACTACGCATTATAGTATATTGTAAAAGACCGATCTAAGAATATTAATCGCAATAGGCCTAAAGGATCGAATAATCAATTCCTTTATAAGTAGGCCGCTAATAGCTCTAATTCTTAATTAATGCCGCTTCGCCTATAATTCGATATTATAGTATTCTATCTAAAGCAACCCTAGGATAATATTATAGGTTAGGCTTAAGACGATATATAGTATTACAGCTAATAGCTATCTATTAATATCGATATCAATATAGATAGTATAGGTGATTAAAGGGGTAATAGCTTATTACTGTTACGGACTCGGGCTATGCCCGTGTTATGGATTGACTGGGGCTCGGGCTGCGCCCGTGCCTAGTCTAGGACGGATAATATAAGGTAGACGCGCGGGCCCATAGGGCAACGTTAGGGCTCTAGCCCGCGCAATATATGGATGTATATAGACTGCAGAAGGGACCCAATTCAGGCTCTTCTCCCTTCCTCTTTAGTTTTATTAATATATCTAATTAACGCCTATTCGCAGTCGCCCTAGGGCTAGTCTATTATAATTGATAAAACTCTCTTAACCCTTATTGTTATATTATATATAACTGCCAATAATAGATATAGGACCCTTATAGAACACTATATGCTTAGATGATGCCTGATGCGCCTCCACTCGTTAATAGGCCGCTTAATAGGAGTCAATTACTAATACTATAGAAGTCCTTAATATAAGGTTCTAAGAATAGTTATCCTAAAGCCAGGAGAGTAAGCGTTAGATGTATACTTAGGCTGAATAGACTAAGCGTCGGATATAGGCTCTTATCGACTAAATGCAATAATAATTATTGTTAGCCCCTATAATAACCCCTAACCGGTCTTAGACTGATTCTATCCTAACCCTAGAGGAAACCTAACCTAAGCGTAAGCTGATACCAATTGGGGAACCCTTTAATAGTAAAAAGGCTATATTTACTATATAGAAGACCTTTATAGAGCATAAATTAGGGAATTTGGGACTTTATTAGTAACGATAAGACCTAATAGATATTTATCTATTAGAACCTGTTGCAAAATGGTGATTCAGAACACTGTTGGAAATGTACTGGATACCGACAGTGGCGTACAAGGCGTTGCAAAATAAAACAAAGAGCTGGTTAAAGATTTAAAGCGCACAAGAGGTTAACCAGAGCAAAGATGTCAGGGAAATCTAATTCTAATTGTTGGTGACTATTCTAGCTAGAAAGAGGGAATTTTGGGCATATTTCTACCATCTTGAAAAAGTGGTTGAAAATAATGAAAAACCGCAAAAATAGCGAAAAAACCCGACGAAAAGTCGGTCTGCCCAACCGTGCCCAATATCCTACCCAATGCCTACCCAACCAAGCCCAGTGGCTTATAGCGGTGTGCCGGATGCCCTATAACAGCCTGCCGTACGGGCCGGAAGCCCTATATCGGTCTGCCGTAAATGACCGGTGTAGCGGGTGACTGTATATAGAAGGCCGAAAGTGCTGGTATTAGCAAGGTTTGCCCATTTGGTAATCCCGTAGAAATGCGCCGCCTGTTGTGGGCCCTGTGGCCCGCTGTGACTGGCCACTGTGGCCGGCTGTGGGGCGCTGTGCCGGTGCCGTGACCGGCGCTGTGGCCCACTGTAATCGGCGTTGTGGGGCGCTGTGCCCCACTATAGCGCCTGGTATAGCCACCGCGATATCTCAACGCAGAGACGTCGTATAGTGGCGAGACCAGTACTAAAATACAGCTAAAAAGGCGCTGATTTTAACACCCCCTCTGATTAGTAACATGGCTAATCCTAGCGTTAGAATAAAAGAAAGAAACCCTGTAAAAAATCAGAAAAAAAGATGATAATACTATAGGGATTGCAGCCCTAATAGCTGCCGAAATATGGGGAATTTCGGGCTTGGAAGTGGTTTGGTGAGTCCATCCGCAGGCATATCTATCGTGGGTAAATAAGATATTTTTACTAGGCTACCGTGGGCCTTCTCACGTATATACCGGAATTTAAGCAAGGTATGCTTAGTGCGGGCATGCTGATTTGGGTCATTTGCATTAGAAATAGACCCTTGGTTATCGCAGTATAGTGGTATTGGGCGTTGAATATCGACCTGGATTTCTTTAAATAAATTAGATATCCACTCCACTTCGCGAATTGCCTCAAGCATTGCATCAGACTCGGCTTCAAGCGTTGATAAAACCACAGTCGAAGACCGTTTTGACCTCTAGCTAATAGGCCCACCATTCAAGGTAGTAAGATAACCACTAGTGGACTTAGAAGTCAGCCGGCATCCAGCAAAATCGCTGTCAGAAAATGCAGCTAATACTACGGTAGCTTTAGCGGCTCGGTAACGGTAACAAATGGCTATATTTGCCGTACCAGCTAAGTAGCGAAAAGCGCCCTTAGCAGCATTAAGCTGTGTAGTGGAAGCCTATTGCATATATCGTGATAGGTATTGCGTTGGAAAGGCAAGGTCAGGTCTTGATATCATCATCAACCATATCGCTGTTCCTACTAGCTGCTGGAATAAGTGTTGATTACTAGCATCCAGCGGCATATTACCAGCCTTAGACTCAGCAAGTATACCGGGCTGTAGTGGGATTAGATGCGGTCGTGCGTCCTTAAGGTTGAATTTCTCAAGGACTTCTGCAATAAATTGCGATTGGTGCAGCTATAATAGGCCCTTTTCTCTATCCCTAATAATCTGCACTCTAAGAAAGAAGGAGGCAGGTCTTTGGTCTTCTATGGCATAAACCTTATGGAATTTGGCCTTAAGCTGGTCAATATAGCTAAGGTCCGGACCGACAATCAAGCAATCATCCATATAGGTTACAATAAAGGTATGCGTTCCTTTATTATAGAAGACGGCAGCATTAGAAAGTAACGGCTTAAAACCTTCTTACACTAGAAGGTCTTTTAACCGTAACTACCACTCACGAGGGCCTTATTTAAGCCCATATAAGGCTTTCTTCAACAGTATGACCTATGATGCAGAGGGGTTATATCCAACCTTAGTAAGTAAGGCTAGAAGTCGTTGACGCTATAGGTCAGACCATAAGGCTGGATTAGGTAAGAGTAGGCTTTCTGCAAATTCTAGAAAACCAGCTGGAATCTCTATATAAATCGTCTCCAGCAGTTCACTATTTAGAAAGGCACTAATAAAGTCGATCTACTTTATTTCCCAGTTATTTGCAGTAGCAAAAGCAAGGATAATCCTCTATATTGGTGGGATCGAAGTAGAGGCATAGGTCTCCGTAAAGTCTTGCCTAGATACCTGCATAAAGCCTTTAACAACTAATCGTGCCTTATATTTAACCGGGTTATTATTCGCATCTTTCTTAACGCGAAAAACAGGCCAGTTACGCAATATTTTCCTACTAGTAGGAACACTAGTCTTAGGAATAAATTGGAAGACATTTAAATCGATTAATTGCTCGAATTCCGAAAATAAGGCTTTTACCTAGCTATCTTTTTGTGGGTTGTGTAAGACTTCCTTCCAGCTATTAGGCACACCTTCTGGGGCCCGTTTTGCAGCCTTAATCTTTACTGCACAGCAAATATCGTACATTTGCTGGTAAAAAGCATAGGAAGGGGGGAAATCCTGTGTGGGAGCCTTTAGGGGGCTGCCTAGGTATCCGAAAATCTGGTCGTTTTTCGGCTGGGTGGGTAGGAAAGCACCCCATTGGTTAGTCTGTAGGTCAGACTATTGGTCAGACTATTGGTTAGTCTGTAGGTCAGACTATTGGTTAGTCTATAGGTCAAGTGACCTATAGTATCCGTAGCTTAGGATACCTTGCACGTCTCGTATCTGTGGCTGCATTCTTCCTCTAATTTTACCCCTAGTAGCCCTAACCTGGTATGGCTGGATAGGCACCTTTTTTAATACTCAAAATATTTTCTCCCACGGTCTCTTATTTGAGGCGATATCTAGACTCTCGAATTTCAGATATTCTAGTATAGGCAGCGTTTTACTATAGCGAAATGCTGCATTTACTAAGAAGCCGGGCGAAAAGGCAGAATCTATTATATCGGAAAGTCGCAGAAAATCAGTATGTATAGGGCTTTGAGATTCGGACCATTGAAAATTTATTATATGGGGCAAGTCAGAATTTTCACTTGTGTGGGTCATGCCCACTTTTATAATGGATTCGGAAAATCTCTGAGATTGAGATTCCTAGTGATAAGAACTTTCTGTATTTCCTAGTATTTACAGCCTTTTTGTATGGGAAAAAGGCGTAAATTCCTTAGCCGGTAAAAAAGGACCGTCTTGCCTAAGCTGAAAAGCTGAGTTAGGCTAAAGCGATTTAGAATCGAAAGACGGCGAATTGCTAGGAAATATTGCAGAGTGCTGTGGCGGGCCAATTGGTAGGCCCACTGGTTGTGGTGGATCTGTGTGCTGTATTAGGCCTATTGGTTGTGGTGGGCCCGTGGGCTGTGTTAGATCCGTGGCCTGTAGTAGGCCTGTGCCTTCGACTAGGCCCATACCGTCGGTCTTAGACGAAATAGGCATATCTAGGCGAGGCGACTTCTAGATAGGCTCTTCCAGAGCAATTTGGTCGATATTTACCCCCTCTAAATTAGAAGGCGGTTGGAAATCAAAAGTGCCCTCTAGGCCACTTAAAATAGGGCCTATACCTTCATTTTGGTAGGTAAAGGTAATAAAAGAGGTCTTAGTGACGACCCGGCGATGTGGGATATAGACGAGGTAGGTGCTATTACCTAGCGTAGCTAGTAACCTACCTGACTCGGTCCGGGGGGCCAGCTTATAGCTAATGACCCGTTTTTCTGGAGGGATTAGCACCTCTACAGCCGCACCAATAGCCCTAAAGCTAGTAAGGTCGGGTAGGTAGTAGTGCGTAATTTCCAGAAAGTCTTTCTTTAATTCCTCGAAAGGTGATAAGGAACGGTTTAAGACTACTATTAGATTTACTAAAGTAGTAATACTAAGAATTACTACAGACCAAAGGTAAGAAGGTAACCAAGACCAAAGCATAGTAGCTCTAAGTCGGTTAATAATGACCCGTATAGAGCGTTCTACTAACCTATTTTGCTTATGAATATAAGGGGAAGAGGTTAAAAAATCTATGCCCTTAAGAGCTAGCTAGGCTGTAATAACATCGTTGATTTCCTTACCACCATTATAGTGGAATTTAATAGCTGATTTACCGTAGCGATTCCTAAGACCTTAGAAGAACCCCTATAATACTAGGAATACTATGGGTCCTTCTTTATTAGGTAGTAAATATACCTAACGGAAGCGTGATTTCCGGTCAACTAAGATGAGGCAAATAGGGCGTTTATTATATAGTAGAGGGTTAATTTAGAAGATATCGCCCTCTATAATATCCAAACAATATATAGGGTCTGGTATAGCCCCTGATATAAAACGCCGAACTGACTTTGCCCTTTTACAGGCAATACAGTTAAAATCAGAATCCTTTACCTTACTGAGATTAGGTAACCCTATAGTTAATGCACAGGTTTTCTTTAAAAGTTAGATTCTAATGTGCCCAAGCCGGATATGCCAAAGTCCGGCTAGTAATAGCAGCTTTTAATACTTAGTATCAGCTGCTGGGGCTGGGTCGAGGGTGACCGGGGCCCTCTGTGGTAGTTGGGCTGTATTAGGAATAGCAGCCTCTATTGGTACCACCGAAAAACTAGGACTAGCTGGTCGGTCAGCTTGCGAGTCAGCTGGTGGGTCAGCTAGTGGGGTAGGTAAATCCTCTAGTAGGGGATATTCCTCGTATTCTTCTGGGTTGGCTAGGGCAGGTAATTCGACCGAGATATTATATAAAGCCGGTTGGCTGGTATGGTGTAAAAACGGCGAATCTACCCCTTTTTATTATAAAAAGAAGCCATACTTCTTAAAATCAAGAAGCCCAATGCACTTGTTGTTGCTGTTAACTAGGCTTTGGCCCTGAATACTGCCACAATTTAGATAGTGTTTAACGCCGCTAAAGATATTAATATTAAAAGCTGGTATGAAGAGGGCGTTAGTAAGCTCTAAGGTGCCCTACTGAGGTGGGTTGGTGGCCTGTAGTACGGTAAAACGCGCTATACCCCACCCACTAGGCTTAATTGGGCCACCACCTGTGCTGATGACTGGTCTGTTTCCGGTATAGTATTAGAAGTAGGTGAAGTGCTTTTTATCGTTAATGATATGCACCGTAGAACCAGTATCGTAGAGTAAAGAATCTGTTGGCGTTTTCCCACCGGATTATGCACTATAGCTAGTAGCTAGAAATTGCATACATTCGCGGTCCTAGAAGGAAGAATAGGCTGTCTTACTGGGTGTAAGACTTAGAGTGTTATAATTCCCTAATATGAAGGAATTAATAGTTTTTTCCTTTTCGTCGGTCTTTTATAGGGTATCTGCTTTATTAGCTGAATCTTTCTTTTCTTTCTTCTTCTTATTTTCTGGCTTGCCTTATGTGGCTGAAGAAGACCCTTATTATTGGGTAGAAGAAGACCCCTGTTTCTTTTTGTTGGCATTAGTGGTAGTGTTTTTACCACCCTTGCTAGTATTGTTGCTAGCTGGCTTGCTACTGCTGTTAGTAGCGGCACCCTTGACCTTTGCGAGGTAGGTAGTAGCCCTTGCTACTAATAACCCTTTAATGCGTTGTTCTTCCAGTAAATCAACCATATAAAATTGCAGGTTAATATTTGATGTATTTCCCTGAGTATAGGCGATTCTCATTATTATGCGGTGCCGTTCTGCCTACTGAAAAAAGACCCCTTCTATAGTATGTAAATACTAGCTGATTTGGTCGAAAGGTTGTATGTGGGAGCCTAAAATTTGCAGCCTGGATAGGTAGCTATTAAAGGAGGCGTTGAAAGATTCTAAGGTACCCTTATAGCCTATAAAATTTAGTTGATGGAAGGCAGGGTATAGGTGGGTCCGCTGTACGTCTGATAAGTGAGAATACTGTTTGGTGAGTAACGTAAAGGCTGACTCTAGGTCAGTGCACCAGTTAATAGCGGCAGCTGGTCCTTCTGTGTAACTATTCTTAATAAATAATAGTAAAAGTGCTTGCTCTGAATCGTTGAACTTACTAGCAATAGAAAGATCTTCGATAAATTTGGCGATATTAAGTGCCCTAAGTTGAATCATAAGGGCCTGTTTCTATTGGTCGAAGTTAGATGCCCCCCTTAGCTTTTAGGATTCCTAGAATCCGTTGGCTGTTTTAGCTAGTTCCTTAATAGCTATAGCGCTAACTTGGCTGCTAATGCTAGATGGAACCGGCAGGGGTTGCTGGGCTTTAGGTGGTGATGGTGGGTTATTTCCTTTACCTATAGGGGTTTGGAAGGTATCCACATCCATTATATCCTGGGATGGTGGGCTAGTAGCAGGCTTGATTAGTCTGTCTACTAAGGTGCCCACCTTATCAGCTAAAAAATCGATTTTTAAGTTCATTCGATTAAATTTATGACTGAATTCTTTTCTTATTTCCTGTTGGTCTTCCCTGAGCTGGGCAATTTCCTAGTCATTATTAGATTCCTCTACCTCTGCTGTATAGCTTGGGTTATCGGCGGTAGGAATGTTCTGACTGGCTATTGTAGGAAGAGAAAAGGTGCCGGAAAGTCTTAAAAATGCGAAGAAAATCAAGACTGAAAATCTAGATAAAACTAGAAGAAAGCTGCGTTAAGGAGTAATCTATAGAAAATCCTTAGAAAATCCTATTGAAAAGGATGTATTGCAGCTTAGTGTGGTAGCTGGGTTCCTAAATCTGGGATGATCAGTCCCTTGTTAGTAGATTTCTGGAAGGTTAGCTGCTAAATGCGTTAAAATCCTAAGTTAGCGTAAAAAAGTCTTAAGCTGGAAGCCTTGAGACACCGGGCTCATAACCTGTTGCAAAATGGTGATTCAGAACACTGTTGGAAATGTACTGGATACCGATAGTGGCGTACAAGGCGTTGCAAAATAAAATAAAGAGCTGGTTAAAGATTTAAAGCGCACAAGAGGTTGACCAGAGCAAAGATGTCAGGGAAATCTGATTCTAATTGTTGGTGACTATTCTAGCTAGAAAGAGGGAATTTTGGGCATATTTCTACCATCTTGAAAAAGTGGTTGAAAATAATGAAAAACCGCAAAAATAGCGAAAAAACCCGACGAAAAGTCGGTCTGCCCAACCGTGCCCAATATCCTACCCAATGCCTACCCAACCAAGCCCAGTGGCTTATAGCGGTGTGCCGGATGCCCTATAACAGCCTGCCGTACGGGCCGGAAGCCCTATATCGGTCTGCCGTAAATGACCGGTGTAGCGGGTGACTGTATGTAGAAGGCCGAAAGTGCTGGTATTAGCAAGGTTTGCCCATTTGGTAATCCCGTAGAAATGCGCCGCCTGTTGTGGGCCCTGTGGCCCGCTGTGACCGGCCACTGTGGCCGGCTGTGGGGCGCTGTGCCGGTGCCGTGACCGGCGCTGTGGCCCACTGTAATCGGCGTTGTGGGGCGCTGTGCCCCACCATAGCGCCTGGTATAGCCACCGCGATATCTCAACGCAGAGACGTCGTATGGTGGCGAGACCAGTACCAAAATACAGCTAAAAAGGCGCTGATTTCAACAGAACCTTTCGGCTATAATCTAATCTTAAATTGCGGTATTCTTCGAGAATAGCGCGGCCCTCTATTACCGCCCTATAGCCTTCTTTAACTACTTATAGCGACTCTTTAAGGACCCGCATTAGGAGGAATATGCGATTAGCGAGCTTAAATATACCCTCCGCTAAATGCCGAAAGAACCTTTCTCCGCTTTCTTTATGCATTTTAAGGAAAAACTAATATTAGTAGGGGGATTTAGTTAGCCTAAGTCGGTAAAGCTAGAAATACTTTAATCCGCCCTTAACTTTTGTATATTAGAAAAGATTATCAGCCTAAGGGTCTCCTATAAGGATTACGATATGGCTATTATAAGGTATTATAAAATCGCTATCGATCTAGAGATAAGTCTTACTATGAAATGCTATATAGATCCCCCCTGGGATCATAATGATAACGCCTAGGATCTATAGATAACTGCTCGGGATAAAAATAGCGATACGCCTATAATAGGCGTCTATAAGTTAGGTTCGAAAGGCAAGTAAAGGTTCCCTAGTAAGAGGGCGCTATAGGTTTCGAAGGAAGTCCTTAAGGAGTGCTACTAAAAATCACTTTATACCTAATGCGGGGATGCCAGCTATAAAATATAGGAATGCAAGCTAAGGCTGGCCTAGCCCCTACTAGAGATAACTATAGCTTCTATAGACCTAAAGGCTATAGAAGCCTCGCGAATGGCTAAGCTTAAAGATAGCAATAATAGTAATACCTAGGGAAAAGACTAGCCCTTACGCTAAGTCTCGCGAGAGGGCTTAAAAAATACACCCAGCCCCTAGCTAGATTACGATAGGAATACTGCATAAAGGAGATTAATAATATTAAGGACCGTATAGATAGACACCCCTTTTTAGTCCCGATATTATATAATAATTCTACCTTTATTGATACCCTAATTGATTCTAATTATAACTATTATAGTGCGATGAGCAAAAGAATCGTCTAAAGGTTAGGACTCTAGCCTATCTGCTTGCTATCCTATAGGAAACTTAGGACTATAGTAGATATAAAAAGCCGATCGAAGAAGCGATAGGCTATTACCCCCTCGATTACTTATACCGTTTATTATGACGGACTAGCCCTAGGGCGACTACAAATAGGCGTTAATCGGATATATTAATAAAACTAAGGAGGAAGGGAGAAGAGCCTGAATCGGGTCCCTTCTATAGTCTATATATATCCGTGTGTGGTATAGGCTAGAGCCCTAACGTTACCCTATAGGCCCGCGCGTTTACCTTATATTATCCATCCCAGACTAGGCATAGGCGCAGCCTGAGCCCTAGTTAATCTATAATATAGGCATAGCCCGAGTCTATAATATACCCCCCTTCTCTAGGAAAAATTTTATCCGTTTCTGTATTAGGGTTGCTGTCGGAATCGTCGGTTAGTAAGTTAGTCAGTCACTCAGTCAGTCACTCAGTCACTTAGTCACTCAGTCAGTCAGTCAGTCAGTCAGTCAGTCACTTAGTCAGTCAGTCAGTCACTTAGTCAGTACACCTGATAGTAACGCGGCAGATGTGGCTATAGCATATATGCATACGTAGTCAGTCAGTCAGTCACTTAGTCAGTGCACCTAATAGTGACGCGGCATATGTAGCCATGGCACACAGGCATACGTAGTCATTGCGTGCCCGGCACATATAGCATATAAGGCATATCGCCGCCCTCAGTCTTTTCTTGCTTTCTTCTTTCTTAGATAGACACTTTACAATATATTCACTTCAGGGACGATTAATACCTCTAATAGGTGATACTGTGATAGTCACCGATGCAGTAGCATCCCGCGCGCACCCTACGTACTAGGACCTAGGCCTGCTCAACAGTTGCTATAGGGTTCGACCGGGCCTATTATATATCCGAATATCCCCCTATTTAACCTTAAATACCTCCCGTGCTGTAATATCTTTAAAGTTCTTTAGTGGTTCCTAAATCGGCGAATTGTATCCTTTCTATTTTACTAGTATATTATATTTGCCGCTATAATCCCAAGCGTTTTTAGTAGCTAATATCTCCTCGACCTTGAATTCCTTATATAGGGTATTAGAGTCCTCTAGTAGGACTAATAGGGGGCCGGGCCTAGTATCTATAAGTATTTAGCTCGGTAGTAGGTTAGAAGCGGCATATTCTATAAGATTAATATAAAAGACCGGGTAGATACTATTAGGGATATTAAGTCGGATATTAAGTAGGGATAGAATGGCTATAATAGTATATTTAGTGGATACCCAGTCGAGCTTCTTATAAGGCTAATTAGTCTTAATATTCTATAGGCTTAGCTAAACTTAATCCCCGACTTAGTAGTATTCCGCTAGGCATTAGGAATAGTTCGTTGCATCCTACTGCTGCTATTAAGTAAAGGCGATAGTAGCCTAGGCAAATTCGCCCCCCTCCTATATTATAGCTAGGAAGCGCGCCACTCGCCCTTTAAGGATTATTGTCGGAATCGTCGGTTAGTAAGTCAGTCACTCAGTTACTCAGTCACTCAGTCACTCAGTCACTTAGTCACTCAGTCACTCAGTCACTTAGTCACTTAGTCAGTCAGTCAGTCACTTAGTCAGTGCACCTGATAGTGACGCGGCATATGTGGCCATGGCACACAGGCATACGTAGTCATTGCGTGCCCGGCACACATAGCATATAGGGCACATCGCCGCCCTCAGTCTTTTCTTGCTTTCTTCTTTCTTAGATAGACACTTCACAATATATTCACTTCAGGGACGATCCATACCTCTGATAGGTAATACTGTGATAGTCACCGATACAGTAGTATCACGCGCGCACCCTACGCACTAGGACCTGGCCAGCTCAACACTGATCAGTGTTACAGTAGTAACATAGATCAGCTAGAGATTTGTCTAGAAGAGACGATCTCGGCGAGATCGTGCTAATCTGAGAGATAAATTACGCACGTTAACCTTCTCTCCTCTCGTCCATTACGAGGTTTTTTTTTACTGCTAAATATCACGCTTTGACGATACCAATTAGCAACCAAATTTACACTCTGCAAAAAGGTTATATATCACGCTTTGACGATACCAATTAGCCACCAAGTTACACTCTGCAAAAACGCTATATATTACGACCTTTGATAATACCATTTAGCGACCAATTTACACTCTGCAAAAACGCTATATATTACGACCTTTGATAATACCATTTAGCGACAATTTACACTCTGCAAAAACGCTATATATTACGACCTTTGGTAATACCATTTAGCGACCAAATCACACACTCTGCAAAAAGGCTATATATCACGATTTTTGACGATACCATTTAGCCACCAAATTATACACTTTGCGAACACTATATATCACGTTATTTGACGATACCATTTAGCCACTAAATTATACACTTTGCAACCGTTAATATTTATACTTTTTCTCTCTCTTTCTTACATTTAAGCAATATGGATTCATCACGACCATCATCACCTACACCACCATCTTTATTACTGCCCGAGCCACTGCAAAAATATGCTAAGTTTGTTGATAAGAATTGGATTGATGCGAATGAACATATTGATCCACAAAATGCAACCGATACCGACCTATATAATCGGCTAATATACCGCTATAACGCTTATGATATAGGCGAAGATATGGATGACGATTTATGGGATATATTTTGCGATGACTTTAGCGAGTGGGATGAAGTCTTATTTAAACGCATTAATAAGGAGCTACTACGGGAATTCCGTATAGTTCTACGTGAGCATGGCGTATATGCAGGACGATCAGGCTCAGCAGTTATACCATCTTTAATTAACTGCCTACAACAACCGGAAAATCCTACATGGCCACAAGAGGAAATAAGCCGGCAGCTACAACGCAAAAGGTTTGTATCGCGATTAAATCCACATAGGGAAGTATCCATACCAATTGGTAATACTACGCGAGAATTGCAAATACTGCAAAACACACCTGGACGAACTATATCACAAGCAACAGTTATACCTTTACTAGAAAGACCGTCACAAGCCCCTTCTTCGAATAGGGATTTTAATACACCTAGCGCTCAATTACGGCAAACGGAAATTATTCCCCCATCAACATCAAAACAGCCTCCTACACAATATAAAGGGAAGGAGCCTATTTACAATAGGCCACAAGTTGAGATAGGGGAAAGCTCCCGTAATGCACAACAGCATTTAATAAGCGAGGACCATTCACATGACGAAGATAATAGCGAGGAATATAGTCCGCAGCAACCGGCCCGTCAACCGGCCCGACCTAACGACTTATATTATCCTAGGGATTATACCCCTAGTAGAGGCGGATTTTTTCGAGGCTCACGAGGCCGGCCTATACCAATAAGAGGCCGAATAATTAACCCGGATGATATACTGCCATCCACAGAGAGCCCAAATAAAGCAGATCAACAAGCATATAGGCACCAATCCGATACTAATAATCACGACAGTAATAACCCCCGTATTACCGTTTTCAGCGGCACTAGGCAGGCTACCAATATTGGTCAAAGCACAACAAATGCTAGATTTGACGACTCTTGGTATCACGGCCACCCGCAAAAGCCGCCAAATATAACAGATAACCCGGCTATAACAGATAACCCACCTATTACAACAGGGTACCCATCCAAGCCGGATTTTATACCAGAAACAACAGCCTTCCATCTTTCCGCCAGTGAAATCCGACAATTACACCAACGTTTTGGGCACCCTTCTATAAATAGGCTTGCAAAAGTACTGCATAGGGCTGGCCACGATGACATAGACCGCAATATAATCGAACGCATCACACAAATATGCCACCAATGCCAGCTAAATGCAAAGGCACCTACCCGATTTAAATTTACACTTAGGGACGACTACCAATTTAATTACGAAATTATAGTCGATATTATGCAAATAGATAACCGGCCCGTATTACATATAGTAGATACCGCAACCAGCTTCCAAGCAGCTAGATTTCTCGACCCACAAAGACAGAAGGCCCGAGACATTTGGAATACCCTTAAAGAATGCTGGATAGATACCTATCTTGGACCGCCTGACTGGATAGTGCATGATGCTGGAAAGAATTTTGCATCCGCTGAATTCCGTCATAATGCACGGTTATTAGCTATAAATATTGACGAAGTTCCCGTTGAGGCCCACCATAGTATTGGCAAAGTGGAAAGATACCACGCTCCATTACGACGCGCCTATACTATTATTAATAGCGAAATAGGCGATATAATAACAAAGGAACAAAAATTACAGCTCGCTGTTAAAGCCGTCAATGATTCTGCTGGACCAGACGGCCTCGTACCTACGTTATTAGTCTTTGGAACATATCCTAGGCTTACAGATGACTCACCACCAAGCCTATCAGTATCACAGCGTGCCGAGATATTACGGAAAGCCACTGATGCAGCTAGAAAATGCCTTGCAAAGCGGCAAGTTAATGATGCCCTCGCTACCCGTAACGGACCTAATACCTGGCCTATTCACCAATTACCACTACAGTCAGACGTACGGGTATGGCGAGAGAAAGGTGGCTGGCACGGCCCATATAAGCTGATAAGTTTTAACGATGAGACTTGTATTGTGCAAATGCCTTACGGACCAACTAAATTTCGATCAACAGTTGTTAAGCCTTATATTTATAACCTAGATAAGGACCCTATAGAAATCGTACCTACCGAGGCCTCGGCCCGTCCCGACACAATAAATACCCCGACCGAGGCCCCGGCCCGTCACGACAGTATTAATACCCCGGCCCGTCACGACAGTATAAATACCCCGGCCCGTCCCGATATAATAAATACCCCGGCCCGTCCCAATAGGATAAATAACCCAGCCCGTTCTAGCAGGCTAGAAGTCAGAATACCCGCTGCAGCTGCCCTATCTATTTCTAACGTTATAATTAATGAGGACCAAAAAGAGGCTTTTATTAATACCGTTAATTCTAATGGTATAATTAATACTGCCTTTTTGACTGCAAAAGAAAAATCCGACTTACAACTTGCGAGTGAATTACGCCAACAAGGAAAAATTACAACGCCTGGAAGCCCATTTAAACAATCCGACCAAGCCGAAATAGAAGCGTTACAGGCCCGCGATGTATTCCGATTTACCACCTATGATAATAGCAAGCACGGTAACCAACGCTTATTTAATTCTAGGATGGTAAGGGAAATTAAAGGCAAGGGCACCACAACGCCATACGAAAAATCACGGCTTGTAATACAAGGCCACAGTGATGATGAAAAGCAATTAATATTAACCCAGTCGCCCACGATTCAACGGGCAAGTCAACGTTTATTAATATCTATAGCCCCATCATTATACCGGTCTCACGGCTTATTCTTATGGATAAGAGATATCACACAGGCCTATGTGCAGTCATCTACCACTCTTAACCGGTCAATTATTGCGAAGTTACCTAAGCAAATAGCTCACCAATACCCCGATAATACCATTATGGAAGTGGTAAAGCCACTATATGGTATAGCTGAGGCAGGCATACATTGGTGGGCAACTTACTTCCGGCACCATCGCGATAAATTAGGCATGACCACGTCAACATACGACCCTTGTTTATTAATATCTGACGATAATAATAATACCGCAAATAATACCACAGATAATACCACACCTTTTGGTATAATAGGAATGCAAACAGATGATACACTTGGCCTTAGTAATATATCCTTTTTCGACCGCGAAGATATAGAGCTCACTAAGGCAGGATTTAAAGCAAAGCCTAAGACAAAATTATCACCTATAACGCCCCTATTATTTAACGGTTGCAAATTAACTATTAATGCCGATAATAGTATGATACTATCCCAGAAAGGCCAGAGTAAAAATATCGCCCTTATCGACAAGAACACGCCTACAGCACAACAAACCTATATTGAATAACGTGCCTGTGGCGCCTATATTGCAACTGTTTGCCAACCCGAAGCATCTTATGACCTATCCGTTGCAGCACAACAACAACAGCCTGATTCTGATGATATCGCTAGATTAAATAAACGCCTTAAATGGCAGCTGGATAATCAGGACCGCGGCTTACAATATATCAACCTCGACCTTACTACAGCTAAAATCTTTGTATTTGTGGATGGATCATTTGCCAACAATAAAGATTTAAGCTCCCAGATAGGATATATTGTTATTATTGGCAACGAAAAAGATAACCCGATGGAAGAAAATACCTTTACGCTAACTGGTAATATCATAACGTATAGCTCTACCAAAAGCAAGCGCGTAACACGCAGTGCACTTGCCTCTGAGTTATATAGTATGGTACAAGGAGTTGATATTGCATATGCAATAGGCACAACAAAAGAAAAGAGACTAATAATAGATATTATGGCCTTAAGATAGTCATATAAGCGTCGAGAGATTTATGAGATCCGTTGGATTAACGGGAATAATAACCTTGCCGATACTATAACTAAAGGAACACCAAATAAGGCCCTTAAGACTTTTGTCGACCACAATAAGGCTACTATTCGTGTAGAAGGATGGGTTAAAAGGTCAGCAAGTGGATGAGTATAGCTGGACAATATCTGGTATTATTGGCGCCGTTATTTACGGCAGGTAAGTGAGTTTGTTTTCCTATATTCTATTATGCTACGCAATTCCTATTATTTCTTTTGGCATAATGGCTATGATATTCAACATCTTAGCTAAACCTAATCGGGGTACAATACCGGTCGGAAGCACAACCTTCCTAGACCTAGCCACACTTGCATTTCTATGTATTTGCCTTACAACCGAGCGATTCCGTCGTTTTATTATTATAAAAAGAGAGACTGCCAGTATCGGAATCGTTAGTCACTCAGTCACTTAGTCACTCAGTCACTCAGTCACTTAGTCACTCAGTCACTCAGTCACTCAGTTAGTCAGTCACTCAGTTATCACTTAGTCAGTCGGTTAGTTAGTTAGTCATTTAGTCAGTACACCTGATAGTGACGCGGCGGATGTGGCTATAGCACATATGCATACGTAGTCAGTCAGTCAGTCACTTAGTCAGTGCACCTGATAATGACGCGGCATATGTGGCTATGGCACACAGGCATACGTAGTCATTGCGTGCCCGGCACACATAGCATATAGGGCATATCGCCGCCCTCAGTCTTTTCTTGCTTTCTTCTTTCTTAGATAGACACTTCACAATATATTCACTTCAGGGACGATCAATACCTCTGATAGGTGATACTGTAATAGTCACCGATACAGTAGTATCACGCGCGCACCCTACGCACTGGGACCTGGCCTGCTCAACAATATTGAGGGTCGTACCTATTGTATATGCGATATCGACCCCTTGCACTATACTATACAGCTCCGAAGCGAGTGCGCTGCGCGTTATACGCTTGCTCTTTGTAGAGCTGTAAGTAATGATATTACCGGTTAGCTGGAAGGCGTTATTCGTAGTATCTGCCTCGTTCCCTAGCACAATCACGTAACTAATTTGGGAGCTTAAATCTTTATTGTTGGCAAAGGATCCGTCAATAAATATAAAGAGTTTGGCTATAGTAAGGGCTAGATTAATGTACTGCAAGCCACAGCCCTGGTTATCGCGTTACTATTAAAGGCGCTTGTTTAACCTCGCGATATCGTTAGGGTCAGATTGCTAGTATTATGCTGCGATAGATAGGTTAAAAGAGGCCTCAGGCTGGCAGACTATAGCCATATAAACGCTATAAGCGCGTTATTCAATATAATTATGCTAGGCTGTAGGCATATTCTTATTGATGGTCGTAATCTTCTTATTTTAACCTTTCTAGCATAAGGTTATGCCGTCACTATTGGCTGTCAATATGCACCCGTTGAATATCAGGGGTATAGTTAGTAATAGCCTCGTCTTAGGCTTAGCGTTAAAGCCTGCTTTAGTAAGCTCCAATTCCTCCTATTAGAAGAAGGTATTATTACTAAGTCTAAGGGTATCGTTAGTCTACATCCCTACAATGCCAAAGCATATAGTATCGCTAGTATCGTCGGATATTAACAGATAAGGGTCGTATATTGATATAGTTATGCCTAGTCTCTCGCGATAGTGCCGGAAGTATATCGCCCACTAGTAGGTGCCTGCCTTAGCTATTCCGTATAGTGGCTTAACCACTTCCATAATAGTATTATCAGGATATTGGTAAGCAATCTGCTTAGGTAGCTTAGCAATAATCGACCGATTAAGGGTAGTTAATGACTACACGTAAGCCTATATAATATCCTATATCCAAAGAAATAAGCCGTGAGAGCATTACAATAAAGGGGCTATTAATATAAGTAATTGTTGACTAGCCCGTTAGATTATAAAGGACTAAGTCAATATTAATCGCTTTTCATTATTACTATACCCTTGAATAATAAGCCTAGACTTCTCATACAGGGTATCTATGCCTTTACCTTTGATTTCTCGTACTATACGTAAGTTAAATAGACGCTGGGTTCTATATTAACTAATATTAAAGGTAACGAATCTAAACATATTACAGGCTTATAAAGCTTTAATCTCTATCCGGTCAGACTACTCAAAGGGGTCTCTAGGGGTCGTAATCTTGCCTTTCTAGCGCAATTAGCTAGTAAGCTATAGGTCGGCTTACTCTTTTGCGGTAAGGAAAGAGATATGGATAACGGTATTAGAAGCTATAGTATTAATAAGAGCTGTTACAGACTCGGGCTATGCCCGTGTCATAGATTAACTAAGGCTCGGGCTGCGCCCATGCCTAGTCCGGAATGGATGACATAAGGTAGACGCGCGGGCCTATAGGGCAACATTAGGGCTCTAGCCCGCGCCACACACGGATGTATATAGACTGCAGAAGGGACCCGATTCGGGCTCTTCTCCCTTCCTCCTTAGTTTTATCAATACATCCGATTAACGCCTATTCGCAATCGCCCTAGGGCCAGTCCGTTACAATTAATAAAAACTCTCTCAACCCTTATTGTTATATCTTATATAACTGCCGATAATGGATATAGACCCCTTACAGAATATTATGGGCTTAGATAATGCCTAATGCGCCCCCGCTCGATAATAGGCCGCATAACTAGAGTCAATTACGAATGCTATAGAAGTACTTAATGCAAGGTTCTAAAAATAGCTATCCTAAAGCCAAGAGAGTAAGCGCTAGATGCATGCCTAGGCTAAGCAAATTGAGCGTTAGATACAGACTCTTATCAACCAAATGCAGTAATAACTATCATTAGTACCTATATTGACCCTAGATCGATCCTAGACTAACTCTATCCTAATCCTAGAGGAAACCTAATAAAAATGCAAGCTAATACTAGTCAGGGAACCCTTTAATGGCAAAAAGGCTATATTTACCGCATAGAAGACCTTTATAGAGCATAAATTGGAGATCGATTGGGACTTTATCATTAACAATAAGACCTAATGGATATTTATCTATTAGAACCTTTCAGCTATAGTCTAATCCTAAGTTATAGCATTCTTTAAGAATAGTACAGCCCTCTATTACCGCCCTACAGCCTTTTTTAATTACTTATAGCAACTCTTTGAGGATCTGCATTAGGAGGAATATGCAATTACTAAGCTTAAGTATACCCTCCGCTAGATGCCAAAAGAACCTTTCTCTGCCTTCTTTATGCGCTTTAAGGAAAAATTAGTATTAGTAGAAGGGCTTGGTTGGCTTAAGTTAGTAAAGCTAGAAATGCTCTAATCTGCCCTTAACCCTTATATATTAGAAAAGATTATTAGCCTAAGGGTCTCCCGTAAGGACTATAATGCAGCAGTTGTATAGTACTATAAAATCGCTATCGACCTAAAGATAAGCCTTACCGTAAAACGCTATGCGGACCCTTATTGGAATCATAATAATAACGCCTAGGATCTGCAGGCAACTGCTTAGGATAAGGATAGTGATACGCCTATAATAGGCGTTAATAAGCTAGATTTAAAGGGCAAAAAGAAGTTATCTACTAAAAGGGTAGTATAGGTTTTAAGAGAGGTCCTTAAGGAGCGCTACTAGAAATCACTTTATACCTAATGTAGAAATGCCAGCTATAAAATGCTAGAATGCAAGCTGAGGCTGGCCTAGCCCCTACTAGAGACAACTGTAGCTTCTATAGACCTAAAGGCTGTAGAAGCCTTACGAATCGCTAAGCTTAGAGATAGCAATAATAGCAATTCCTAGGGAAAAGACTAGCCCTTAAGCTAAGTCTTGCAAAAAGGCTTAAAAAACGCACTTAGCCCCTAGCTAGATTATGATAGAAATACTATATAAAGGAGATTAATAATATTAAGGACTATATGGATAGACACCCCTTTTTAGTCCTAATATTATATAATAATTCTACCTTTATTAATACCCTAATTGATTCTAGTTGTAATTGCTATAATACGATAAATAAAAGAACTATCTAAAGGTTAGGACTCTAGCCTATCTGCCTGCCATCTTATAGGAAACTTAAGACTGTAGTAGACGTAAAGAGTCGATCGGGGGAGCAATAGGCTATCCCCTTAATTACCTATATTATCTGTATTGATATCAATATCGATAGATGGCCGTTAGCTATAATGCTATATATCGTCCTAGGCCTTACCTGCAATATTATTTTAGGGTTGCCTTAGATAGAGTATTGCGATATCAAACTATAGGCAAAATAGCGCTAACTGAGAATTAAAGCTATTAGTAGCCTCCTCATAAAGGAATTAACCACTTAATCCTCTAGGCCTACTGTAATTAATATCCTTAGATTAGTCTTTTATAGTATACTATAATGCGCAGTATATACTTAAGATAATTTAACCTCTTTCTTCTCTATAAGCCTATAGGAGCTTATATATATCTTCTGCATTATACTCCTGCCTTATTAAAATTTAGTTCCCCCCCTGGCCTAGCTACAGACCCTACTGCCTAAGCTTTAGGACTTTACTAACCTCTTTAATAAGATAAAGGCCTCTAGCCTCCTACCGCACTAAGGCATGCTTAATTACTATATTAAGCTTAAACTGACCTTAGATGGGGGGCCACCCGACCTCCCATAGGGACCACTATATAATATACCGTAGGACTAGTTACTTAAGGTTTAGAGATAGATAACTAACTTTATAGATAAAGAATAGATCTATATAAGCTCCTCATTAGCAGTAGTACTAGTCCTACTCGCAAGAAAAGCAAACGGCAGATAGCATTTTTATGTAGATTATTAGGCCCTAAATAAAATTATAGCATAGGACTAATACCCCCTTCCCTTAAATAAGGAGACGCTATATTCCCTATTTTAGGCGATATAGTTCACAAAGGTAGATATCTATACTGCATTCTATAAGATCTATATTGCTAAGGGCGATAAATACCTAACTATATTCTAGACCTACTTTAGCCTCTTTAAGTAGTTAGTAACCCCTTTTAGCCTAACTAGGGCCCCTATAATATTCTAGCGATATATCAATAGGGCCTTAGGGGACTTATTAGGGGATTTTGCTACTACTTACCTAGATAATATTTTAGTTTATACTAAAGGCTTATAGAAGGAATATATAGACCGCATTAGGGTTATCCTTAGGCGCCTATAAGATGCTAATCTAAATCTAAATCTCAATAAATATAACTTTACAGTAAAGGAGGTATGCTACCTTAGCTTTATTATAGTAGTAGGAAAGGAGATCTAGCTAGACCTTAAGAAGATTAAAGTAATCTAGGAGTAGAAAGCCCTTACAAAATTATAAGACGTCTAAAGCTTTCTAGGGTTTGCAAACTTCTATTGCAATTTTATTTTAAACTTTTCCTACCTAATAGAGCCCCTAGTTTAATTAATATAGAAGGGTATCCCCTTTTAATAGCTTAAAGAGGAAGAAAAGGCCTTTTAAGCGTTTAAGCAGTACTTTATCTTATCCCTAGTTTTTACCTAATAGGACCTTAAAAAAGAAATAATCCTTAAGGTAGATAGCTTTAGTATAGCTCTTAGTAGCTGCCTCTCCTAGATTAGAAAAGATAAAGCGCTCTACCTAATTGCATACTACTCAATATAGCTTATAAAAGCTAAATAGAACTATACTATTTACGATAAGAAGCTGCTTACTATTATCTTATGCCTTAAGGCGTAGTTAGCTAAACTCCATTTTATTGCCGCTCTATTTATAATCTTTATAGACTATAAGAACCTTAAGTATTTTGCTTAACTAAGGGAGATATTAGAACGCTAGGCGCAATAGGCTAAGACCTTAGCCCTTTTTAATTTTTATCTTTAATACTAGCCTAGCTTATAAGCCTAATGCCCTAACGCCCTCTTGCAATAAAAGTAGAAGGCAGATAGTACGGCTTTAAGATTTAGCTAAATCCTTTAACTACTATCTATTTCCGCTATAGAGGCAGACCTAATAGAGGTCTAGCTAGACTAAGTAGAAGACCAGCCGACTATAGCCCTAGGTATAATAGAGAACATGCCAATAGTAGCTTTATTAACTAGAGTCTCTCTACCTAGTAGCTCTTAGGTCTTTGCTAATATACACCTATAGGCGCTTTAGGACTAGGCTGTAGCTAAGGATGAACTATATCAGGCCTAGTAGAAGGCTATAGCAAATAAAGAATAACGATTCCCTATAAAAGCAAAGACTAGAGAGTAGATTATAGATTATACCTTAAATGCCTATAGAGCGCTACTCTATTGGGGCTAGGTTTAGCTCCCTTCGTTTAAGCCGCTAATAACTATAGTAATCTAATAATGCTATGACTTTCCTACTATAGGGAACCTAAGGAAGAATATAACCTTTTAACTCCTATAATAGGACTACTACTTCAATAGTATATCATCTAAGGTAGCTTAGTTTATTTAGAATTGCTAATGCTATAGGGCGCATAAGAGCTGCTAGTTACAATAGGGCCTACTTTAGCCTTTACTGATCCTAGATTGTTTTTAGTCTTAAATCTCTATTAATTTTATAACTAACCTTCTAGCCCAAGACGCCTTTAACCCGCATTACCTAATGGTTATTACTAACTGCTTATCTAAATACATTCAGCTTAAAGCAATACACTTAATATAAGCGGAAGATTATACAGAATGGTTTCTCGACTACTAGTAGCAGCACTATAGATTCCCTGCCTAGATTATCAGCAATAGAGGCTTAGACTAGGTTGGCCAATTCTAGACTACAATATGCAAGGCTATTAGGACTAAATAACTCCTCTTGACTGCATACTACCTATAGACCAATAGTAGTATAAAGCGTATAAACCAGGAGGTTTAGGCTGTTTTACGCATTAAGGTAGCATTCGACCAATATAACTGGCCCTAATATCTCGCAACCTGCTAATACGCTCTAAATAACCACACTTCCTTAGTTACTAGATATAGTCTGAACTGTCTCCTAAATGGCTTCAACTCTCCTATTATAGCACCCCCCTCTAATATTATGCTAAGTTTAACGACCCCTAAGGGGCGAGTGGCGCGCTTTCTAGCTATAATACAGGAGGGGGGCGAATTTGCTTAGGCTGCTATTGCCTTTGCTTAGTAGCGGCAGTAGGATATAATAAACCGCTCCTAACGCCTAGCAGAACGCTACTAAGTCGGGGACTAAGTCTAGCTAAGCCTATAGAACATTAAGACCAACCGGCCTTATAAGAAGCTTGACTAGGTATCTGCTAAGTATACTATTGTAGCTATCCTATCCCCGCTTAATGTCTGACTTAATATTCCTAATGGTATCTACCTAGTTTTTTATATTAATCTTATAGAATGTGCCGCTTCTAACCCACTGCCGAGCTAAGTACTTATAAATACTAGGCCCAGCCCCCTACTAGTCCTACCAGAGGACTCTAATACCCTATACAAAGAATTCAAAGTCGAAGAGATACTAACTGCTAAAAACGCTTAGGGTTATAGCGGCAAGCATAATATACTAGTAAAATAGAAGGGGTATAACTCGCCGACTTAGGAACCACTAGAGAACTTCAAGGATACTATAGCGCGGGAGGCATTTAAGGTTAAATGGGGGGATATTTAGACACATAATGGACCCAGTCGAACCCTATAGCAACCCCAATATAGAATAGATGAAATTTTTCCCAGAGAAGGGGGGTATATTACAGACTCAGGCTATGCTTATATTATAGATTGACTGAGGCTCAGGCTGCGCCTATGCCTAGTCCGGAATAGATGACATAAGGTAGACGCGCGGGCCCATAGGGCAACATTAGGGCTCTAGCCCGCGCTACATACGGATGTATATAGACTGCGGAAGGGACCCGATTCGGGCTCTTCTCCCTTCCTCCTTAGTTTTATCAATACATCCGATTAACGCCTATTCGCAGTCGCCCTAGGGCCAGTCCGTTATAAGAGCTTCTTTTTAGTCCTCATTGATTATAATATTAGATACTACCCTTGCTGGTAATACTAGCCTAACTCGATCAGGATTAGTAGCTGGCAATAGATATATTGCGGCTACAGGTATTATCGATAATATCTCGGCTGTAGGTATTATCGCGGCTAGAGGTGCGGCTGCAGCCGGTATCCTGACTTCTATCCTACCGGGATAGGCCGGGCCTTCAGCATAGACAATATCTTTAGGATCGTCTATATTAGGGTTATAGTTATAAGGCTTAACGACCGTTAACCAGAATTTAATAGGGCTATATGGCATCTGTATAATATAGGTCTCACCTTTGAGGCTGATTAGCCGGTATAGCCTATGCTATCTACCCCTTTCTCTCTATATCCGTATATCTAACTATAGGGGTAGTCGGTGGATAGGCCGGGAATCTAGGCTATTTTATTAGGCGAAGGTATTGCAAACCTGTCGCTTAGTAAGGTATTTCCTAGCTTCGTTAGTAGCTTTTCGTAACATTAAGGCATATTGTAATACTAATAAGCTAGGGGGTGAATTATCTGTGAGTCGAGGATATACTCTAAAGACTAATAACGTAGGCACTAGACTGTTAGGTCTAGTAGAATCGTTAACAGCCTTTACAGTAAGCTGTAATTTCTATTCCTTTATTATTAGGTCGCCTACTTCTTTATTAATAATTATATAGGCTCTGCGTAATAGGGCGTGGTATCTCTTAACTTTACCAATACTATAGTAGGCTTTAATAGGGATTTCATCTATATTAATAGATAAAAGCTGGGCATTATAACGGAATTCGGCAGAGGCAAAATTTAGTCCGGTATTGTGAACTATCTAATCCGGCGGGCCGAGGTATATATCGATCTAGCATTCCTTAAGGGCATTCTAAATATCCCGGGCCTTCTATCTTTACGGGTTAAGAAACCTAACTGCCTAGAAGCTTATTACAGTATCTACGATGTATAATACCAGCCGATTATTAATATAAAGGATATCTACGATTATCTTATAGTTAAATTAACAGTCATCCTTTAGAGTGAACTTAAATCGGTTAGGTGCTTTTACATTCATTTAGTATTGATGGCATATATGGGTAATCCTCTCGATAATATTGCAGTCAATATCATTATTATATCCGGCCTGTTAGAGTAATTTAGTAAGCCTATTAATAGAGGGGTGCCCGAATTGATAATATAGCTGACGGATTTCCTATAACGATAGGTGGAAGGCTGCAGTATCCATGGCATTAAGAGTCCACTATAGATGTCTCTATTTCTTAATAATCGGGACCTTAATATCCCCTTAGATAAGCAGGTTATCAATATTATCTAGCTTTACGCTTATCCTATTTATATCCGTAATAGAATAAAGGAAGGGGGTATTGCTATTAAGAATGTGGAAGGGGATATTGCCAAATATCATCAGGACATTTAGTATACCAGAAGATGTAGCAAAACCTGCTCCAAAATTAATAGTATGCTACTTATCCGTTAACTCAATCGTTAAAGATTTTATTAATCTCATCAGGGCTCTTGCTTAGCCTAGGCCTACTGTGGATAGGCCGGAGGCGCCAGTATCTAGTAAGATCATGCGGAAGGTATAGTCACTATAGCGTTCTTCTTCTAGAAAGGCAGAATTACGGTCTAATAAGGGCATTCAGAATAGGTCAATCTATAGGAAGGTATATCGGCACGATTCATCCTATAAGGCTTACAATATCTCAATAGATGAAGAAAGTAGCGGTTCTATTTGCGTAGGGGCTAAGAAATACTAAGTAGCTATAAATTATGGTGCGATAGCATCCTCTATATCCTAATATATAACCCCTGCTATTATAACTTTAACATCTTTAACGATATTATTAAAATCAGCATCTTCGAGGGCTTGGTTGGCAGTCCCTTTGTATTCCTATAAGAAAACGCGGAATTTCTTATTATTAGGGGCGGTCTAATTAGAGCGATTCTTCAGCTATTATGCCTTTAATTCTTATTACTCTTTAGCAGTATAATTAGATGACTAATAACCTGATTTATTGCAAACAAAGCATCTTCTTTAACGGGGCCTAGCTAGAAAGGCGCGATTCTATTATTACCGTTAAGGGGGTCTATATCGTTGGGGGTATTAATACCGGTTGTGGGATTAACTATATCTACGATCTATAAATAACGCTATATTATCATTAATGTTAATATCTTCAACATCCTAATGTTGCTAAGGCTGCTATTATTATTAAAGGAATTGATACTATTAAGTCATATAAGTAGTCTTATAGATAGAAAGGGATTACTGTAGGTTAGCGGCAAGGCCTTTAAATGTAGAGGCATAACGATACATAGCCTGGCTACACTCAGGGGTATCCCTTACAGCATTAAGTACTTATCGATAAAGCTCTATATCAGCTATAAAGGGGGGAAAAAGACTATAATATAGGTATTGAAGTTCCTCTAGTAGGATATTAAGGCATTTAAGCTTTAATTTGTCAGGATATTTCGCGATAGTTGATTGAAGCGTTATTCTATTCTAATGGTGCAAATAGAATTGCTCTATACTTTTATTCTCGAAATGGCTTTTAACTTTACGGACTATATCATCAAAAGTAAGGGTATTACAAATGCATTCGATATTATTAAAGTAATATATCTTAGTATCGCCGATTAGTATGATTTAAAAGGCTCTAGTGAGTGCATAATTGGGCAATCCTAGAAGGCGGTACTTGCTCTTAAAGGATACTACCTTTAGTATAAGGAAGTTATCTATTTTGCCGCTATATCTATCCTCTGTATAATAGCTGCATAAGAGGTCAAATATCTTCTTCGAAATATCGTTAAACCTAGCCTCTACATAGGCTCTTCAGGTATAATCTTCTTGGTGGTATTCTAGAGAGTATTTTAGAACGATTTATCGGTTATTGCTTTACAGTAGGAAGTTTGTAGGGGCTTTATTTCCTCCCCTATTAGTAGGAGCTTCGTTTCCTCCCCTGTTAGCTGGGGCTTTATTTCTTCCTGTTAAAACCGTCCGTTTATTGGCCTGAGCAGGCCGATAGTACTAGGAGGGGTCCAGTGCTATGCCTATCTTTAGCATTGTAGGCATTTGAGCTAGTGGTTAAGGCATTTGTGCCTGTGGGTTGTGGCTGTGATACCATGATTCGTGATATCTAGTATTAGGGGCAGCTGTTTTATCAATATTAGGGGCTTGCCTTATGCCGCTAGTAACGGCATATCGGGGAATATTGATATTAGCGACTTTAAGCGTGTTAATATTAGGACCCTCTATTGAGGGAAGCATATCGTCGGAGCGTATAACCTGACCTCTGGCTCTTATAGGTATATTATGATTCCGAGGGGCATTGGGATAGCCGCCTTAGCTAGCCCGGCTAGGGGTATAACCCCTAGGGTATAGTATTTAGTCGGTCGGGCTATAGTCATCGTCCGTTGTGTGCTGTTTTTATTATCGGGAGCTTTCCCCTATCTTAAATAGCGGCCTATTGTAAATAGGCGCTTTCCCTTTCTATTGTAGCAGCCGGCCCCTTTCTTCTTTAGTAGGAATAGGGGCCTTCTTTAATATAGATAGAGGGATAAGGGGTTATTATGCTATTAGTATTACAAAGTCCCTAGGGGTCGAAGGGGCTTATAAAGGTCTTCGCGAGGGTAATCGCAAGGGTGTTTATAAGGGTATTCGTAATGGTATCCATAAGGGTATTCAAATAATTATGGCAGGAAGTAAATTCCTTAAGCTTGTAATAGAAGGGGTATTCTGGTTTATTTGCATCTCCTGTTTGGTGTAAGCCATAGGGACTGATTGTTCCCTGTCTGGGTTTAACCGGGATATAAAGGTCTTACGTATAAGTTAGAGGTCTATTTCTTCTTAAGGCCATTCAGGCATATACTCTTGTTGTATGCAGTGGAGAAGGGTCCTGATTGTTAATGATCCTGTGCTTTTAATATACACCCTATGTTCCTATAGGGTTGTTCGGAATTCCTGTAGAAGCCATTTATTGATACGGCTAAATAGCTCCTCGGTCCACTTATTACAATCCTCGCGGAATTATTTCCATAAATCATCATCCTTTTTATTGCCTATTGTGTAACTATTGATAAGGTAGGCGATACAATTGTGTAACTATTTGTCTATAGCATTTGTAGGGTCAACTTGGTCTATTAAATCAATCTAGTCTTTTGTGATGATCTTAGCGAAAGGATTGAGCTTTTCCAGCAGTAGTGCCTCTATTGTGATATTAATAAAGGTAAGGATGAGGTGGAAAAGGCAGAAAGATAGTGAGCGTTTAGCGTAAGTATTGAGAGGAAGTAATTAAAAGGAAGTAATTAATAAAGGAAGGTAGTAAATTAATAAAGAAGGAAGGAAGAAGGAAGCAATTGTCAGGTAGAATATTATAGGCGTTCCGATTGCTTATTTGACTGACGGTAAATAGGTTCTTTACCGTTATAAGGCTCTAAGTCGCTTGCGTAAGAACCTGCGTTTGTGTGCCTGCTAATAGTATCACAATAGATTTAGCGTTCCGTAGTTCCCGTTACTACCGAAGATATTGTAATATTTAGCGATCGTTACTAACTGACACAATCAATCAGTGTAATATTTGGCGATTATTCCTTATGATAGACGAGTAGGGAAGGTTAGATATAATCAATTTATCCCTTGGTCCGTAATATATAAGCCGTTTTCGACTGAATTAGGCTAAATCACGTTCCTTATTAGCACGATCTTTTTAAATCGCCTCTTCTTGTTGTCCTAGCTAATCTATGAAGTGAACTTCAACTTCACTAATCAGTGTTGGTTTCACCAAGGGGTACCCAGTTGTACGTAGGGTTGCGCGCGTGGTAACATATACCGGGTGATCACCAAGCAAATGATTTAATTACTTTGCTAATGACTATCTAAGAAAGAGGAAAGGAAGCAAAAGAGGGTGTTAAAATCCTATAGTAGCCTACTAGGCTGCTGGCCTAATTCCCTACTGGCCTACTGACCTTCTGGCCCTCATACCGCCTCTTAGACTTACGGTAGTCTTACTAACCTTAGGCCTTTGCCTTTTACCTTAAGGATTTTCAGTGGATTATTTACTGTATATCAAGTAAGGTAGGCCTTGTTAAAAAAGGTGTGGCATTGCTAAATTAGCGTGGTGGCCTACTAGCGTGGTGGCGGCCTACTAGCGTGGTGGTTAGTCTACTAGTGTGGTGGTTAGTCACTAGCGTGGTGGTTAGTCACTAGCGTGGTGGTTGGGGTGGCCGGATATAGCGGGGTTAGTCGGATATAGCGGGGTTAGTGACGAGCATTACGGGGAGCTCTCTTACTGGCTACCCTGGATGCCTGGGCCCACCCCTCCTTCGTGTATATATAGGATAGCTTTCCCCCTTCTTTCTAGATAGTAGAAGGGTAGCACAATCGAACCTGTTAATGCACTACATGCCTCTTAACTCCCACCTTTCCTGCGTTATTCTGGTTATCTTATACTTGCCTTGTCTTTACACTTGCCTCGCTTTATAGCACTTGTATAGTCTTAGGACTTAGTGACGAATCTAGTATTTATACTAAGATTAAGTCACAGGTCGCAGACAGTCTTGTGCCATCTAGCTAGCTAGTAAGGCTTTGCTTTATAGTGATCTTTAGAATTGCAATAGAGGGTAATTACACGATGTGGCCTTTTTGTGCGTATGCCGTTGTCACGTGCATCGGCGCAGTCGGGCCGGGCTGCCCGCGTGCCCTACCGGGCTCAGGGGTAAAGGGGCAAAAGTGGCCACATCGTGCGCAGCAGTGCGCGCGGCACATCCGTCGCAATGTGCCCAATTGGGCACCTTGCGACAGCGATTCCGACAAAAGGAGGCCCTATTATAATTAATAGCTTTTATATACCCTATAGTATTAGTAATTCCGAATAAACCGAGCTACTTTAGATAATATACTATTAAAATAATAGTCCTATCGTAAGAGTTAGAAGGTTGTATTTTTCCCTAAGTGCCTTATAGTAGGGGAGTTATAGTATTATTAGATTACTATAGTTATTAGCGGCTTAAACGAAGGGAGCTAAATTTAGCCTTAATAGAATAGCACTCTATAGGTATTTAGGGTATAATCTATAATCTACTCTCTAGTCTTTACCTCTATAGGGAATCATCGTTTTCTATTCGCTATAGCCTTCTACTAAGCCTAATATAGTTCGTCTTTAGCTATAGCTTAATCCTAAAGCGCCTATAGGTATATATCGGTAAAGACCTAAAAGCCGTTAGGTAGGGAGACTTTAGTCGATAAAGCCGCTATTAGCGTATCCTCTATTATACTTAGGTCTATAGTCGGCCGATCTCCTACCGGGTCTAACTAGATTTCTATTAGGTCTGCCTCTATAGTAGAGATAGATAGTAGTTAAAATACTTAGCTAAACCTTAGTATTGCGCTATCTGCCTTTTACTCCTATTGCAAGAGTGCATTAGGGCATTTGGCCTATAAGCCGGGCTAGTATTAAAGGTAGAAATTAAAAAAGGCTAATATCCCGGCCTACTGCACCTAGCATTCCAATATCTCCTTTAGTCGGGCGAAATACTTAAGGTTCTTATAGTCCGTAAGGATCGTAAATAGGATAGTAATAAAATAGAATTCAGCCGACTATACCTTAAAGCATATAATAATAGTAAGCAGCTCTTTATTATAGATAGTATAGTTCTATTTAGCCTTTGTGAGCTATACTAAATAGTATATAATTAGGTAAAGTATTCTATTCTCCCTAATCTAAAAAAGGTAGCTACTAAAAGCTATACTAGAGCTATCTGCCTTAAGGATTATTTCCTTCTTAGGGTCCTATTAGGCGAAGACTAGGTATAAGATAAAATACTATTTAAGCGCTTAAAAAGCCTTTTCTTCCTCTTTAAGCTATTAAAAAAAGATACCCTTCTATATTAATCGAACTAAAGGCTTAGCTAGGTAGGAGAAGTCTAAAATAAAATCGCAGTAAAAATTTATAAAACCTAAAAAGCTTTAGATGCCTTATAATTTCGTAAGGGCTTTCTATTTCTAAATTGCTTTAATCTTCTTAGGGTCTAAGCGGATCTCTTTCCCTGCCGTTACGATATAGCTAAGGTAATATACCTCCTTTACTATAAAGTTATATTTATCTAGATCTAAATTTAGGCTGGCATCTTATAGGCGCTAAAGGATAACCCTAATATAATCTATATATTCCTTCTATAAGCCTCTAGTATAGACTAAAATATTATCTAAGTAAGTAGTAGTAAAATCCCCTAATAAGTCCCCTAAAGCCCTATTAATATATCGCTAGAATATTATAGGGGCCCTAATTAGGCTAAAAGGGATTACTAACCACTCGAAAAGACTAAAACAGATCTAAAATATAGTTAGGTATTTATTGCCCTTAGCGATATAGATCTTATAGAATGCAGCATAAACATCTACCTTTATAAACCACTTCGCCTATAATAGGGAACGTAATATCTCCTTAATTAAGGGAAAGGGATATTAGTCTTATGCTATAACCTTATTTAGGGCCTAATAATCTATATAGAAGCGCTATTTACCATTCGCTTTTTTCGCAAGTAGGATTAGTACTACTACCGATAAGGAATTCGCGTAGATCTATCTTTTATCTATAAGGTTAATTACCTATCTCTAAACCTTAAGTAACTAGTCCTATAGTATATTATATAGCAGTCCCTATAGGAGGTCGGGTAGCCTCCTGTTTAGGGTCGGTTTAAGCTTAATATAATAATTAAGCATGCCTTAGTATAGTAAGAGGCTAGAAGCTTTCGCCTTATTAAAGAGGTCGGCGAAATCCTAAAGCTCTAATAGTAGGGTCTATAGTTAGGCCAAAGGGGAAGCTAAATTCTAGCACAGCAGGAGCATAATGCAGAGGATATATATAAGCTCCTATAGGCTTATAAGGAAGAAGGAGGTCGAGTTATCTTAAGTATATACTATATATTATAGTATACCGTAAAAGACTGATCTAAAAATATTAATTATCGTAGGCCTAAAGGATTAAATAGTTAATTCCTTTATGAGTAGGCTATTAGCAGCTCTAATTCTCAGTCAGTACTATTTCGCCTATAGTTTGATATCGCAGTATTCTATCTAAGGCAACCCTAAGATAATATCGCAGGTTAGGCCTAGGATAATATATAGCATTACAGTAGATAGCTATCTATTAATATCGATATCGACCTAAATAGTATAAATAATTAAAGGGGTAATATCCTATCGCTCCCCCGATTGGCTTTTAATATCTATTATAGTCCTAAGCTTCCTATAGAACGGTAGGTAGATAGGTTAGAGTCTTAACCTTTAGATAGTTTTTTCGCTTATTATACTATAATAATTATAATTAGAGTCAATTAGGGTATCAATAAAGGTAGAATTATTATATAATATCGGGACTAAAAAGGGGTATCTATCTATATAATCCTTAATATTATTAATCTCCTTTATATAGTAGTCCTATCGTAACCTAGCTAGGGGTTAGGTGCGTTTTTTAAGCCCTCTCGCGAGATTTGGCTTAAAGGCTAGTCTTTTCCCTAAGAATCGCTATTATTACTATCTTTAAGTTTAGCGATTCGTAAAGCTTTTACGGCCTTTAGGTCTATAAAAGCCACGGTTATCTCTTATAGAGGCTAGGCTAGCCTTAGCTTATATTCCTATACTTTATAGCCAGCATCCCTATATCGGGTATAAAGTGATTTCTAGTAGTACTCTTTAAGGACTTCTATCGAAACCTATACCGCCCTTTTATTAGGCTACTTCTATTTACCTTTCGAACCTAACTTATAGACGCCTATTATAAGCATATCACCATCCCTATCCTGAGCTATTATCTATAGATCCCGGGTATTAGCATTATAATCCCAAGAAGGGTCCGTGTAGCATTTTACGGTAAGGCTTATCTTTAGGTCGATAGCGATCTCGCGGTACCATATAACGGCTATATTATAATCCTTACAGGAAACCTTTAGGCTAATAATCTTTTCCGATATATAAGGGTTAAAGGCAGATTAGAGTATTTCTAGCTTAACCGACTTAAGCTACCTAAGCCCCTCCGCTAATACTAATTTTTCTTTAAAGCATATAAAAAAGGTAGAAAAGGGTTCTTTTAGCGCTTAATAAAAGGTATACTTAAGCTCGCTAATTATACATTCCTCCTAATATAGGTCCTTAAAGAATTACTATAGGTAATTAAAGAAAGCTATAGAATAGTAATAGAGGGCTATACTATTCTTAAAGAATACCGCGACTTAAGATTAGACTATAGCTAAAAGGTTCTAGTAGATAAATATCTATTAAGTCTTATTATTACCGATAAAGTCCCAATCGATCTCTAATTTATATTCTATAAAGGTCTTTATACAGTGAATATAGCCTTTTTACTATTAAAAGGTTCCCCAACTAGTATTAGCTTACACTTAGGTCGATTTCCTCTAGGATTAAGATAGAATTAGTCTAAGACTAATTAGGGGTCATTATAGGGGCTAGCGATAATTATTATTATATTTAGTCGATAAGAGCCTATATCTAATACTTAGTCTATTTGGCCTAAGCGTATATCTAATGCTCACTCTCCTAGCTTTAGGATAGCTATTCTTAGAACCTTATATTGAGGACTTCTATAGTATTAGTAATTAACTCCCATTAAGCGGCTTATTAACGAGTGGAGGCATATCAGGCGTCGTCTAAGCCCGTAGTATTCTATAAGGGCCCTATATCTATTATCGGCAGTTATATATGATATAACAATAAGGGTTAAGAGAGTTTTATTAATTATAACGGACTGGCCTTAGGGCGATTACGAATAGGCGTTAATCGGATATATTAATAAAACTAAAGAGGGAAGAAGAAGAGCCCGAATCGGGTCCCTTCTGCAGTCTATATATATCCATATGTGGCGCGGGCTAGAGCCCTAACGTTGCCCTATAGGCCCGCGCGTCTACCTTATATTATCCGTCCCGGACTAGGCATGGGCGTAGCCCGAGCCCTAGTCAATCTATAATACGGGCATAGCCCGAGTCCGTAATATTTATATCGATATTAATATCGATAGATAGCCGTTAGCTATAATACTATATATCGTCCCGGGCCTTACTTGCGATATCATCCTAAGGCTGCCTTAGATAGAGTACTATAATATCGAACTATAAGCGAAGTAGCGCCGATTGAGAATTAGAGCTACTAGCGGCCTATTCGTTAAGGAATCGACCACTTAATCCTCTAGGCCTACTATAATTAATATTTTTAGATTAGTCTTTTATAGTATATTATAATATATAGTATATACCTAAGATAATTCGACCTTTTTCTTCTCTACGAGCCTATAGGAGCTTATATATATCCCTTATATTATACTCCCGCCTTATTAGAATTTAATTCCCCTTTTAGCCTCTCTATAGATCCTACTACTTAAGCTTTAGGATTTTACCGATCTCTTCGATAAAGCGAAGGCCTCTAGCCTCCCTTTATATTGGGGTATACTTAATTACTATATTAAGCTTAAACCGACCCTAGATAGGGGGCCACCTGACCTCCTATAGGGACTGCTATATAATATACCGCGGGACTAGTTACTTAAGATTCGGAGATAGGTAACTAACCTTATAGATAAAGGATAGATCTATATAAGCTCCTTATTGGTGGCGGTATTAGTCCTGCTCGCAAGAAAAGCGAATAGCAGATAGCGTTTTTACGTAGATTACCGGGCCCTAAATAAGGTTATAGCGTAGGACTGGTATCCCCTTCCCTTAATTAAGGAAATACTACATTCCCTATTATAAGCGATATAGTTTATAAAGGTAGATATTTGCGCTGCGTTCTATAAGATCTGTATCGCTAAGGGTAATAAATACTTAACTGTATTTTAAACCTACTTTAGTCTTTTTAAGTGGTTAGTAACCCCCTTTAGCCTGACTAGGGCCCCTGCAATATTCTAGCGATATATTAATAGGGCCTTAGGGGACTTATTAGGGGATTTTATTACTACTTAGCTAGATAATGTTTTAGTTTATACTAGAGGCTTACGGAAGGAATATATAGATTGCATTAGGGTTATCCTTAAGTGCCTATAAGATGCTAGCTTGAATCAAGATCTAGATAAATATGATTTTATAGTAAAGGAGGTATACTACCTCGGCTATATTATAATGGTAGGAAAGGAGATCTGCTTAGACCCTAAGAAGATTAAGGCGATTTAAAAGTAAGAAGCCCCTATGAAATTATAGGGCGTTTAAAGCTTTTTAGGATTTGCAAACTTTTATTGCGATTTTATCCTAAACTTCTTTTACTTAGCTAAACCCTTAGTTCGCTTAATATAGAAGGGTGTCCCTTTTTAATAGCTTAAAGAGGAAGAAAAGGCTTTTTAAGCGCTTAAGTAATACTTTATCTTATACTTAGTCCTCGCCTAATAGGACCCTAAGAAGGAAATAATCCTTAAGGCGGATAGCTTTAGTATAGCTTTTAATAGCTACCTCTCCTAGATCGGGGAGGATAAAGCGCTTTACCTAGTTATATACTACTTAGTACGGCTTATAAAAGCTAAATAGAACTATACTATTTACAATAAGGAGCTATTTACCGTTATCGCTTGCCTTAAGGCATAATCGGCTAAATTCTATTCTATTACTACTCTATTTATAATCCTTATAGACTATAAGAACCTTAAGTACTTTACTTGACTAAAGGAGATATTAGAATACTAGGCGTAATAGGCCGAGACCTTAGCCCTCTTTATCTTCTATCTATAATACCGGCCTGGTTTATAAGCCTAACGCCCTAATGCCCTTTCGCGATAGGAGTAGGAGGCAGATAGTACGGCTCTAAGATTTAGCTAAGTCCTTTAGCCGCTATCTATCTCTGCTATAGAGGCAGACCTAATAGAAGACTAATTAGCTATAGACCTAAGTATAATAAAGGATATGCTAAAGGTAGTACCTTTAATAGGAGTCTCTTTGCCGGGCGGCTCCTAGATCTTTGCCGATGCCTATCTATAGGCACTTTAGGATCGGGCTATTACCGAGGATAAACTATATTATGCCCGATAGAAGGCCGTAGCGAATAGAGAGTGATAATTTCTAGGAGAAGTAAAGACTAAGGAGTAGATTGCAGATTATACCCTAAACGCCTATAGGGCGCTGCTTTACTAGGGTCGGACTTAGCTCCCCTCTTTCGAACCGCTAATAACTATAGTAATCTAACAATACTATAACTCCCCTATTATAGGGCACCTAGGGAAGAATATAACCTTCTAGCTACTATAGCAGGATTATTACTTTGATAATATATCGTCTAAAATAGCTCGATTCGTTTAGAACTATTAATGCTATAGAGCGTATAAGAGTCGCTAGCTATATTAAGGCCTACTCTAGCCTTTACCGATCCTAGATCGCTTTTAGTCTTAAATTTCTGTTAATTTTATAACTAACCTCCCTGCTTATAATGCTTCCGAACCGTATTACCTAATAGTTATTACTAACTATCTATCTAAGTATGTTTAACTTAAGGCGATGCATTTGATACGAGCGGAAGATTGTATAGAATATTTTTTAGACTACTAATAGTAGCACTATAGATTCCCCGCCTAGATTATTAGCGATAGAGGCTTAGACTAGGTAGGCTAATTCTAGACTATAGTATATAAGGCTATTAGGACTAAATAACTCCTCTCGATTGCATACTACCTATAGACCGATAGCAGTATAAAGCGTATAAACTAGGAGGTCTAGGCTATTTTATATATAAAGGTAGCATTCGACTAGTACGATTGGTCTTAATATCTTACGATTTGCTAGTATGCTTTAAATAACCGTACTTCCTTAGTCACTAGATATAGCCCGAACTATCTCCTAAATAGCTTTAACTTTCTTATTATAGCACTCCCCCCTAATATTACGCCGAGTTCTACGACCCCTAAGGGGCGGGTGGTATACTTTTTAATTATAATATAGGAGGGGGGCAAACTTACCTAGGCTGCTATCGCTTTTATTTAATAGCGGCAGTAGGATATAACGAACCGTTCCTAATGCTTAGCGGAATGCTATTAAGTCGGGGATTGAGTTTAGCTAAGCCTATAGAATATTAAGACTAACCGGCCTTATAAGAAGCTCGATTAGGTATTTACTAAGTATACTATTATAGCTATTCCGTCCCTGCTTAATATCCGATTTAATATCCCTAATAATATCTATCCGGTCTTTTATATTAATCTTATAGAATATACTGCTTCCGACCTACTGCTAAGCTAAATACTTATGGATACTAGGCCTAGCCCCCTATTGGTCCTATTAGAGGACTCCAATACCCTATATAAGGAATTCGAGGTTGAGGAGATCTTAGCTATTAAGAATGCTTAGGGTCGTAGCGGTAAATATAATATGCTGGTAAAATAGAAGGGATACGATTTGCTGATTTAGGAACCGCTAGAGAATTTCGAGGATATTGCGGCGTAAGAGGCATTTAAGGTTAAATAGGGGGATATTCGGATATATAATAGGCCTGGTTGAACCCTATAGCAACCCTGATATAGAAATAGATGAATTTTTTCCTAGAAAAGAGGGGTATATTATAGACTCAGGCTATGCCTATATTATAGATTAACTGGGGCTCGGGCTGCGCCTATGCCTAGTCTGGGACAGATAATATAAGGTAGACGCGCGGGCCTATAGGGCAATATTAGGGCTCTAGCCCGCGCCACATACAGATGTATATAGACTGCGGAAGGGACCTGATTCGGGCTCTTCTCCCTTCCTTTTTAGTTTTATTAATACATCCGATTAACGCCTATTCGCAGTCGCCCTAGGGCCAGTCTGTTATAATTACTCCCCTAATCGGCTCTTTATATCTACTACAGTCCTAAGCTTTCTATAGGATAGCAGGTAGATAGGCTAGAGTCTTAACTTTTAGATAGTTCTTTCGCTTATCGCACTATAGTAGTCACAATTAGAATCAATTAGGGTGTCGATAAAGGTAAAATTATTATATAATATTAGGACTAAAAAGGGGTGTCTATCTATATAGTCCTTAATATTATTAATCTCTTTTATATAGTAATCCTATTGTAGCTTAGCTAGGGGCTAGATACGTTTTTTAAGCCCTCTCGCGAGACTCGGCTTAAGGGCTAGTCTTTTCCCTAAGTATTGCTATTATTACTATCTCTAAGCTTAGCGATTCGTAAGGCTTCTATAGCCATTAGGTCTATAGAAGCTATAGTTATCTCTTATAAAGGCCGGACCGGCCTTAGCTTATATTCCAGCATTTTATAACTAGCATCCCTACATTAGGTATAAAGTAACTTCTAGTAGCGCTCCTTAAGGATTTCCTTTAAAATCTATACCGCCCTTTTACTAGATAACCTTTACTTACCTTTCGAACCTAATTTATAGACGCCTATTATAGGCATATTACCATCTTTATCCTAAGCGGTTATCTATAGATCCCAGGCATTATTATTATAATCCTAGGAAGGATCCGTATAGCGTTTTACGGTAAGACTTATCTTTAGATCGATAGCGATTTTATAGTACTATACGACGGCCGCCTTATAGTCCTTATAGGAGACCCTTAGGCCGATAATCTTATCCGATATATAAGGGTTAAAGGCGGATTAGAGTATTTCTAATTTAACCGACTTAGGCTACTTAAGCCCCCCTATTAATACTAATTTCTCTTTAAAACATATAAAAAAGGTAGAAAAAGGTTCTTTTAGCGCCTAACGGAAGGTATATTTAAGCTTACTAATCGTATGTTCCTCCTAATGCGGGTCCTTAAAGAGTTGCTATAGGTAGTTAAAGAAAGCTATAGGGCGGTAATAGAGGGCTGTACTATTCTCGAAGAATACTATAATTTAGGATTAAACTATAGCCGAGAGGTTCTAATAGATAAATATCTATTAGGTCTTATTATTACTAATAAAATCCTAATCGATCTCCAACTTATACTCTATAAAGGTCTTCTATACGGTAAATATAGCCTTTTTACTATTAAAGGGTTCCCTAACTGGTATTAACTTATGCCTAAATCGGGTTTCCTTTAGGATTAAAATAGAGTTAGTCTAAGACCGATTAAGGGTTATTATAAGGGCTAATAATAATTATTATTGCATCTAGTCGATAAAAGCCTATATCTAATACTCGGTCTGTTCGGCCTAAGTATATATCTAATACTTACTCTCCTAGCTTTAGGATAGCTATTCCTAAAACCTTATATTAAGGACTTCTGTAGTATTAGTAATTAACTCCTATTAAGCGGCCTATTGATAAGCAGAGCCACATCAGGCGTCGTCTAAGCCTATAGTATTCTATAAGGGCCCTATATCTATTATCGGCAATTATATATAATATAACAATAAGGGTTGAGAGAGTTTTATTAATTGTGAAGGACTGGCCCTAGGATGACTGCAAATAGGCGTTAAATGTATATATTGATAAAACTAAGGAGGAAGGGAGAAAAGCCCGAATCGGATCCCTTCCGCAGTCTATATATATCCGTGTGTGGCGCGGGCTAGAGCCCTAACGTTGCCCTATAGGCCCGCGCGTCTGCCTTATATCATCCGTGCCGGACTAGGCACGGGCGCAGCCCGAGCCCTAGCCAATCCATAACACGGGCATAGCCCGAGTCCGTAACAGTTAGGGCGAATACCTCTGCGGAAGAACTGTGATATTGATCGTCTAGCCCTATTGACGAATTAACTGATGCGTGTAAAAAATGTGCCTAGAGCTTATAATGGAAGAATTAGTCGAAAAGGCAATATAGGATCTTATGGCGTATCTGGTTGAGGCATAATAGGAATACCGCGTGTGACTTCTTAATGCTCTAGAGATGCTAGCTTAGTAACATTACGCTTCTGCCCGTATGATATGCTCCTAATTCGCTTTATAATATTCGATAACCGGCTTATTGATAACCGGCTTGTCTATAAAAAGAAGAGAAGTATTAGAATCGTTCTCTAAAAAGTAGTAAAAAAAATATACTGAAGAGATTCGCTGCCGGCAGTCTAGACAATTCTGGACAAGCTTATTTGGATTTCTCGCCCCTTTAAACTCAGATAAGGGCTTATCTCTCTTATAACGGCCACATTGCTTGTGAGGCTCAGAAAGATTAGGAATATTAGGCTGTGCTGATGGTGGTGAGGGGGGGGGTGGAGGCGGTTCTGGATTTACTGCTAATGCAGCCATTATACAACGATAATACTGATAATCACTTAATAATGAGGCTGTTTATGTTGATGAGGCTGCTTGTGTTGATGAGGCTGCTTGTATTGATGAGGCTGCTTATATTGACGAGGCTGCTTGTGTTAATGAGGCTGTTTGTATTGATGAGGTTATGGCGATGGCTAGGCTAGGATCACGCATGAGGGAATTAGAGGCGGGTATCATTGCGCTATAAATCAGAGTAATTCCTCGTTATTTTACACCAATGGGATAAGATAGGCTCTGTGAGGATTCGTCTATACATCTTTCTATTGGACCTAGCTTTCTGCGCCTCTTTTCCGCCACTTCGTCATAATTAAGAACAAACCCGACCTCTTGCAATACTAAATGCTATAGCAACAGCCTCATTTACGCCTCTTTAGAGTACGTACCGGATCCATAAAGATACGTACCGGCTCTGTTTTTTCAGCCAATAAGGGCGTTTTAGTGCCCTCTAGACCAATCAGATGGCTGGCTTGAATGACATGTGGCTAGTGATTGTGGTGGCTTAGCACCCCTGGCCTCTCATTAAAGAAGCAAAGCTGGAAGGCACGCTTTACGCACTTACGTAGCGCACGCTGCACCTTCGGCACAGCTTTGCTTAATAAAAAACCGCAGAAATAGCGAAAAACCCGACGAAAAGTCGTCCTGCCCAACCGTGCCTAGTCCGTGCCTAATATCCTACCCAATGCCTACCCAACCAAGCCCAGTGGCTTATAGCGGTGTGCCGGATGCCCTATAACAGCCTGCCGTACGGGCCGGAAGCCCTATATTGGTGTGCCGTAAAGGCCCGGTGTAGCGGGTGACTGTATGTAGAAGGCCGAAAGTGCGGTATTAGCTAGGTTTGCCCATTTGGTAATCCCGTAGAAATGCGCCGCCTGTTGCGGGCCCTGTGGCCCACTGTGACCGGCCGCTGTGGCCGGATGTGGGTCACTGTACCGGTGCCGTGACCGGCGCTGTGGCCCACTGTAATCGGCGTTGTGGGGCGCTATGCCCCACCATAGCGCCTGGTATAGCCACCGCGATATCTCAACGCAGGGACGTCGTATGGTGGCGAGACCAGTACCAAAATACAGCTAAAAAGGCGCTGATTTGTAACGAAGTGGCCCAATTGGGCCCTAAGCGGGTGTCTGCGCACATCGTCTGGGTTTTGGCCCAACCTTCTGTCTGACCATTAGGCCAGACAAAAGAGTACGTATTGTACCAAGTTACTATGACTTGGTACAATTGACACTTATATCACACTAGCCGCGCGCACTTACTGTAAGCTTGCCTTTTTAGTATGAGACGGGCGTAGCCCGAATCCTTGACATGATTTCAACAATAAGTAAAGCAATAGAATCCGTTGCTTCGTAACCACCCGGTACATTATACCTCGCGCGCAACCCTACGTACAACTGGGTACTCCTTAATGTGACACCAACAAAATAGGCTAAATCGCATTCCTTATTAGCACGACTTTACTAAAGTCGTCTCTTCTTGCTAGTCCTAGCTAATCTATAAAGTGAACTTCAACTTTACTAATGAGTGTTAGTGTTATATTAAGAGGTACCTAGTTGTACGTAAGGTCGCACGCATAGTATAATATACCGGGTGGTTATGAAGCAATGGATTCTATTGCTTTACTTATGACTATCTAAAAGAAGGAAGAAAGGAAGCAAAAGAGGGGGAAATTACACGATGTGGCCTCTTTTATGCGCGTGCCGTAGTCACATGCATCGGCGCGGTCGGGCCGGGCTGCCCGCGTGCCCTACCGGGCACAGGGGCAAAGGGGCAAAAGTGGCCACATCGTGCGCAGCGGTTGTGCGGCACATCTGTCGCAATGTGCCCAATTGGGCACCTTGCGACAGCGATTCCGACAATGTCAGTAAGTAGGGAGAGAAAGCGGTATATTAGAAAAGGTTGACCTCTATTGACTCAACAATACTTAGGTCACCAGCTATTTATAGTGGGCACGGGGGTAGCCCTAAGGGGCTATAGTTCCCTCGGTTATATGTGCCACATTCGTAGCCGAACATATCGCGGTGTGCGGGGCTCACTAGCGAAGGTGCATAACAGCCCTTGATTACTATCTAAGCAAGGGCGATGTATGCTCCTATATATAGTGCTCTATAGCATATCTAGCATACATATGTGATAGTGCACATAAAACAAAGGATGTTGAAATCAGCGCCTTTTTAGCTGTATTTTGGTACTGGTCTTGCCACTATACGACGTTTCTGCGTTGAGATATCGCGGTGGCTATACCAGGCGCTATGGTGGGGCACAGCGCCCCACAACGCCGATTACAGTGGGCCACAGCGCCGGTCACGGCACCGGTACAGCGACCCACATCCGGCCACAGCGGCCGGTCACAGTGGGCCACAGGGCCCACAACAGGCGGCGCATTTCTATGGGATTACTAAATGGGCAAACCAGCACTTTCGGCCTTCTATATACAGTCACCCGCTACACCGGTTATTTACGGCAGACCAATATAAGGGCTTCCGGCCCGTACGACAGGCTGTTATAGGGCATCCGGCACACCGCTATAAGCCACTGGGCTTGGTTGGGTAGGCATTGGGTAGGCACTGGGTAGGATATTGGGCATAGACTGGGCATGGTTGGGCAGACCGACTTTTCGTTGGGTTTTTCGCTATTTCTGCGGTTTTTTATTATTTTCAACTACTTCTTTAAGATGGTAGAAATATGCCTAAAATTCCCTCTTTCTAGCTAGAATAGTCACTAACAATTAGAATCAGATTTCCCTGATATCTTTACTTTGGTCAACCCTATGTGTGCGTTTTTAATCTTTAACCAGCTCGTTTTATTCTGCAACGCCTTATACGCCACTATCGGTACTTAGTATACTTTCCAACAGTGTTCTGAGTCACCATTTTGCAATAGGTTATGAGCCCGGTATCTCAAGGCTTCTAGCTTAAGACTTTTTTTTACGCTAACTTAGGATTTTAACGCATTTGGCAGCTAACCTTCCAGAAATCTACTAATAAGGGACTAATCATCCCAGATTTAGGAACCTAGCTACCACACTAAGCTGCAATATATCCTTGCAATAGGATTTTCTAAGGTTATTCCTTAATGTAGCTTTCTTCTAGATTTTTTTTATCTAGATTTTCAGTCTTAATTTTCTTCGCATTTTTAAGACTTTCCGGCACCTTTTCTCTTCCTATAATGGCTAGTCAGAACGTTCCTACCGATAACCTAAGCTATACGGCAGAGGTAGAAGAATTTAATAATGACTAGGAAATTGCCCAGCTCAGGGAAGACTAATAGGAAATAAGAAAAGAATTCAGTTATAAATTTAATCGAATGAATTTAAAAATCGATTTTTTAGCCGATAAGGTGGGCACCCTAGTAGATAGACTAATTAAGCCTGCTACTAGCCTACCATCCTAGGATATAATGGATGTAGATACCTTCTAAACCCCTGTGGGTAAAGGAAATAACCCACCATCACCACCCAAAGCCTAGCAACCCCTACCGGTTCTATCTAGCATTAGCAGCCAAGTCAGCGCTATAGCTATCAAGGAACTAGCTAAAATAGCCAACGGATTCTAGGAATCCTAAAAGCTAAGGGGGGTATCTAACTTCGACTAATGGAAACAGGCCCTTATAATTCAACTTAGGGCACTTAATATCGCTAAATTTATCGAAGAACCTTCTATTGCTAGCAAATTCAACGATTTAGAGTAAGCACTTTTACTATTACTTATCAAGAATAGTTGTATAGAAGGACTAGCTGCCGCTATTAACTGGTGTACTGACCCAGAGTTAGCCTTTACGTTACTCACCAAATAGTATTCTCACTTATTAGACGTATAGCGGACCTACCTATACCCTACCTTCTATCAACTAAATTTTACAGGCTATAAGGGTACCTTAGAATCTTTCAATGCCTCCTTTAATAGCTACCTATCCAGGCTGCAAATTTTAGGCTCCCACATACAACCTTTCGACCAAATCAGCCAGTATTTACATACTATAGAAGGGGTCTTTTTTCAGTGGGCAGAACGGCACTGCATAATGATGAGAATCGCCTATACTCAGGGAAATATATTAAATATTAACCTGCAATTTTATATAGTTGATATACTGGAAGAATAATGCATTAAAGGGTCATTAGTAGTAAGGGCTACCACCCACCTCGCAAAGGTCAAGGGTGCCGCTACTAACAGCAACAGTAGCAAGCCAGCTAGTAATAATACTAGCAAGGGTGGTAAAAACACTACCACTAACGCCAATAAAAAGAACAAATAGGGGTCTTCTACCTAACAATAAGGGTCTTTTTTAGCCACATAGGGCAAGCCGGAAAAAAAGAAGAAGAATAAAGAAAAGAAAGATTTAGCTAATTGTCGGAATCGTCGGTTAGTAAGTCAGTCAGTCACTCAGTCACTCAGTCACTCAGTCACTCAGTCACTCAGTCACTCAGTCACTCAGTCATTTAGTCAGTCACTTAGTCAGTCCACCTGATAGTGACGCGGCAGATGTGGCTATAGCACATATGCATACGTAGTCAGTCAGTCAGTCACTTAGTCAGTGCACCTGATAGTGACGCGGCATATGTGGCTATGGCACACAGGCATACGTAGTCATTGCGTGCCCGGCACACATAGCATATAGGGCACATCGCCGCCCTCAGTCTTTTCTTGCTTTCTTCTTTCTTAAATAGACACTTCACAATATATTCACTTCAGGGACGATCCATACCTCTGATAGGTGATACTGTGATAGTCACCGATACAGTAGTATCACGCGCGCACCCTACGCACTGGGACCTGGCCTGCTCAACACTAATCAGTATTACAGTAGTAACATAGATCAGCTAGAGATTTGTCTAAAAGAGACGATCTCGGCGAGATCGTGCTAATCTGAGAGATAAATTACGCACGTTAACCTTCTCTCCTCTCGTCCATTACGAGGTTTTTTTTTTTACACTGCTAAATATCACGCTTTGACGATACCAATTAGCCACCAAGTTACACTCTACAAAAACGCTATATATTACGACCTTTGATAATACCATTTAGCGACCAATTTACACTCTGCAAATACGCTATATATTACGACCTTTGGTAATACCATTTAGCGACCAAATCACACACTCTGCAAAAAGGCTATATATCACGATTTTTGACGATACCATTTAGCCACCAAATTATACACTTTGCGAACACTATATATCACGTTATTTGACGATACCATTTAGCCACTAAATTATACACTTTGCAACCGTTAATATTTATACTTTTTCTCTCTCTTTCTTACCTTTAAGCACTATGGATTCATCACGACCATCATCACCTACACCACCATCTTTATTACTGCCCGAGCCACTGCAAAAATATGCTAAGTTTGTTGATAAGAATTAGATTAATGCAAATGAACATATTGATCCACAAAATGCAACCGATACCGACCTATATAATCGGCTAATATACCGCTATAACGCTTATAATATAGGCGAAGATATGGATGACGATTTATGGGATATATTTTGCGATGACTTTAGCGAGTGGGATGAAGTCTTATTTAAACGCATTAATAAGGAGCTACTACGGGAATTCCGTATAGTTCTACGTGAGCATGGCGTATATGCAGGACGATCAGGCTCAGCAGTTATACCATCTTTAATTAACTGCCTACAACAACCGGAAAATCCTACATGGCCACAAGAGGAAATAAGCCGGCAGCTATAACGCAAAAGGTTTGTATCGCGATTAAATCCACATAGGGAAGTATCCATACCAATTGGTAATACTACGCGAGAATTGCAAATACTGCAAAATACACCTAGACGAACTATATCACAAGCAACAAATACACCTGGACGAACTATATCACAAGCAACAGTTATACCTTTACCAGAAAGACCATCACAAGCCCCTTCTTCGAATAGGGATTTTAATACACCCAGCGCTCAATTACACCAAACGGAAATTATTCCCCCATCAACATCAAAACAGCCTCCTACACAATATAAAGGAAAGGAGCCTATTTACAATAGGCCATAAGTTGAGATAGGGGAAAGCTCTCGTAATATAATAAGCGAGGACCATTCACATGACGAAGATAATAGCGAGGAATATAGTCCGCAACAACCGGCCCGAAATAACGACTTATATTATCCTAGGGCTTATACCCCTAGTAGAGGCGGATTTTTTCGAGGCTCACGAGGCCGGCCTATACCAATAAGAGGCCGAATAATTAACCCAGATGATATACTGCCATCCACAGAGAGCCCTAATAAGGCAGATCAAGAAGCATATAGGCACCAATCCGATATTAATAACCCCCGTATTACCGTTTCCAACGGCACTAGGCAGGCTACCGGTATTAGTCAAAGCACAACAAATGCTAGATTTAACGACTCTTGGTATCACGGCCACCCACAAAAGCCGCCAAATATAACAGATAACCCAAATATAACAAATAACCCAATTATAACAGATAACCCGATTATACCACAACGCAGCCAACAAGATATTCCAGAATACCCTCCAGAGCCAGATATTCCAAAACACCGGGACGATATATTTAAAAAGATATCTGACCTACTACGAAGCTACCGTACAGAGGACAGATATAGCGGTAAAATAGATGACTTTATTATCCCAAAGGTCATATCTTTTAAAAGCAAATATCGACTGCTAGGCTTACCCAATTATGCATTTAATAGGGCATTTCAGATCATATTAATCGGCGATGCAGAGACTTTTTACTTCGATAATATAGAACCTATCTATAATACCCTTACATTCGACGAAATGGTCCACAAGGTTAAAAGCCACTTTGAGACTAAAAGCACAGAGCAATTCTATTTATATCGGTAGAATAAAACAACACTACAATCAACTATTGCAAAACACCCCAATAAATCTAAGCTCGAATGCCTTAATATTTTATTAGAAGAACTACAACGCTTGCATCGTGGCCTTTTTCCCCCATTTACAGCTGATACTAAGCTACATCAGCAAGTGCTTAATGCTATACAAGATACCCCAGAGTGCAGCCAGGCTATATACCGTCATGCACCAACATTTAAAGGGCTTGCATCAGACCTACGGCATTCTATATCTATATATAAAGCAGCACAATCACACCGGGATCAACAAAATCACTTCCTTCAACAAGATATAGAAGATATAAATACCGACGATAATACAGCATTATTTACAGACCGCAGATATAGTCAATCCCACCGATTTCAACGCCCCCAACGTTTTGGACCCTCACAACGGCAATTTGGATCATACCGTACAAGGCCTTACCAAAAGAAGTGTTTTATTTATAATAAAATAGGTTGCTGGTCATCAAATCACTCTACCAAAGAACAACAAGAATCCAAGGCCCGCTGGATAAAAAGCCGGTCACACCATACAACACCTAATAATAAGAAGTTTAGTATATTTTTACAGGAATACAAAGGGAATATACAGGATAACCCACAGCAATAAGAGCCCGAAAATACCGATATTGACTATATCGTCGAAGACTTTAAAGCCATGATGTCAGCAGATATAAATGAGGATATTGAGGAAGATATCCCACCGCAAATTATAGCCACCCAATATTTCCTATCACATACGCCGATGCAACCACTATTATCGCCTAATATATTACAGGCCTTACAAGATGAGATATGCAGGCATGCCTTATTACACGATGACCCTTTCCAACTATTACCGGACCATAACTATACCTTTTTGAAAGAAGAGCGATATACGGACCAAGTCTTCCGCGGCATATTACCAAATACCGGCGCTTCCGGCGTTTCAACGGCTGGTATAGGCCAAACAAAGGCTCTTATAAAAATAATACCATCGCTAAAAATTGAGAAAAGTCAGCGGCACCATACCATTAAATTTGGCGAAGGCTCAGCGACATCTTTTGGTATACTACATATCCCTACAATATTTAGGACCATCACCTTTCACGTTATTAGTAGCGTAACCCCATTCTTATATTCTATTACAGATATGGATAGAATGAGTATTAAGCTAGATAATATAGCAAACGTACTGATACAAGGGAATATTAAAGTCCCTATAATAAGAAAATAGGGACATCCTTGGTGGCCTATAAATGCAACAGAAACAACAGCCTTCCATCTTTCCGCCAGTAAAATCCGACAATTACACCGACGTTTTAGGCACCCTTCTATAAATAGGCTTGCAAAAGTGCTGCATAGGGCTGGTCACGATGATATAGACCGCAATATAATCGAACGCATCACACAAATATATCACCAATGCCAGCTAAATGCAAAGGCACCTACCCGATTTAAATTTACACTTAGGGACGACTACCAATTTAATTACGAAATTATAGTCGATATTATGCAAATAAATAACCGGCCCGTATTACATATAGTAGATACCGCAACCAGCTTCCAAGCAGCTAGATTTCTCGACCCACAAAGACAAAAGGCCCGAGATATCTGGAATACCCTTAAAGAATGCTAGATAAATACCTACCTTAGACCGCCTAACTGGATAGTGCATAATGCTGGAAAGAATTTTACATCCGCTGAATTCCATCATAATGCACGGTTATTAGCTATAAATATTGACGAAGTTCCCGTTGAGGCCCACCATAGTATTGGCAAAGTGGAAAGATACCACGCTCCATTACGACGCGCCTATACTATTATTAATAGCGAAATAGGCGATATAATAACAAAGGAACAAAAATTACAGCTCGCTGTTAAAGCCGTTAATGATTCCGCTGGACCAGACGGTTTGGTACCTACATTATTAGTCTTTAGAACATATCCTAGGCTTACAGATGACTCACCACCAAGCCTATCAGTATCACAACGTGCCGAGATATTACAAAAAGCCACTAATGCAGCTAGAAAATGCCTTGCAAAGCGGCAAGTTAATAATGCCCTCGCTACCCGTAACGGACCTAATACCTGGCCTATTCACCAATTACCACTGCAGTCAGACGTACGGGTATAGCGAAAGAAAGGTGGCTGGCACGGCCCATACAAGCTAATAAGCTTTAACGATGAGACTTATATCGTACAAATGCCTTACGGACCAACTAAATTTCGATCAACAGTTATTAAGCCTTATATTTATAACCTAGATAAGGACCCTATAGAAATCGTACCGACCGAGGCCCCGGCCCGTCACGATAGTATAAATACCCCGGCCCGTCCGAATATTATAAATACCCCGGCCCGCCCTAATAATATAAATCCGGCCCGTCCCAGCAGGATAAATGCCCCGGCCCGTCCCAGCAGAATAGAGGTCAGGATACCGGCTGCAGTATCCTCAGCAATTCCTAATGCCCCAGCCCGTCCCGATATAATAAATACCCCGGCCCGGTCTAGCAGGCTAGAAGTCAGAATACCCGCTGCAGCTGCCCTATTTAATGTAATAATTAATAAGGATCAAGAAAAGGCTTTTATTAATACCGTTAATTCTAATGGTATAATTAATACTGCCTTTTTGACTGCAAAAGAAAAAGCCGACTTACAACTTGCAAATAAATTACGCCAACAAGGAAAAATTACAACGCCTGGAAACCCATTTGAACAATCCGACCAAGCCGAAATAGAAGCATTATAGGCCCGCGATATATTCCGATTTACCACCTATGATAATAGCAAGCACGGTAACCAACGCTTATTTAATTCTAGGATAGTAAAGGAAATTAAAGGCAAGGGCACCGCAACGCCATACGAAAAATCACGGCTTATAATACAAGGCCACAGTGATGATGAAAAGCAATTAATATTAACCCAATCGCCCACGATTCAACAGGCAAGTCAACGTTTATTAATATCTATAGCTCCATCATTATACCGGTCTCACGGCTTATTCTTATGGATAAGAGATATCACACAGGCCTATGTGCAGTCATCTACTAATCTTAACCGGTCAATTATTGCGAAGTTACCTAAGCAAATAGCTCACCAATATCCCGATAATACCATTATGGAAGTGGTAAAGCCACTATATAGTATAGCTGAGGCAGGCACACATTGGTGGGCAACTTACTTCCGGCACCATCGCGATAAATTAGGCATGACTACATCAACATACGACCCTTATTTATTAATATCTAACAATAGTGACGATAATAATAATACCACAAATAATACCGCAGATAATACCACAGATAATACCACACCTTTTGGTATAGTAGGAATGCAAACAGATAATACACTTGGCCTTAGTAATATATCTTTTTTCGACCGCGAAGATATAGAGCTCACTAAGGCAAGATTTAAAGCAAAGCCTAAGACAAAATTATCGCCCATAACGCCCCTACTATTTAACGGTTGCAAATTAACTATTGATGCCGATAATAATATGACACTATGTCAGAAAGGCTAGAGTAAAAATATCGCCCTTATCGACAAAAACATACCTACGGCATAATAAACCTATGTCGAATAATGTGCCTGTGGCGCCTATATTGCAACTGTTTGCCAACCCGAAGCATCTTATGACCTATCCGTTGCAGCACAATAATAACGGCCTGATTCTAATGATATCGCTAGATTAAATAAACGCCTTAAATAGCAGCTGGATAATCAGGACCGCGGCTTACAATATATCAACCTCGACCTTACTACAGCTAAAATCTTTGTATTTGTGGATGGATCATTTGCTAATAATAAAGATTTAAGCTCCCAGATAGGATATATTATTATTATTGGCAACGAAAAAGATAACCCGATAGAAGAAAATACCTTTACGCTAACTGGTAATATCATAACATATAGCTCTACTAAAAGCAAGCGCGTAACACGCAGTGCACTTGCCTCTGAGTTATATAGTATGGTATAAGGAGTCGATATCGCATATGCGATAAGCACGACTTTAAATATAATTACCACAAAGCTAGGATTACCAAGAATTCCTACAGTTGTGTGTACAGACTCTTTTTCACTATACGAATGCCTTATTAAGCTAGGCACTACAAAAGAAAAGAGACTAATGATAGATATTATGGCCTTAAGACAGTCATATGAGCGTCAAGAGATTTATAAGATCCGTTAGATTAACGGGAATGATAACCTTGCCGATGCTATAACTAAAGGAACACCAAATAAGGCTCTCGAGACTTTTATCGACCACAATAGGGCTACTATTCGTGTAGAAGGATGGGTCAAAAGGTCAGCAAGTGGATGAGTATAGCTGGATAATATCTGGTATTATTGGCGCCGTTATTTACGGCAGGTAAGTGAGTTTGTTTTCCTATATTCTATTACGCTACATAATTCCTGTTATTTCTTTCGGCATAATAGCGACGATATTCAACATCTTAGCCAAACCCAATAGGGGTATAATACCGGTCAGAAGTACAACCTTCCTAGACCTAGCCACACTTGCATTTTTATGTATCTGCCTTACAACCGAGCGATTCCGTTGTTTTGTTATTATAAAAAGAGAGACTGCTAGTGTCGGAATCGTCGGTTAGTAAGTCAGTCAGTCACTCAGTCACTCAGTCACTCAGTCACTCAGTCACTCAGTCACTCAGTCACTCAGTCATTTAGTCAGTCACTTAGTCAGTCCACCTGATAGTGACGCGGCAGATATGGCTATAGCACATATGCATACGTAGTCAGTCAGTCAGTCACTTAGTCAGTGCACCTGATAGTGACGCGGCATATGTGGCTATGGCACACAGGCATACGTAGTCATTGCGTGCCCGGCACACATAGCATATAGGGCACATCGCCGCCCTCAGTCTTTTCTTGCTTTCTTCTTTCTTAGATAGACACTTCACAATATATTCACTTCAGGGACGATCCATACCTCTGATAGGTGATACTGTGATAGTCACCGATACAGTAGTATCACGCGCGCACCCTACGCACTGGGACCTGGCCTGCTCAACACTAATAAAGCAGATACCCTATAAAAGACCGACGAAAAGGAAAAGACTGTTGATTCCTTCATATTAGGGAATTATAACACTCTAAATCTTACACCTAATGAGACAGCCTATTCTTCCTTCCAAGACCGCGAATATGTGCAATTTTTAGCTACTAGCTATAGTGCATAATCCGGTGGGAAAACGCCAACAGATTCTTTACTCTACGATACTAGTTCTATAGTGCATATCATTAATGATAAAAAGCACTTTACCTACTTCTAATACTATACCGGAAACAGACCAATCATCAGCACAGGTGGTGGCCCAATCAAGCCCAATAGGTGGGGCACAGCGCGTTTTACCGTGCTACAGGCCACCAACCCACCTCAGTAGGGCACCTTAGAGCTTACTAACGCCCTCTTCATACCAGCTTTTGATATTAATATCTTTAGCGGCATTAAACACTATCTAAATCGTGGCAGTATTCAGGGCCAAAGCCTAGTTAATAGCAACAAAAAATGCATTAGGCTTCTTGATTTTAAGAAGTATGGCTTCTTTTTACAATAAAAAGGGGTAGATTCGCCGTTTTTACACTATACCAGCCAACCGGCTTCACACAGTATCTCGGTCGAATTACCTACCCTAGCTAACCTAGAAGAATACGAGGAATATCCCCTACCAGAGGATTTACCTACCCTATTAGCTGACCTACTAGCTGACTCGCAAGCTGACCGACCAGCTAGTCCTGGTTTTTCGGTAGTACCAATAGAGGCTGCTATTCCCAATATAGCTCAACCATTATAGAGGGCCCCGGTCGCCCTTAACCCTGCCCCAATACCAACTGCTGATATAGAATATCAAAAGCTGCTATTACTAGCCGGACTTTAGCATATCCGGCTTGGGCATATCGGAATCCAACTTTTAAAGAAAACTTGTGCATCAACCATAGGGTTACCTAATCTTAGTAAGGTAAAGGATTCTGATTTCAACTGCATCGCCTGTAAAAGGGTAAAGTCAGTTCGGCATTTTACATCAGGGGCTATACCAGACCCTATGCATTATTTGGATATTATAGAGGGCGATATCTTCCAAATCAACCCTCTACCATATAACAAACGCCCTATTTGCCTTATCTTAGTTGACTGGAAATCACACTTCTGTTGGGTACATTTACTACCTAATAAGGAGGGACCCACAGTATTCCCAGTATTACAGGGGTTCTTCCAAGGTCTTAGGAATCGCTACGGCAAATCAGCTATTGAATTCCACTATAATGGTGGCAAGGAAATCAACGACGTCATTACAGCCTGGCTAGCTCTTAAGGGTATAGATTTTTTAACCTCTTCCCCTTATATTCATAAGCAAAATGGGTTAGCAGAACGCTTTATATGGGTCATTATTGACCGACTTAGAGCTATTATGCTTTGGTCTCGGTTACCTTCTTACCTTTGGTCTGCAGTAATTCTTAGTATTACTACTTTAGTAAATCTAATAGCAGTCATAAACCGTTCCTTGTCACCTTTCGAGGAATTAAAGAAGGACTTTCCGGAAATTACATACTACCACCTACCCGACCTTACTAGCTTTAGGGCTATTAGTGCGGCTGTAGAAGTGTTAATCCCTCCAGAAAAACGGGTTATTAGCTATAAGCTGGCCCCCCGGACCGAGTCAGGTAGGTTACTAGCTACGCTAGGTAACGGCACCTACCTCGTCTACATCCCATATCGCCGGGTCGTCACTAAGACCTCTTTCATTACTTTTACCTACTAAAATGAAGGTATAGGCCCTATTTTAAGTGGCCTAGAGGGCACCTTTGATTTCTAACCGCCTTCTAATTTAGAGGGGGTAAATATCGACTAAATTGCTCTGGAAGAGCCTATTTGGAAGTCGCCTCGGCAAAATATGCCTATTTCTGGCGTAGCCGAAGGCACAGGCCTACCACAGGCCACGGATCCAACACAGCCTACAGGCCCACAAATGGGCCTAATACAGCACACGGATCCACCACAACTAGTAGGCCTACCAATTGGCCTGCTACAGCACTCTGCAATATTTCCCAGCAATTCGCCGTCTTTCGATTCCAAATCGCTTCAGCCTAACTCAGCTTTTCAGCTTAGGCAAGACGGTCCTTTTTCACCGGCTAAGGAATTTGCGCCTTTTTCCCATATAAAAAGGCTGCAAATGCTAGGAAATGCAGAAAGCTCTTGTCACCAGGAATCTCAATCTTAGAGATTTTCTGAATCCATCATAAAAGTGGGCATAACCCACACAAGTGAAAATTCTAACTTGCCCCACACAATAAATTTTTAATAGTCCGAATCTTAAAGCCCTATATATACTGATTTTCTGCGACTTTCCGATACAATAGATTCTGCCTTTTCGCCCAGCTTCCTAGTAAATGCAGCATTTCGCTATAGTAAAACGCTGCCTATACTAGAATATCTGAAATTCGAGAGTCTAGATATCGCATTAAATGAGAGATCGTAGGAGAGAATGTTTCGAGTACTAGAAAATAGGCCTATTACGGCCACTAGGGGTAGAAGAAGAACGCATATACGGATACGAGACGTGCAAGGTATCCTAAATTACGGATACTATAGGTCACTTTCTGGCCCATAAGCGGACTAATGGGGCTTTTTCCTACCCATACAGCCGGAAAACAACGGCATTTTTGGGTTCCCACCCATCTAGCCGAAAAACGACCAAATTTTCGGATACCCAGGCAGCCCCCCAGAGGCTCCCACACAGGATTTCCCCCCTTCCTATGCTTTTTACTAGCAAATGTACGATATTTGCTGTGCAGCAAAGATTAAGGCTGTAAAACGGGCCCCAGAAGGTGTGCCTAATAGCTGGAAGGAAGTCTTATATAGCCTATATAAGGATAGCTAGGTAAAAGCCTTATTTTCGGAATTCGAGCAATTAATCGATTTAAATGTCTTCCAATTTATTTCTAAGACTAGTATTCCTACTAGTAGGAAAATATTGCGTAACCGGCCTATTTTTCGCGTTAAGAAAGATGCGAATAATAACCCGGTTAAATATAAGGCACGATTAGTTGTCAAAGGCTTTATGCAGGTATCTGGGCAAGACTTTACGGAGACCTATGCCTCGACTTCGATCCTACCAATATAGAGGATTATCTTTGCTCTTGCTGCTGTAAACAACTGGGAAATAGAGCAGATCGACTTTATTGGTGCCTTTCTAAATAGTGAACTATTGGAGACGATTTATATGGAGATTCCAGCTGGTTTTCTAGAATTTGCAGAAAGCCTACTCTTACCTAATCCAGCCTTATGGTCTGACCTATAGCGTCAACGACTTCTAGCCTTGCTTACTAAGGTTGGATATAACCCCTCTGTATTACAGGTCATACTGTTGAAGAAAGCCTTATATAGGCTAAAATAAGGCCCTCGCGAATAGCAGTTACGGTTAAAAGACCTTCTAGTGCAAGAGGGTTTTAAGCCGTTACTTTCTGATACTGCCGTCTTCTATAATAAAGGAACGCATACCTTTATTGTGACCTATGTGGATGACTGCTTGATTGTCGGTCCGGACTTTAGCTATATTGACCAGCTTAAGGCTAAATTCTATAAGGTTTATGCTATAGAAGACCGAGGACCTGCCTCCTTCTTTCTAGGAGTGCAGATTATTAGGGATAGAGAAAAGGGCCTATTATGGCTGCACTAATCGCAATTTATTGCGGAAGTCCTTAAGAAGTTCAACCTTAAGGACGCACGACCGCATCTAATCCTGCTACAGCCCGGTATACTTGCTGAGGCTGACGATACGCCGCTAGATACTAATAATCAACACTTATTCCAGCAGCTAGTAGGGATATCGATGTGGTTAATAATGATGTTAAGACCTGACCTTGCCTTTCCAACGCAATACCTGTCACGATATATACAACAGGCTTTCACTACACAGCTTAATGCTGCTAAGGGCACTTTCCGCTACTTAGCTGGTACGGCAAATACAGCCATTTGTTACCGAGCCGCTAAAGCTACCGTAGTATTAGCTGCATTTTCTGATAGCGATTTTGCTGGGTGCCGGCTGACTTCGAAGTCCACTGGTGGTTATCTTACTACCTTGAATGGTGGACCTATTAGCTGGAGGTCAAAACGGTTTTTGACTATGGTTTTGTTAACGCTTGAAGCCAAGTCTGATGCAATACTTAAGGCGCTTCGCGAAGTGGAATGGATATCTAATTTGTTTAAAGAAATCCAGGTCGATATTCAACGCCCGATACCACTATATTGCGATAACCAAGGGTCTATTTCAAATGCAAATGACCCAAATCAGCATGCCCGCACTAAGCATACCTTGCTTAAATTCCGGTATATACGTGAGAAGGCCCACGGTGGCCTGGTAAAAATATCTTATTTACCCACGATAGATATGCCTGCGGATGGACTTACCAAACCACTCCTAAGCCCGAAATTCCCCATATTTCGGCAATTATTAGGGCTGCAATCCCTATAATTTTTTTTTCTTCTTTTTTACGGGACTTCTTTCTTTTATTCTAACGCTAGGATTAGCCATGTTGCTAATCAGAGGGGGTGTTGAAATCAGCGCCTTTTTAGCTATATTTTGATACTGGTCTTGCCACCATACGACGTTTCTGCGTTGAGATATCGCGGTGGCTATACCAGGCGCTATGGTGGGGCACAGCGCCCCACAACGCCGATTACAGTGGGCCACAGCGCCGGTCACGGCACCGGTACAGCGACCCACATCCGGCCACAGCGGCCGGTCACAGTGGGCCACAGGGCCCACAACAGGCGGCGCATTTCTACGGGATTACCAAATGGGCAAACCAGCACTTTCGGCCTTCTACATACAGTCACCCGCTACACCGGTTATTTACGGCAGACCAATATAAGGGCTTCCGGCCCGTACGACAGGCTGTTATAGGGCATCCGGCACACCGCTACAAGCCACTGGGCTTGGTTGGGTAGGCATTGGGTAGGCACTGGGTAGGATATTGGGCACAGACTGGGCACGGTTGGGCAGACCGACTTTTCGTCGGGTTTTTCGCTATTTCTGCGGTTTTTCATTATTTTCAACCACTTCTTCAAGATAGTAGAAATATGCCCAAAATTCCCTCTTTCTAGCTAGAATAGTCACCAACAATTAGAATCAGATTTCCCTGACATCTTTGCTCTGGTCAACCCCGTGTGTGCGTTTTTAATCTTTAACCAGCTCGTTTTATTCTGCAACGCCTTGTACGCCACTGTCGGTACTTAGTATACTTTCCAACAGTGTTCTGAGTCACCATTTTGCAACAAAGGAGAACTGCGCTAAAGGCCTATCTAGTAAGGACTTACGCATAAGTCATACGTGGCCTTTATTACGCATCATACAAATGAGTGGACTAGCTCTAGTAGAGCGGTAGTAGTGCCTCCGCTATAGTGCAATACACCCCCCAGTTGTGCCTGCGTAAATGAAGCTATTAAGCAGGCTCAACTGCACACAAGAACTCAAAACTTTAGTGTTTTGCTGTGTTATTAAGCGAAAGTGAGAAGCTGTCTGGTCAAAAGGCCGAGTGATAGCAAAGTGAGCTTTTATTATGTTAGACCCACCTTTGGCTCTATGTATTAGTATACTTAAAAATGCTCCTTTCCTACCTTTCTTTCTTATTCAACAACACCAATTATTACAATCATATCCTACATTTTGATTGTTATTACTATAGTCCATCTGCATAATAGGACTACTACAGCTGGAGAGGGCGAGTGGCCTAAGTATAATACTTCAGCATTTAGAGCAGACGTTAAGGTAGACCCTAGCACTACTTCCTCATTGAAGCAAAATACCGCTATTACTACCGCTACTACCTATATAAAAGAATTGGGCATTTCGACCGACTTTAAGCATCGCAATGGTATTAGCGATGCTTTCTTTGATATACTATCGCTAGGCTTGCCCCCGATAGATGAGCTTTTAGTAAGGGACTTACAGCCCCCTCCGCCTAAGGAAGCTTATAAGCGTTCTCTAGTGAAAAGGTTAAAGCAATAGGCTTCGGCCAAGGCTTCTTCTGCTAAGCCGGAGGTAGCTTAGGTAAGAACTTCCTAGCACTATTATTTATTAGCGAATGCGTTTTATTACTGACTATACTATTATAGCCTACGCAGCCTAAGCTAGGCACTCATTGAGTAATCCCCTATAAGGGGTATATTTATGCGATTGCTGCTAGTAAAGGCAGCTATAGGCCTTATCAGGAGAGTAATAGTCGCTCTCGATGCTATATAGCATACAAGGCTAGGAATCACTTTTACTGGCTTTAGTAAGCTCAATATTTACTCTAACGCATTGCTTATTGCTAATAATAGCTAGTTATCCGTCGTTAGTTCCCCTTATCATATAGATGCTATATACTAAAGACAAAGGGGATAAGAAGGTAAGCTATCCTCCTTATATATTATTTACTTAAATAATAACGCTTAAGCAATTATACAATTAATACCAAATATCAATTTGGCTATAATTTCGCCTTATTGCCAAGCCTAACTTAGTATATAGGGAAGCTCCTATCGTTAGGGGGGCTAGCACTACTACTAAAGGCACGCTAGTAGTTAATAAAGAGAGGAAAGCTAAGGCAAGGGACCTCTTTAGGCAACTCGCCGAGTTACTTAGGTAGATAGTTTGCTTATTATCGCTTTACTTTACTTTATTTATTGCTTTATATATTATATTTGCCTCGAATAGTACTTTACTAGGAGAGGGGGGGCACTGCATATTAATATTCTTATAGGCTAATATATCTTAGGCCCCCTTCTATCTATACCACAAAGTGATTGCTCGGATATGCCATCTTAATATTATAAATGTGCGGTTATATGCGCATATCTACTATATTAAGTATTCCTCAAAAGTATTCGAATTTTTATCTATCAAGTGCCTTTATAAATCCATCAGATGGTATTTCCACTATTAGGAGGTATAATATCTTAAAGCTACCTCAGTAGTACTTCTATTTCAACCATAAATTATATATATCAATATATCTCAACTTAGTATTAATGCATTCTGTATCGCAAGTAATTAAGCGAATTGTCTATTAATTATCACAACCAATAGTCTAATTCCCATCGATTTAAAAGCATAAATCCTTAAAAAGGCACTTTAATACCATAATCTCCTTTACTACCTACTGTAAAGTAAGCAGTTCAGCTTCAGTAGTTAATATTATTACTATAGGTTAATGCATTACTTTCCATATAATAGGTCCGCTAAAGAGTTTGATTATATATCCTTAGGAAGATCTCTGAGTAGCAATATCGTCTGCATAAGAAGCATCGCTTGAGATTTATATAGACTATATCTCAGCGCTACTGCTATAATATAACGTAAGGTGCTCGGTTATAGCGAGATATCTAATAGCTTAATTAACAGCTTTATAGTGCTTAGGGCTAGGGTTAGTCATAAATTGATACAATTTGGCTGCTATATAGGCTACATCTAGTCTCACTATAATCGCTATATAAAGAATAGAGCTAATCTTTACTTAAAATATATATATATTTTCTTTCTAAGCTTTTTCTTTAAAGGGAGAAAGCTCTATAATTATTATTAGTATTAAAGGGAATGTTCTTTTACCTACTTAATTAAATTTTTTGCTTATCTTCCTAATGTATATAGCGTAACTTAAATAAATGCGATATTAAGGCCTATCTCTAATAATTTAAATACCTAGGAAATATTAGGCATCGCCTTTATCATCTAAATTATATACTTCCTTTAGTTCCTTAATAATCTTCTCTACCGCTATTACTATATTTTTATAAAAAGCAATAAGAATATTATTAATAAAGAAGACTAAAATCACATCTTGCGATTCTATATAAAAGATATAAGGCTCTTCTTTATTTGATTTAAGCCTATATTTTATTAGAGTACAGCTTAATTCCTCAAACTATAGCTTTAGAGAGTCTCTAAGGCTATATAGAGCTTTAAGTAATTCCACGCATATTCCTATGCGTTTAAAACCGTTAGGTAGCTTATATATTATAGGTTCTATATTCTTACCGCATTTGGTATAGAGGAAAGCGTTCTTTACATCAAATTGCTTTATTTTAAGGTTAAAGCATACCGCTAAAGCAATAAATACCCTAAAAGTATATACTACTAGAATTACTATATATATTCGATCGATAATTAAGCATTCTTACTTATCGCCTCGTATATATATTCTAGCTTTATACTTTATAAGAGTGCCATTTTCGTTAGTCTTATATATAAAGACCTATTTAAATAGTAAGGGTATAGAATGGGCATTTCTATGCTTGATTTCTGTGAAGGACTGGCCCTAGGGCGACTGCGAATAGGCGTTAATAATATATATTAAATAGACTAAAGAGGAAGGGAAAGGATCCAAATAGGAACCTTCTATTTAGTCTATTTATATCCCGATCATAATACGTATCAGAGTCCTAGTATAGTCCTATGACTCTGTCTATTGCCCTTCTTAGGCTAGACGCGGGCGCAGCCCGAGTCCTAGCCATATTATGGCGCGGGCGTAGCCTAAGCCTATAATATACCCCCCTCCTCCTCCTTAGAGTCGGAAGAATAAACCATCTAAAGTCATCCCCTTTATATATTGCCCCCTAATTAAAACCTCCTATAGCCCTTAAAAATAACCTTAATTAGATATATAGGATATTAATCGGGCGAGTAGATATGCTAATATGTAACTGATGTGAATATAGCGGGGGCTAGAGTCGGTATGCTTTAGGCAGATGTGATAGAATCCTATCAAAGCCGGTTATAGTGCTATTAGCTGGAAGGAATGGTATTGCAGCTATCGTAGAGCAGAAAAAATTTTATCGCTAGCTATCGGTCAGGAATCTATTTATACTAAGGCTTCTTCCTTTATCTACTTCTCTTTTATACTTCTTTCTCCCTCTCTCTATCTTTATACCTATTATTACTAAGGCTATTACTCCTAGTAGTAAGTCTGCAGTATTACTACTATTGTGAGAATTGTCCCTATTAATAGAGTAGCGCTATTGAAAGTTCCTAGATTATTCGTATTGGGTCTATATAGTGAATCGTCTGGTACTAATAGGTATTTAGGTCCCCCCCCTGTTTGCTATTACGTTAGATTTATCGCTATGTCGTCTGGAGGACTAGTAGATAGGAATATACCTATCGCCTAGGACCCTTCTGTAACCCTATTAGGTCTATCCCAAGCGTCTGCTAGAGGCTCTAGAGGTGCTAGGTGCAGAGGAGGTTCCTAGCCAGAAATACTATTGCAGCCGCTATAGTCTATACCTTCTTTAGGCTAATCGCATATTTCCCCCCCTAGCTTTAAGCTTATTATTATTTCTAATAATAATAAGGGTCTAATAGAGCCCTTATTGCCTAATGTAGGAGCCTTATTATTACCCTTTTGTTCTTCTGCCCCTTCTTATACTAGAGTCCTATTGTTAATAGGGGTAATACTAATAAAAGCTTCTTCTTTAATAGCTATTACTCCTAAGATCCTATCTAGAGTAATATTAGCTCCCTCCTCGTCTACTATTATGCCTTAGACCCCTTCGCGCGCTAGGAAAATACTGCTTTTGCCTACTATTAGATCGTTATATTAGTGGTTATAGAAGAAGCGCGCTATAGGAGAGTTCTTCATCTAGGGGGATTCTAAGGGATTAAGTGCTAATAATATTAAGGAGGTGGAGTGTGCCTATATCGCCTGCATACAGTATACTATAGATACTAGAGAATATATTATCTATATATGGTCTGGTCGCTCTTAGGCTTGTATTTGATGCCATTAGAAATACAAGATATATATCTAGTGCGAGCGTGTGATATCGATAAATCCCTAATTGCGGCGGGTAATAAAGTGCATCGTCTATATAGCGTAAAAGAAATAAAGCATTAAGGAGGCCGCCTGTCTAAAGGTAGGAGATATCCTAGGCCGAAAGGCCTGTCTTTACCCTAAGTTTAATATGCTATATTGTTAATGGGATAAACTATAGGCTGCAGTATAAGAGCATACTATGACGGCCCTTTTTGTGTATGCCTTAGCGGCTAATGTTGGCGGGTCGACTCCCGCTGCGCCTATAACGACTATTATTCCTTCTGCCTTAACTACTGGGTCCTAATAGGCTGGCAGCAACTCTATGGCGCTTATTATATAACTGCTTGCGGAGCAATAATAAGATATGCGGATTATAGCAGAAGTAATAACTAGCTTTGCGTGTTAGGTTACCCCCGTTATGCCTATGCCTTATGCTCTGCCTGCTTCCCCTTGGTTAGCGTCCTCCCTATATGCCGGTATAGCCTCGCCTTAGGCTCCTATACTAATGACTATGCCGCCAGCTGAGGCTGGTTTTATTACTGCTGGCCTAGTATTATAAGTGTATCCCTCTAGACCTATCACACCCCATTATAGGTATGCGAGCCATACTGTTCCTAGTTGGTATCCGCCTATTATGCTGCTAATGCTGCTGCTGCCTTTCCTGCCCTATTATGCAATAGTCCCCCCCCTTCCTCTATATGCCCCCCTACTGAATCCTATAGGAGGGCAGAAGAATACTAATAAGGATGAGGGTAATAAAGGGAGTAGGAATTAATAAATATAGGAATAGAGCTAGAGTTGCTGAGAAATGAAAGATAAACGCTAAAATTTGCTAGATTGCTTTGCTAGAAAGGAAAAGGATTAATATTTTTTTTTTTTTTTATATTATTAGACGATATTAAGGTTATAGGTCTGAAATCTAATCCTAAGGCTGTATAGGTCTATTATACGTCTAAATATCCCCTTATTTAGCCTTAAATGCCTTTTATGCTGCTATCTTTAAGAAGTTCTCTAGAGGTTCTTATATAAGTAAGTTATATCCTTTCTATTTAATAAGCATATTGTAGTTCTATCCCTAACCTTAAGTATTTTTTGTAGCTAAAATCTTTTCTACTTTGTATTTTTTGTGTGGTTGATTAAAGTCCTAGGGTAATATAAGTAGGGGACTAGGTTATATATTAGTTACCTTCTGATTTAGTAGTAGGTTAGAAGCCGCTTATTTAACTAGATCAATATAGAAAACTAGGTGAATACCCTATGGGATATTGAGTCGAATATTAAGTGGGGATAGTATAGCTGTAACTATATATTTTGCCGAGACCTAGTTGAGCTTTTTATAAGGCTGGTTTATCTTAATATTGCGTAAGGTAAGCTATACCCGATTCCTAACTTAAAAACGTTTTGCTAGATAGTGCGAATAGTTAGTTATGTCCTACTGCCTCTGTTGTGTAAAAGCAATAGCGGCCTAGGCTACCTTTTATCTTTTATAGAGGGTGGCTAAAAATAGGGTGGCCTGCCCCTTTAGGGTTATTAAACTTAGTATTATATCTAGAGGCGATATAACTATTAGAATATTAAATCTATTAAGGAGCCGGTTAGGATTAAAACTAGTTACTAATAATATCTGGTTATTTAATGCTAGTTGGCATGCTATAAGGTGTTTTGGCCAGTTATATTGGTTAAAGGAGACTATAATATATAAGATAGCCTAGACCTTTTGGTTTATCTGTTCTATACTACTATTAGTCTGGGGGTGATATATAGTCAAGAGGAGTTGTTTGGTCCTAACTAAATTGTAAAGTGTAGTCTAAAATTGTCCTACCTAGTTAGATCCTCAGTTGTTAATAATTTCTTTAGGGAACCTATAGAAACGCTACTAGTACTATTAGAACTATTCTGTATAGTCTTCTGCTTTTATAGAGTATATTACCTTAAGCTGGATATACTTCGATAGGCGATTAGTAATAACTATAAGGAATTGTAGGTTGGATGTATTGCGTATGGGAAGATCTGTTATAAAGTCGATGGAAATCTGCGATTAAAATTGGTCTAGAATAGGTAATAGCTGTAGTAGGCCCTAGCGCAATTATCGGCTCTTATATGCCCTGCGGTATTGGTAATTCTAGATATATTTTGCTACTGCTGAAGATATATTATCAAAGTAGTAGTCTTAATATAATAATTAGAATGTGGTATTCTTCTCTAGATAGCCTGCAGTAGGTGATTTATAGCATTGCTGTATAACTATAGTGGTTAGGGGTTTAAAAGAAGGGAGTTATATCTGCCTCTAGTAGAGAAGCGCGCTATAGGCATTTAGAGTGCAATCTGCAATCTATTCCCTTATTGAAGCCTTAGTTAGAAAGCATCTCTCGCCTTTTGCTATTGCTACCTAGTGTGCCTTATACGTTTTATCCTTAGCTATAGCTTGATCCTAGAGTGCCTAGAGGTAGGAGTCGGCAAAAATGTATAAGCTATTAGGTAAGCTAAATCCTGAAGGTATAGTTGTAGGAACCGGTTTAGTAGTTAAGTCTAGGTAGAGTATTAAGATCGATAGTAGTTTTAAGATCTAGCTAATCCTTAGTGTTATACTGCTAGCTTCCTGTTCCCATTAAGATAGTGCGTTAGGGCGTTAAGCCTGCGACCTTAGCCTATATTAGAGATAGAAATTAAAGAGCGCTAGTGTTTTAGCCCATTTAGCCTACTATTCTAATATCTTATAGGGTTAAGTAAAGTACTTTAGATTCTTATAGTCTATAAGAATAGTAAATAGGGAGGCCACTAATTAGAGTTTAGCTGACTATACCTTAAGATAAGAGATAATAGTAAGAAGCTCCTTATTGTGAATTATATAGTTCTGTTTGGCATCTATTAGGTGTGCGGAATAGTATATAATAGGGTGGAGGACTTTATCCTCCCTAATTTAAGAGAGGCAGCTACTAAGAGCAGTACTAAAGCTATCTGCTTTAAGAATCGTCTCTTTATTGGGGTCCTATTAAGCAAGAACTAGGTATAAGATAAAGTAATGCTTAAGCGCCTAGAATGCCTCCTTTTCTTTATCTAACTATTAAAAGAGAACCCCTTTCTTTATTAATTTAATTAAGGGTTTAGCGAGTTAGGAGAAGTTAGGGATAAAATTATAGTAAAAATTTGTAAAGCTAAGGAAGCTTTAGACCCCCTTTAGTTTTATAGGGGCTTCCTAGTTCTAGATAGCTTTAATCTTTTTAGGGTCTGGGTGGATCTCTTTTCCTACTATTATAATATAACCTAGATACTAGACCTTTATTATAGTAAAATCATACTTCTCTAAGTCTAGGTTAAGACTAGTATCTTAAAGTCGTTAAAGTATATCTTTAATGCATCCTATATGGTCCTCCTGCGATCCTAAGGTATAAATAAGGATATTATTAAGGTATGCAGTCGCAAAATCCTTAAGTGTATTTCCTAAGGCCCTATTAATATATTATTGGAATATTGCAGGAGCTCTAGTAAGGCTAAAAGGTATGATAAGCTACTTAAAGAGGCTGAATTATGTGCAAAATGCAGTAAGGTATTTATCGCCTTCTGCAATATAGATTTTATAGAATGCTGTACGTATATCGACTTTAGTAAACTACTTTGCCTAGGATAAAGATTATAGGATCTCCTTAATTAGTAGGAGGGGGTATTAGTCTTAGGCTGTAACCTTATTTAGGGCTTAGTAATCTATGCAAAAATGCCACCCTTTATTCCCTTTTCTAGCTAGGAGGACTAAAGCTGCTACTAATAAGGAGCTTGCCTAAATCTATCCTTTATCTATAAGGTTGGTTACCTATCTCTAAACCTTAAGAAGCTGGTCTTATAGCATATTATATAATAGGCCCTAAGGTAGGTCTAGTATGCTTCTATCTAGGGCCTTCTTAAGCTGAATATAATAGTCTAATGTACTCTAGTATGGAGGAAGGCTAGAGGCCTTTTCCTTATTAAATAGGTCGCTAAATTCCTATAACTTTAGGGGTAGTCCCTACTGTTGGTTTCACCAAGGGGTACCCAGTTGTACGTAGGGTTGCGCGCGTGGTATTAAGTACCGTGAGGTCACCGGTCAAAGGTATGATTACTTCTTTGATTATGACTATGACTATCTAAAAGGAAAGAAAGGAAGCAAAAGAGGGTAATTACACAATATAGCCTTTTTGTGCGTGCCGTAGTCACATGCATCGGCGCAGTCGGGCCGGGCTGCCCGCGTGCCCTACCAGGCTCAGGGGTAAAGGGGCAAAAGGGGCCAAAGTGGCCACATCGTGCGCATCGGGTGTGCGCGGCACATCCGTCGCAATGTGCCCAATTAGGCACCTTGCGACAGCGATTCCGATACTAGCAGCTTCTCTTTTTATAGAAGCAAATATCGGAATCGCTAGGATGTAAGGCGCATATATAGAAAGAAAAGTGCGGCGCGGTCTCGGCAGGTTGTGCCGGCGATAACGTTATCGCGCCGCGCGGCCGGCATCATACCGTACAGCCGGTATGTTGAATATCGTAGCCAAAACAAAGGGGCAAAAAGGGGCAGCAGTAAATGCAGTAAAAGCAGCAAATAAAAGTAGCAAATGCACACAACATTGAACATAGGAAAATCCACACACTTGCCACCTATGATATCACCAATACCTTCTAAACGCAGTCAGATATTAACTGGCCTCTTTACCCATCCTTCCACACGTATAACAGCCTAATTTCAGTCGATAAAGGTCTTAAGGGCTTTATTAGGCATTCCCTTAGTTATTGCATCGGCGAGATTATCATTCCTATTAATCTAATGGATCTCATAAATCTCCTAGCGCTTGTATGACTATCGTAGGGCCATAATATCTATTATGAGCCTCTTTTCCTTAGTAGTACCCAGCTTAATAAGGCATTCATACAGCGAAAACGAATCTGTATATACAACTGTAGGGATCTTCAGCAATCCCAGCCTGCTGGTAATTATGTTAAGGGTCGTGCCTATTGCGTATGCAATATCGACCCCTTGCACTATGCTATACAGCTCTAAAGCGAGTGCGCTGCGTATCACATGCTTACTCTTTGTAGAGCTATAAGTAATAATATTGCTGGTTAGCTGGAAGGCGTTATCCATCGTATATTCCTCATTGCCTAGTATAATCACATAACTAATCTAGGAGCTTAAATCTTTATTGTTGGCAAAGGATCTGTCAATAAATACAAAGATCTTAGCTGTATTAAGGGCCAGATTGATGTACTATAGGCCACGATCCTGGTTATTAAGCTGCTATTAAAGGCGCTTATTCAACCTCGCGATATCGTTAGGGTCAGGTTGCTAGTATTGTGCCGCGACAGATAGGTCAAAAGACGCCTTAGGCTAGCAGACCGTAGCTACATAAGCACCGCAAGCGTGTTATTCAATATAATTATGCTAGGCCGTAGGCGCATTCTTGTTGATAGTTGCGATCTTCTTACTTTGACCTTTCTAGCGTAATATTATACCGTCAGCATTAGCCGTTAGCACACACCCGTTAAATATTAGGGGCACAGTTAGTAATAGCTTTATCTTAGGCTTGGCGTTAAAGCCTGCCTTAGTAAGCTCTAATTCTTCCCGTTAGAAGAAGGCATTATCATTTAGGCTAAGGGTATCATCAGTCTATATACCTATAATACCGAAGCATATGCTAGTATCGCGAGCAGGGTTAGGAGTATTAGTACGGTCAGTATCGTTATTACCGGCAGATATCAGCAAACAGAGGTCGTAGGTTGATATAGTTATGCCCAATTTCTCGCGATAGTGCCAGAAGTATATCGCCCACCAGTGAGTACCTGCCTCAGCTATTCTGTACAATGGCTTAACCACTTCTATGATAGTGTTATCAGGATATTAGTGAGCTATCTGCTTAGGTAGCTTGGCAATAATCGACCGATTAAGGGTAGTTAATGACTGCATGTAAGCCTGTATAATATCCTATATCTAAAGAAATAGGCCGTAGGAGCGTTATAATAAAGGGGCTATTAATATAAGTAACTATTGACTAGCCCGTTAGATTATGGGGGACTAAGTTAATATTAATCGTTTTTTATTATCACTATGCCCTTGAATAATAAGCCTAGACTTTTCGTATAGCGTATCTATGCCTTTGCCCTTGATTTCTCATACTATACGTAAGTTGAACAGGCATTAGGCTCTATATTGACCGATATTAAAGGTAACAAATCGGAATACATTATAGGCTTGTAATGCTTTAATTTCTGTGCGGTCAGACTACTCAAAGGGGTCTCTAGGGGTTATAATCTTCCCTTCCTAGCATAATTAACTAGTAAGCTGCAGGTCAGCTTACTCTTTCGCAATCAAGAAAGAGGCGTTAATAACAATATTAGAAGCAATAGCATTGACGAGAGCCTCTTCTTAGTCCTTATTGATTATAATGTTAGATATTATACGTGCTGGCGGTAGTGATAGTAATACTGGCCTGACTTAATCAGGGCTAGTGGCTGGCGATAGGTATATCGCGGCTGCAGGTATCATCGCGGCTAAAAGTGCGGCCGCAGCTAGTATCCTGACTTCCAGCCTACTAGGGCGGGCCAGACCTTCGGCATAGACGATATCTTTGGGATTATTAGCAATAGGATTATTATTAAGGTCGTAGTTATAGGGTTTGACGACTATTGACTGGAACTTAACGGGGCCATAAGGCATTTGCATAATGCAGGTCTTACTATCGAGGCTGAGTAGCTAGTATAGCCCGTGCTATCCACCCTTTTCTCTCTATACCCGTACGTTAGACTATAGGGATAGTCGGTAGATAGGCCACATATCCGGGCCGTTTTATTAGGCGAGGGCATCACGAACCTATCGTCTAGCGAGGCATTTCCTAGCTTCATTAATAGCCTTTTGTAATATTAAGGCGCATTATAATACTAGTAAGCTAGGGGGTAAGTCATCTGTGAGTCAGGGATACGCTCTAAAGACTAATAACATAGGCACTAGACCGTTAGGTCTAGCGGAATTATTAACAGCCTTTACAGCAAGCTGTAATTTCTATTCTTTTGTTATCAGATCGCCTACTTCTTTATTGATAATAGTATAGGCTCTGCGTAACGGGGCGTAGTATCTCTCGACTTTACTAATGCTGTAGTAGGCTTCAACAGGGATTTCATCCATATTAATAGATAAAAGCCAGGCATTATGGCGGAATTCGGCAGAGGCGAAGTTGGGTCTAGCATCGTGAACAATCTAATCTAATGGACCAAAGTAAGTATTAATCCAGCATTCCTTAAGGGCATTCTAAACATCTTAGGCCTTCTGTCTTTATAGATCAAGGAACCTAGCTGCCTGGAAGCCTATTGCGGCATCCACAATATATAATACTAGCCGATTATTAAGGTAAAGGATATCTACGATTATCTCATAGTTAAATTAGTAGTCATCCTTAAGTGTGAATTTAAATTAGCTAGGTGCCTTTGCGTTTATTTGGCATTGATGGCATATATAGGTAATGCTTTCAATAATGCTGCAGTCAATATCGTTATAGCTGGCTCTTTACAGTACCTTTGCAAGCTTATTAATAGAAGGGTGCCCGAATCGATGATATAACTAGCGGATTTACTGTGACGATAGGTGGAAGGCTGCGGTATCTATAGCATTAAGAGTCCACTATAGATGTCCCTATTTCCTGATAATAGGGACCTTAATATCCCCTTAGATAAGTAGGTTTTCGATATTATTAAGCTTTACGCCTATTCTATCTATATCCGTAATAGAATAAAAGAAGGGGGTGCTACTATTAAGGACGTGGAAGGGGATATTCCCAAATATTATAGGGACATTCAGTATGCCGGAAGATATAGCAGAGCCTGCGCTAAAATTTACTATATGCTTTTTATCAGTTATCTCGATAGTTAGAGACTTTATTAATCGCATTAGGGCCTTTGCTTGACCTAGGCCTACTATTGATAGGCCGGAGGCGCTAGTATCCGGTAGGATTCCGCGGAAGGTATAGTCACTATAGCATTCTTCTTCTAGAAAGGCAGAATTACAGTCTGGTGAGGGTATTCAAAAAGGGTCAATTTATAGGAAGGCATATCGGTATAATTTATCCTATAGGGCTTATAATGTTTCAATAGATGAAGAAGGTAATGGTTCTATTTGCGTAAGGGCTAAGAAATACTAAATAGCTGTAAATTATAGTGCGATAGCGTCCTCTGTGTCTCGATGTATAACCCCTGCCATTATGACTTTAATATCTTTAGCGATATCATTAAAGTCGGTATCGTTAAGGTAGTCTTAGTTGGCAATCCCTTCGTATTCCTATAGGAAAATACAGAATTTCCTATCGTTAGGGGCGGTACGGTTAGAACGGTTCTTCAGCTATCGTGCCTTTAATTCTTATTGTTTTTGGGCAGTATAGTTGGATGACTAATATCCTAATTTATTATAAATAAAGTATCGTCTCTAACGGGGTCTGGCTAGAAGGGCATAATTCTATTGTTTAAAATAGCATTAAGGGGGTCTATATCGCTAGGGGCGTTAATACCGGTTATAGGATTAACTATATCTACAGTCTATGAATAACGCTATATTATTATCAATATCTTCAATATCTTGTTGTTATTAATACTGCTGTTGTTAAAGGAATTGATGCTATTAAGTTATATGGGTAGTCTCGTAGATGGAAAGAGATTACTATAGGTTAGCAGTAAGGCCTTTAAATGTAGAGGCATAATGATATATAGCCTAGCTATACTCAGGGGTATCCCTTATAGCGTTAAGCACTTGCCGATAAAGCTCTATATCAGCTATAAAGGGGGGAAAAAGACCATAATATAGGCGCTAAAGTTCCTCTAGTAGGATATTAAGGCATTCTAGTTTTGACTTATTAGGATGTTTCGCAATAGTTAATTAGAGCATTATTCTATTCTAACGGTGCAAATAGAATTGCTTTATGCTTTTATTTTTAAAATGGCTTTTGACTTTGCGGACTATATCGTCAAAAGTAAGGGTATTACAAATACGCTCGATATTATTGAAGTAATAAGTCTTAGTATTGCCGATTAGTATGATTTAAAAAGCTTTGGTAAGTGCATAATCGGGTAATCCTAGTAGTCGGCATTTGCTCTTAAAGGATATAACTTTTAGTATAATAAAGTCATCCATTTTGCTGCTATATCTATCCTCTACACAGTAGCTGCGCAGTAGGTTAGATATCTTCTTTGAAACATCGTTAAACCCGGCCTCTATATAGGCTCTTTAGGTATGATCTTTTTAGTGGTATTATTGTTCCAGAGGATATTCTAGAACGGCTTATCGGTAGCCTTACAATAGGCTGGCGGGATCTCTAGCTAGGTTATCCTATAATCTGGGTCGGTCTAGATTTACTGGTCCTCCTATTAAGACGGTCCGTTCATCGGCCTAGGTAGGCCGATAGTGCTAGAAGGGGTCCGGTGCTATGCCTATCTTTAGTATTATTGGGTAAGGCATTAGAGCCGGTGGTTAAGGCATTTGAGCCTATAGTTAAGGCATCCAGGCCTGTAGGTTGTGGCTATAATACCACGATTCGTAATATCTGGCATCAGGGGCAGCTATTTTATCAATATTAGGGGCTTGCCCAGTGCCGCTAGTAGCGGTATGTTAGGGAATATTAATATTAGTGGCTTGGAGGGTATCGCTAGCAACTTTAAGGGTATTGCTATCGGCGCTCTCTATTGATTGAAGCACATTATTAGGGCCTATAACCTGACCTCTGGTCCTTGTGGGCATACTATAATTCTGAGGGGCATTAGGATAGCCGCTTTAGCTAGCTCGGCTAGGGGTATAACCCTTAGGATGAAGTATTTAGTTGGTTAGGCTATAGTTATCGTCTGTTGAATATTGCTGTTGTTAGGAGCTTTTCCCTATCTTAAATAGCGGCCTATAAATAGGCGTTTTCCCTTTCTATTATAGCGGCCGGCCCCTTGCTTCTTTAGTAGGAATAAGGGCCTTTTTTGATATAGATATGTCACGGACTCGGGCTATGCCCGTATCATGGATTGACTGAGGCTCGGGCTGCGCCCGTGCTTAGTCTGGAACGGATGATATAAAGTAGACGCGCGGGCCCATAAGGGCAATATTAGGGCTCTAGCCCGCGCCACATACGGATGTATATAGACTGCGGAAGGGACCCGATTCGGACTCTTCTCCCTTCCTCTTTAGTTTTATCAATATATCCGATTAACGCCTATTCGTAGTCGCCTTAGGGCCAATCTATTATAATTAATAAAACTCTCTCAACCCTTATTGTTATATCTTATATAACTGCCGATAATAGATATAGACCCCTTATAGAATATTATAAGCTCAGACGATGCCCGATACGCCCCCGCTCGATAATAGGCCGTATAATTAGAGTTAATTACGAATGCGATAGAAGTACTTAATGCGAGGTTCTAAGAATAGCTATCCTAAAGCTAAAAGAGCGAGCGCTAGATACGCGCCCAGGCTAAGCAGACTGAGCATCGGATATAGGCTCTTATCGACTAGATGTAGTAATAATTATCGTTAGTACCTATATTGACCCTAGATCGATCCTAGATTAATTCTATCTTAATCCTAAAGGAAACCTAATAAAAATGCAAGCTGATACCGGTTGGGGAACCCTTTAATAGCAAAAAGGCTATATTTACTGTATAGAAGACCTTTATAGAGTATAAGTTAGAGATCGATTGAGACTTTATTGGTAATAATAAGACCTAATGGATGTTTATCTACTAGAACCTTTCGGCTATAGTCTAATCCTAAGTAGCGGTATTTTTTAAGAATAGCGCGGCCTCTTATTACCGCCTTATAGCCTTCTTTAATTACTTATAGCAACTCTTTAAGGATCTATATCGGGAGGAATACGCGATTACTAAGCTTAAGTATACCCTCTATTAGATGCCAAAAGAACCCTTCTTAGCCTTCTTCATATACTTTAAGGAAAAATTAGTATTAATAGGGGGGCTTAGTTGGCCTAAATTAGTAAAGCTAGAAATACTCCGATCCGCCCTTAACCTTTATATATCGGAAAAGATTATCGGCCTAAGGGTCTCCCGTAAGGACTATAATGCGGCCGTTATACGGTACCGTGAAATCGCTATCGACCTAGAGATAAGCCTTACCGCGAAACGCTATGCGGATCCTTACTAGAATTATAATAATAATGCCCGGGACCTATAGGCGATTGCTTAGGATAAGGATAGTGATATGCCTATAATGGGCGTTAATAAGCTAGATTCAAAGGGTAAGAAGAAGTCATCCGCTAAAAGGGTAGTATAAGTTTTAAGAGAAGTCCTTAAGGAGCACTACTAGAAATCACTTTATACCCGATATAGGGATACCGGCTATAAAATGCCGGAATACAAGCTAAGGCTGGCCCGGCCTCTACTAAAGACAACTATAGCTTCTATAGACCTAAAGGCTATAGAAGCCTTACGAATTGCCGAGCTTAGAGATAGTAATAATAGCGATTCCTAGGGGAAAGACTAGCCCTTAAGCCGAATCTTACAAAAAGGCTTAAAAAACACACCTAGCCCCTAGCTAGGTCATAATAGGAATACTATATAAAGGAGATTAATAATATTAAGGACCGTATAGATAGATACCCCTTTTTAGTCCCAATATTATATAATAATTCTACCTTTATTAATACCCTAATTGATTCTGGTTGTAATTGCTATAGTGCGATAAGCGAAAGAACTATCTAAAGGTTAAGACTTTAGCCTATTTGCCTACCGTCTTATAGGAAACTTGGGACTATAGTAGATATAAAGAGTCGATCGGGGGAGCGATAGATTACCCCCTCGATTACCTATGCCGTTTATATCGATATCAATATCGATAGATAGCTATTAGCTATAATACTATATATCGTCCCGGGCCTTACCTGCGATATTATCCTAGGGCTGCTTTAGATAGAGTATCGCGATATCGAACTATAGGCGAAGTAGTGCCGATTAAGAATTAGAGCTACTAGTAGCCTCCTTATAAGGGAATCGATTACTTAATCTTTTAGGCCTATTGCGATTAATATTCTCAGATCGGTCTTTTACGATATACTATAACGCGCAGTATATACTTAAGATAATTCGACCTTTTTCTTCCTTACAAGCCTATAGGAGCTTATATGCATCCTCTATATTATGCTCCTGCTATATTAGAATTTAGCTTCCCCTCTGGCCTAGCTATAGACCTTACTATTGGAGCTCTAGGATTTCGCTAACCTCTTCGATAAGGCAAAGGCTGCCGGCCTTTTACCGCACTAGGGCACGCTTGATTATTATATTAAGCTTAAACCGACCCTAGATAGGGGGCCACCCGACCTCCTATAGGGACCGCTATATAATATACCGCGGGACCAGCTACTTAAGGTTTGGAGATAGGTAACGGACCTTATAGATAAAGGATAGATCTATATAAGCTCCTTATCGGCAGTAGTATTAGTCTTACTCGCGAAAAAGGCGAATAGCAGATAGCATTTTTACGTAGATTATCAGGCCCTAAATAAGGTTATAATATAGGACCGGTATCCCCTTCCCTTAATTAAAGAGACGCTATATTCCCTATCCTAGGCGAAGTAGTTTATAAAGGTAGATATTTAAGCCGTATTCTATAAGATCTATATCGCTAAGGGCGATAAATACCTGATTGCATTCTAGACCTACTTTAGCCTCTTTAAGTGGTTAGTAACCCCTTTTGGCCTGACTGGGGCCCTTATGATATTCTAGCGTTATATCAATAGGGCCTTAGGGGACTTATTAGGGGATTTTGCTACCGCTTATTTAGATGATGTTTTAGTCTATACCGGCGGCTTACGGAAGGAATATATAGACTGCATTAGGGTTATCTTTAGATGCCTATAAGATGCTAGTCTAAATTTAGATTTAGATAAATACGATTTTATAGTAAAGGAGGTATACTACCTCGGCTATATTATAACGGTAGGGAAGGAGATCTGCCTAGACCCTAAGAAGATTAAGGCGATTTAAGAGTGGGAAGCCCTTACAAAATTGCAAGGTATCTAAAGCTTCTTAAATTTCGCAAACTTTTATTGCGATTTTATTCTAGATTTCTCTTACTTAGCCGAGCCTTTAGTTTAATTAATATAGAAGGGTGTTCCCTTTTAATAGCTTAAAGAAGAGGAAAAGGCTTTTTAAGCGCTTAAGTAGTACTTTATCTTGCATCTGGTTTTCGCCTAATAGGACCCTAAGAAGGAAATAATCTTTAAGGCAGATAGCTTTAGTATAGCTCTTAGTAGCTACCTCTCCTAAATCGGGGAAAATAGAGTGCTTTACCTAATCGCATATTATTTAGTATAGCTTACGAAGGCTAAATAGAATTATACTATCTACAATAAAGAGCTACTTACTGTTATTATATGCCTTAAAGCATAGTCGGCTGAATTCTATTTTATTACTGCCCTATTTACGATCCTTATAGACTATAAGAACTTTAAGTACTTTACCCGACTAAAGGAGATATTAGAACGCTAGGCGCGATAGGCCGAGATATTAGCCCTTTTTAACTTCTACCTTTAGTACCGGCCTAGCTTATAGGCCTAACGCCCTAATGCCCTCTTGCGATAGGAGTAAAAGGCAGATAGCGCGGCACTAAGGTTTGGCCAAGTCTTTTAACTACTATCTATCTCTACTGTAGAGGCAGACCCAATAGAGGTTTAGCTAGACCTAATAGGAGATCGGCCGATTACGGCCCTAAGTATAATAAAGGATAGGCCAATAGCGGCTTTATCGACCGGAGTCTTTTTACCTAATAGCTCTTAGGTCTTCGCCAATATATACCTATAGGCGCTTTAGGACTAGGCTATAGCTAAGGACGAACTATATCGGGCCTAATAGAAGGCTATAGCGAATAGAGAATAATAATTCCCTATAGAGGCGAATACTAGAGAGTAGATTGTAGATTATACCTTAAATGCCTATAGAGCGCTACTCTACTAGGGCTAGGTTTAGCTCCCTTCGTTCGAGCCGCTAATAACTATAGTAATCTAATGATACTATAACTCCCCTACTGCGGGGTACTTAGGGAAGAATACGACTTTCTAACTCTTATAATAGGATTACTACTTTAATAATATATCGTCTGAGGTGGCTCGGTTTATTTAGAATTGCTAATACTATGGGGCGCATAAGAGCCGCTAATTGCGATAGGGCTTACTCTAGCCCTTACTAATCCTAAATCGTTTTTAGTCTTAGATCTCTATTGACTTTATGACTGACCTCCTAGCCTAAGATGCCTCCGACCCGTATTACCTAATAGTTATTACCGACCGCCTATCTAAGTATATTTAGCTTAAAGCGATATATTTAATGCGAGCGGAGGATTATATAGAATGGTTTCTCGACTGCTAGTAGTAGTACTATAGATTCCCCGCTTAGATTATTAGTAATAGAGGCTCGGATTAGGTAGGCTAATTCTAGATTACAATATATAAGGCTATTAGGACTAAATAACTCCTCTCGACCGCATACTATCTATAAACCAACGGTAGTATAAAGCGTATAAACTAGGAGGTCTAGGCTATTTTATGCGTTAAGGTAGCATTCGACTAATATAACTAGCCCTAATATCTTGCGATTTATTAATACGCTCTAAATAACCGCACTTCTTTAGTTACTAGATATAATCCTAATTATCTCCTGAATGGCTTTAATTTTCCTATTATGGTACCTCCCTCCGATATTATATTAAGTTTAACGACCCCTAAGGGGCGAGCGGCGCGCTTCCTAGCTATAATACGGGAGGGGGGCGAATTCGCTTAGGCCGCTATCGCCTTTGCCTAATAGCAGCAGTAGGACGTAATAAACCGCTCCTAACGCCTAGCGGAACACTACTAAGTCGGGGATTAAGTCTAGCTAAGCCTACGGAATATTAAGACCAACCGGCCTTATAAGAAGCTCGACTGGGTATCTACCAAGTATACTATTATGGCCGTCCTGTTTTTGCTTAATGTCCGACTTAATATTCCCAACGGTATCCACCTAGTTTTTTACATTAATTTTATAGAATATACCGCTTCCGACCCGCTGCCGAGCTAAATACTTATAGATACTAGGCCTGGTCTTCTACTAGTCTTACTAGAGGACTCTAATACCCTACACGAGGAATTTAAGGTCAAGGAGATACTAGCTGCTAAAAACGCTTAGGGTCATAGCGGCAAACGTAATATGCTAGTAAAATGGAAGGGGTATAACTCGCCAATTTAGGAACTACTAGAGAACTTTAAGAATATTACGGCGCGGGAGGCATTTAAGGTTAAATAGGGGGATATTTGGATATATAATAGACCCGGTCGAACCCTATAGTAACCCCAATACAGACCGGATGAAATTTTTCTTAGCAAAAGGGGGTATATTACGGACTTAGGCTATGCCTATATTATGGATTGACTGAGGCTCGGGCTATGCCCGTGCCTAGTCCGGAACGGATAATATAAGGTAGATGCGCGGGCCTATAAGGGCAATATTAGGGCTCTAGCCCGCGCCATATATGGATATATATAGACTGCGGAAGGGACCCGATTCGGACTCTTCTCCCTTCCTCCTTAGTTTTATCAATATATCCGATTGACGCCTATTCGCAGTCGCCCTAGGGCCAGTCCGTCATAAGATAGAGGGATAAGGGGTTATTATGCTATTAGTATTATAAAGTCCCTAGGGGTTGAAAAGGCTTATAAAGGTCTTCGCGAGGGTAATCGCAAGGGTATTCGTAAGGGTATTTATAATAGTATCCGTAAAGGTATTTAAACAATTATAGTAGGAAGTAAATTCCTTAAGCTTATAATAGAGGGGGCATTCTAGTTCATTTGCATCTCTTGTTCGGTATAAGCAGTAGGGACTGATTGTTCTTTATCTAGATTTAACCAGGATATGAAGGTTTTATATGCAAATTAGAGATCTATTTCCTCTTGAGGCTACTTAAGTATAGTCTCTTATTGGAGGTAGTAGGTAAGGGTCTTAACTGCTAATGATCCTGTGCTTCTAATATATACCCTACGTTCCTATAGGGTTGTTCGGAATTCCTATAGAAGCCGTTTGTTAATACAGCTGAATAGTTCCTTGGTCTACTTATCATAATTTTTACAGAATTATTCCTATAGATCATCATCCATCTTATCGCCTATTGAGTAGTTATTAATAAGATAGGCGATATAATTGTATAACTGTTCGTCTGTAGTATTAGCAGGGTTAATCTGCCCTTTTGAATTTACCTAGTCCTCTGTAATGGTATTAGCGTGAGGCCTAAGCTTTTTAGGTAGTAATCCTTTTATTGTGATGTTGATAGGGGTAGGCGTGTGTATTAGAAGGAAGTAATTAATAAAAGAAAGAAGGAAGGAAGTAAGGAAGAAGGTTAGGAAGGAAGTAAGGAAGGAAGCAATAGTCGGGCAGGATGTTGTAGGCGTTCTAGTTGCTTATTTAACTATTGAATGTAACGGTAAATAGGCTCTTTACCGTAGATATTATTGCGGTTCAGGGTTGCTTGCGTAAGAACCCGCGTTTTAGCCTGCTAATTGTATTCACTGGCTGTTACACTATCAGTATGATATTTAGCAATTGTTCCTCGTGATAGACGAGTAGGGAAGGTTAGATATAATCAGTTTATCCCTTAGTTCGTAACATTCATAGCCGTTCCTCTAAATAGGCTAGATCACGTTCCTTATTAGTATAACTTTATTAAATCGTCTCTTCTTACTAGTCCTAGCTAATCTGTGAAGTGAACTTCAACTTCACTAATCAGTATTGGTTTCACCAAGGGGTACTCAGTTGTACGTAGGGTTGCGCGCGTGGTATCAAGTACCGTGAGGTCACCAGTCAAAGGTATGATTACTTCTTTGATTATGACTATGACTATCTAAAAGGAAAGAAAGGAAGCAAAAGAGGGTAATTACACGATGTGGCCTTTTTGTGCGTGCCGTAGTTACGTGCATTGGCGCAGTCGGGCCGGGCTGCCCGCGTGCCCTACCGGGCTCAGGGGTAAAGGGGCAAAAGGGGCCAAAGTGGCCACATCGTGCGCATCGGGTGTGCGCGGCACATCCGTCGCAATGTGCCCAATTGGGCACCTTGCGACAGCGATTCCGACACCTATAGCTTCTGCAGAGATAATATAGGGTCCTAATATAGCAGAAGCATAATGCAGAGAATATGCATTATCTCTTATAGGCTTGTAGTAATAAAAGAGGTCGATTGGTCTTTAGAATGCTTTGCCTGCTAGAGTATACTATGGAAGACTGAACTAAGAATATTAACTGCAGTAGGGCTAGACTATTATATTGCTGATTTCTAGACGATAAGATTGCCTGCCGCTCTGATCTATATCTAATATTGTTTCGCTTGTAATATAATATTGTGGTATTCCATCTAAGGGAGACCTAAGATAATATCACGGGTAAGGCCTGGGATTATATAAAGCATAACTGTAGAAGGCCAGCTATTAATATTAATATCTACATAAATAATATGCATAATAGAAGAAGTTGCTTCCTTATATTCCCCTAAACGGCTTTAAATCTCTACTGCTGTTCCGATTTTCCTATATTGTGGCAGGCGGATAGGTTGGAGACCTAACTATTGCACCATTTTTTCGCTTATAGCGCTATAGTAATTATAACCTGAGTCGATTAAGGTATTAATAAAAGTATGAGATTTATATAATATTGGTACTAAAAAGGGGTGCCTATCTATATATTCTATAATCTCTTTTATCTCTTTTATATAAAGTCTTTATTGTAATCGATTGGGGTTTTAGGTGTGTATTTTAAGCTCTCTTGTGAGACTAGGCTTAAAAGCTAGTCTTTTCCCTAAGAGTTATTGCTATTATTATCCTTAGTGGCTTGGGAGTCTACTATAGCTACCTTAATTGTTCCTAATCTGCAGGCCCTTTGCAAACGGCATTTCTATATATAGTGGGTAGAAGTACCATAATAAAGATAAAGGTCCTTCTCCTATCGCTTATTAAGGACCTCCTATAAGACCTATTCGGCTATATATTACTTACTCTTTAAAGTAAGCTAGTTATTACCTATTATCTGCATATTACCCTTTGCATCCTAGTTATTATTTTGTTGATCGCAAGGAGGACTAAGGTAGCGCCTAGTGGTTAGGCTAGTCTTAAGGTTAATAGCAATTTAATGATAGTGGTTAACTGCCATATAGTAGTTATTACGGGAGACCCTAAGTCTGATGATTTTATTGGCTATCCTGGTATTTAATATAGAATAAAGGTATTTAAGTTTTACTTCCTTAGGCTAGCTAATTCCTCCTATAAGTGCTAGTTTTTCCTTAAATTAGATAAAGAAAGCAGCAAAAGGTTCTTTAGGGCCTTAGCGTAAAGAGTGCTTAAGTTTAGTAATCGTATAGTCCTATTGATATAGATCCTTAAAGAGATATTAGAGGTATTTAAAGAACTTTACTATATTATAATTATAGGCCTCGCTATTCTTAAAAAAGGCTGCGACTTATAATTAGACTGTAGAAGATAGGTTTTAAAAGATAAATATCCACTACATCTTTTTGTCCCTAATAAAGTCCTTATCGACCTCGAGCTTATATTATATAAAGGTTCGCTAGGCAGTAAATATTATCTTTTTGCCGTTAAAGGGGTCCCCTATTGGGATCGGCTTACGCTTAGGTTGGGTATAAGCCGCATTAAAAGTAGTGGGGGGGATAGGTCTGCCCTATTGTATTATTGGGACTGGTTGGTATTCTAGTTAGGGTTTGCTCGCCTGCTCTGCGAGATAAGCCTATAAAGAGTTCATCTGCAATTGAATCTGTTGCATACCTTTGGAAAGTTGCTGCATTTGGGTATGTATATTACGTCAGGGGCGCTGCTGCCTTATGCTGTCTGTCCCTATCTTATTAGGCGCGCTTATTTCGATATCGTGTAACGCTTACATCATTAGTTCTATAACACAGAGTTATAACAGCAAAGCTAAGAGAGTCTATTTAAATGTGAAGGACTGGCCCTAGGGCGACTGCGAATAGGCGTTAATGATATATATTTATTGCAATTCTAAAGGTCACTATAAAAGCAGAGCCTTACTAGCTAGCTAGATAGCATAAGACTGTCTGCGACCTGTGAACTAATCTTAGTATAAATACTAGATTTTTCAGTAAGTCCTAAGACTATATAAGTGCTATAAAGCAGGGCAAGTGTAAAGGCAAGGCAAATATAATATAACCAGAAACGCAGGGAAGGTGGGAGTTAAGAGGCATATAATGCATTAACAGACTCGATTGTGCTGCCCTTCCACTATCTAGAAAGAAGGGGAAAAGCTATCCTATATATATACGAAGGAGGGGTGGGCCCAGGCATCCAAGGTAGCCAGTAAGAAAGCTCCCCGTAATGCTCGCTATGCCACGTATATAATACGTCAGCAGCCCCACTATATCCAGCCTTTCCAACCACCCTAACCACCGCACTAGTAATTAGCCACCACGCTAGTGACTAACCACCACGCTAGTGACTACCCACCACACTAGTGGACTAGCCACCACACTAGTAGGCCACCACGCTAATTTAGCAATGCCACACCACACTAGTAGGCCGCCACCACGCTAGTAGGCAACCACGCTAATTTAGCAATGCCACACCTTTTCAACAAGGCCTACCTTACTTGATATACAGTAAATAATCCACTGAAAATCCTTAAGGTAAAAGGCAAAGGCCTAAGGTAATACTACCATAAGTCCAAGAGGCGGTATAAGGGCCAGAAGGTTAGTAGGCCAGTAGAGCATAAGGCCAGCAGCCTAGTAGGCTACTATAGGATTTTAACACCCCCTCTGATTAGCTACTGTAGTATCAAGCTAATCGTGTAAAGGATAGGGAAAGAAAATGCAATAAAGGTCCTAAGGAAAAACATAGGAAAAACCTTAGTAAGTTAGTATAAGTTAGCAGGCCCTAAGACCTAGTAACTCGCGGAACCTAGTAAATTTAGGGCCCGGCAGTGGCTTTGTAAGACCGTCAGCAGGCATACTATTAGTAGGTAAGTAGGTAATTTTAACCAAGCCTAGCTGGGCTTGCTCCCTAATATACCGGAATTTTAATAGCGTATGCTTAGTGCGAGCGTGCTGATTAGGGTCGTTAGAATTCGAAATGGAGCCCTGGTTATCGCAGTATAGCGGTATAGGGCGTAAAATATTAATTTCTAGCTCCTTACAAAGGTTAGAAAGCCACTGTACCTCGCGGATAGTCTCAAGTAATGCATCAGATTCAGCTTCTAAAGTAGATAGCACTACTAAAGAGGCTCGCTTAGAACGCCAGCTAATAGGACCACTATTAATAGTAGTCAGGAAGCCTCCAGTAGATTTAGAGGTTTCTTTACAGCCAGCAAAGTCGCTATCAGAATAAGCGGCTATAATAGGCTGTTGGTTGCTTTTAGTAGCACTAAAGCAAATAGCTAGGTTCTCAGTGCCTTTAAGGTAACTAAAGCTGCCTTTTGCAGCATTTAGATGCACATTAGTTGCTTTCGACATAAACCGAGAAAGGTATTGGATAGGAAATGCTAGGTCGGGCCTATTCATCATCATAAGCCACATTATAGTGCCAGTAAGGCTCTGATAAAGGCTCTGATCAGTAGGGCTAAGATCTTTTCCACTAGATTCATTTAGAATCCCTGGTTGAAGTGGAATAAGCTGAGGTTTAGTATCCTGTAAGCCGAATTTAGCTAAGACCTCTGCTATAAATTGGGCTTGGTGTAGCCATAATAGACCTTCCTTCCTATTTCGTATAATTTGTACGCCTAGGAAGAAGGAAGCCGGACCGCGGTCTTCTATAGCATAGACCTTATGAAATTTCCTTTTTAGCTGGTTAATATAAGTTATATTTGGACCAACTAATAGGCAATCGTCAACATAGGTAACGATAAAGGTGCTGGTTTGCTTATTATAAAAGACGGCAGCATCAGAAGCTAAAGGTAAAAAACCTTTACTAGAAATTAGGTCTTTAAGCCGGTGTTGCCATTCGCGGGGTGCTTGTTTTAGCCCATATAGGGCCTTCTTTAGTAAGATAGCTTGCTTAATAGAAGGGTTAAATCCAGCTTCTTTAAGCAAAGTTAGTAGCCGTTGTCGCTGAATATCAGACCAAAGCTTGCTATCGCTATTAGTTAGTAGGCTTTCTGTAAATTCAAGAAATCCGTTAGGGATATCCATATAAATAGTCTCAGAAAGCTCGCTATTCAGAAAGGCACCTATAAAGTCAATTTGCTCTATTTCCCAGTTATTACTAGCAGCCAAAGCCAGTATAACCCTCCAGGTAGGTGGAATAGAGGTAGAAGCATAAGTATGCTGAAAATCCTTTCCTTCGACTTGCATAAAGCCCTTAACAACTAATCTAGCCTTATATTTTATAGGCTGATTATTAGCATCCTTTTTAACCCGAAAAATAGGCCTATTGCGTATAATTTTCCTATCAATAGGAACGCTAGACTTAGGAATAAATTGGAAGACTTTAGTATCTAATAGCTGCTCAAATTCCTTAAATAATGCCTTTATCCAAAGGTCTTTTTCAGGGCTTCGTAGCACATCCTTCCAGCTATTAGGCGTACTATCGGGGGCCTTTTTAGCTAGCTTACGCTTAGCTGCATAGCAGGAATCCCATATCAGGTGGTGTAAGATATTACCTTCCTGAGGGAATAAGTCGGTAGGGCTAGTAGGGTCGGTAGGGCTAGCAGGTATAGCAGGGCCAGCAGGGCCAGCAAGGTCGGCAGGAGTAAGGCTAGTAAGGATATCTATAAGGTCATCCTTTGCAGTAGCCGGGGACTGTAATATAGGACGGTTATCCAAGGTAGCATTAGTATTAATAACGCTAGTATTAGTAGGGTCCGGCATGCTTTCCAGGTCATCCGGTATAGCATTAGTGTTAGTAATGCTAGTAAGGTTAGTAGAGTTAGTAGGGTCAGGAATGCTTTCTAGGTCATCTAGTAAAATAGCAGGTTCTCTGCTAAATACCCCCTCTGAACCTGTATTTTGCCCTCTGTGAAAGTCTCCTTCTAGGCCATTAGAAATAGGGCCTATACCTTCATTTTGATGAATAAAGGTAATAAAAGTTGTTTTAGTAATAACCTTCTTCTTTAGAAGGTAGACTAGGTAAGTATTATTACCTAGAGTGGCAAGGAGCCTACCAGGCTCGGTACGGGGCGCTAATTTGCGGCTTTTTATACGCTTTTCGTGTGGTATAAGCACTTCAATAGCTGCTCCAATAGCCCTAAGGTTAATAAGATCAGGGTAGTGCTCCGGCGTAATATGGTCATAATCCTTTAGTAGCTCCTGATAGGGGCTAGAAGGTCTGTTAGTAACAGCTGTTATATTTACTAGCATAATAACGCCAGTAATTACAGCAGACCAGAGGTTAGATGGTAGCCTTGACCAGGCTATAGTAGCACGTAGTCTATCAGCTATAACCCTAATGGACCGCTTAGCTAGGCTATTTTATTCGTGAATATAGGGGCAAGAGGTATTAAAAGCTATACCCTGTTCAATAAGCCAATTACTGAGCATTTTGTTGATTTCATTTCCACCATCATAGTGGAATTCAACAGGCGTTTTACCATATCTGACCTGTAGGCTCTGTATAAAGCTCTGTAATGCTTTAAAAATAATAGTGCCTTCCCTATTAGGCAGCAAGTAAAGCCAGCGGAATCGGGATTTTCTGTCCACTAATATAAGGACAACAGGTCGTTTGTTATATGGCATAGGTGATATAGCAAAAGTATCACCTTCTATAATATCTAGGCATTTAGCTGGATTAGGTATTGCATCCTTAGAAGGTCTTCTAACCTTCTTAGCCTGGATATAGGCTAGGCAGCGAAAATCAGCATCTTTAACCTTATTAAGGTTAGGCAGACCAGGGGTATTAGCACAGGTCTTTTTAAGTAGCTGAATACCTATATGCCCTAGCCGTATATGCTAAATGCCGGCTAACTGTAATAACTTCTGATATTCTGTATCAGCAGCTATAGGGGCAGGAGTAGGGCTAGTAGCCACTACGGGATTTTCGCTAGTCGTAATAGCGGGCTCGTCGCTAGTCGTAATAGCGGGAGAGTTGGTAGTAGGGCTAGTAGCCTCTACAGGTTCCTTACTAGTCGCAGTAGTAGGAACGGGGGTAATAGTGGTTTCCTTAGGATCACTATAATCAGTAGGGTTAGTAGGGCTGGGGACCTCTACTACTATACTATTAGTATAGTGGCTGCAAGGTTGATGCAGTAGTGGTGTGTCTATTCCTTTCTGTGGAAGGAAAAAGCCGTATTTTTCGAAGTTAAAAATGCCGATGTATTTACGGCTTGCTGACCAAAGCTGATTTTTAATTAGTACCCCTTTAGCGGCATAGTGCTTTACACCGCTAATGATGTTAATATCCAAGGCAGGAATATATAGTGCATTCTTGAGCTCTATAATACCCCATTTGGTAGGATTAACGCCCTGTAGCACAGTAAATCGTGCTGTGCCCTAACCAGTAGGGGAAATAGGACTACCACTAGTAGTAATTATAGGCTTATCATCCTTCTCAAAATAGTGAAAAGTGGTGAAATGCTTCTTATTATTAACAATATGACAAGTAGAGCCTGTATCGTAAAGGAGGGCATCCTTAGGGGTCCTACCGCCTGATTTAGCACTATAGCTTATATCAGTGGATATAGTGGTAGAAGAAGAGGAATAGGATATATTAATCTCCTGGGTATTATAATTGCCTATAATAAAGGACTCGACATTTTGCTGTTTGCTGCTATTATTAGAGTCCTGTTCCTTCTTCTTTTGCTGCTTCTTTTTCCTATTATTAGTAGAATTATTCTTGCTATTATTAGTAGAAGCGGCATTAGTAGTAGTACGGCTAGTAGCCTCTACAGGGTCCTTGCTGTTCATATTAGTAGGACCGGAGATAGTAGGGCTAGTAGCCTCTACCAGTTCCTTGCTAATTATAATAGTAGGAACGTTACTATTTCGCCTACTAACTAAGCCTTGTAAAAGGATAGTTAGGGTGTTCATCTGGGACTTTATATAGTCCATATCTAGCTGTAGTTGTACAGTAAGATCAGCTTTAGAGTCGGAATCCAAAGTGGCCTTATAAGTGGAAGGCCTAGACTGTGCCATTATAGTGACTAAAAGTCGTTAAAATGGTGCTAATAGCTGTAAGAACAGATGAATAACCTGCTAAATAGCTAGCAAAATAGTCGAGTAACTAGCTGGACAGCTAGTAAATATAGTAGCTAGTAGCCTACTATAAAATATAACCGCAGAGTATAGCGGCAGGTCTCAGTATAAAAGCACAGATGCCGTAGGCATTGTGCAAGTCCGTACTATAGCGTTGGTGTTTAAGGTGCTTATATAGTGCCGTAATATAAAGGTGCCGTAAGTGCCGTAGGTGCCGTAGGTCCCGTAATATAAAAGGTGCCGTAAGTGCCGTACCAAAGGTGCTATAAGTAGGAGAGTATAACAGGTGCCATATAGTGCAGTAAGTATCGTGCACTAGGTGTAAAAGTGTTATACAGTGGTATAATGTGGTAGATATCACACTATAAAATCCGTAGGTACCGTAGGTTACGCCGAAAATAACGTAAGTTTACGCTAAAAGTGCCGTAAGGTTACGCCGTAAGTTGCCGTTAGGTATGCCGTTGATTGCCGCAGGGTAATACCGTAGGTAATAAAGGGTAAGCCAAAGGTGATAAGGATAAGCCGAAGATACCAAAGGATAGCTATATTAGTAGTACTAATAAGTAAGAGAGACCAAGGGGTGAACACAAAAGAGGTAGGGTAAAAACAAAGAACTAAAAACCCGGGCTTATAACCTATTGCAATTCTAAAGGTCACTATAAAAGCAGAGCCTTACTAGCTAGCTAGATAGCATAAGACTGTCTGCGACCTGTGAACTAATCTTAGTATAAATACTAGATTTTTTAGTAAGTCCTAAGACTATATAAGTGCTATAAAGCAGGGCAAGTGTAAAGGCAAGGCAAATATAATATAACCAGAAACGCAGGGAAGGTGGGAGTTAAGAGGCATATAGTGCATTAACAGACTCGATTGTGCTGCCCTTCTACTATCTAGAAAGAAGGGGAAAAGCTATCCTATATATATACGAAGGAGGGGTGGGCCCAGGCATCCAAGGTAGCCAGTAAGAAAGCTCCCCGTAATGCTCGCTATGCCACGTATATAATACGTCAGCAGCCCCACTATATCCAGCCTTTCCAACCACCCTAACCACCGCACTAGTAATTAGCCACCACGCTAGTGACTAACCACCACGCTAGTGACTACCCACCACACTAGTGGACTAGCCACCACACTAGTAGGCCACCACGCTAATTTAGTAATGCCACACCACACTAGTAGGCCGCCACCACGCTAGTAGGCAACCACGCTAATTTAGCAATGCCACACCTTTTCAACAAGGCCTACCTTACTTGATATACAGTAAATAATCCACTGAAAATCCTTAAGGTAAAAGGCAAAGGCCTAAGGTAATACTACCATAAGTCCAAGAGGCGGTATAAGGGCCAGAAGGTTAGTAGGCCAGTAGAGCATAAGGCCAGCAGCCTAGTAGGCTACTATAGGATTTTAACAATATTAAATAGACTAAAGAGGAAGGAAAAGGATCTAAATAGGAACCTTCTATCTAGTCTATTTATATCCCGATTATGATACGTATTGGAGTCCTAGTATAGTCCTATGACCCCGTCTGTTGCCCTTCTTAGGCTAGACGCGGGCGCAGCCCGAGTCCTAGCCACATTGTGGCGCGGGCGTAGCCCGAGCCCGTGATAATTTCCTTCTAAGTGCCGCATTATCGCAAAGCATTTACTTCTCTATATGCTACCTTAATAAATTAAATACGCATTAGATGGTGTAATATCTTATGCTAATAATTAGGGGGTTTAGGTAGATCCTTAATATTAGGCTTTTTTAACTATAGAAGGTTTTTATTAGATACCCTACTCCTCTTATTGTAGTAAGTATCAATCACTACGAATGCTATATAATAGCTCTATATATTAAAATCGTTATTATACAATTGATCAGATTGTGAGAAGAGATTTATTATTTGCTAGAGACTATTCGCTAGATATAAATCTAATTTTATTTTCTTCCTAAGGGAAGAGTAGCTATCTGTATACTTCCTCTTCTATAGTAATAGGGATTATATCATTCCTTCTTCCTATATTACATTCGGCTAAATAGAAACGATACTATATATACTATAATCGTCTGAGATATTATTTGGCTAAGCTTATCGCATAGGCAATAGCAAAAGGAGACTATTATAAGTCTCTATAGCAGGCGACGATACTATTAATAGTTCCTCTACTATATCCAGTGGTTAGTAGACTACTAGATCTTATTATTTATACTGGGACTGTATACCTAGTAGCTTAAGGGGAGTAGCCAGACTCCTTTATAGAGTATTTATCATATAAATAATTTGCATAGAATTACTCGTACTTCCTATAGTTATTAATGGTATTAAGAGGCCAAGATAGAAAAGAATACCTAAGTTTTATAAGTTAGTTAGTACTAAATCTATACTTATTTCCTTATCTTAATAATCCACCCCTAAGCTTAAAAGCTTAAGTAACCCTCCTATAATAGAATCTTTTGATAATAAAGCACTCAATTAATATAAATTTGGCTATAGTTCAGTTATATTAGTATATATTAAATCTTCTAGGAGAAGATCCACTTATTAATTTATTTCCTCTATTAATAGCTCTTCTAAGCTTTCAGTTATAGGATTATAAAAGATATTCTTATTAAACGTAATGTTTTTTGTACTTATAACTCTATTAAGGCAAGGGACCCATATGCGGTAAATATTAGTTATAGTATATCCAACGAGATATCCAATATACCCTTTAGGATGTATTTTATATACTCTTTATAGCTTACCTACTTCTCTATCTCTTTATAAGAGGTACGCTCTATAACTATAAGCGTATATACTACTCTAATCAGGTCTTAGGTCAGATAAAGGCGCTCTAATTAATAGATAAGCGTTTTCCTAGTACTATTTCTTAAGATATTAAAGAGGGCTTTACCATTATAAGCCTTAATTAGGGCTTTTATTGTATAGGAATGCTGCGGCTTGCATGCTTTCTAGCCATAGGTCTATAGGAAGATTTACTCTATAGAGCATTACAATAGATCTATTAGTAATAGTTTAGCCTGCCTTTTCTGTATAACCATTAGGCTTATATATATTAGGGGGTGTAAATTCAAGCTTAATTCCTTCTGCAATTGCCTATAGCTGGTACACTATACGGCGTCCCGCGCTACCTATCACAGCTGCTTTATTATTATAGCGTAATTTGCAAATAGTAAGCCTAAATTGCCTATAGACCCAGCATTTAAATAAATAAACGGTGCTAAACACTAACTTCTAGGTCTTATCTGGCAATAGTATTACAGAGAGTAACTTACTATACTTATCTTTTAGTATAATTAACTACTTCATACCATTATAGCTAGGTTCGTAGTCTTATAAATCCCAATAAACACACTAAAAGGGTCTTAGCGCTATATATTCTAGTGGTTTACGCAAAATAACCCGATAAGCATATATTAAAGAGCATATTTTACAATCTTTACACTCTATATCGGTTATTTAGATATTCCTAGCATTAAGGGGTAACTTCTTAAGCGCAGCTTTACCTAGGTGCCCTATTTGTAGGTGCTATAACTTAGGGGTATTAAGTCGTAGTTAGGCCGGGTCTCTACTTGGTCTTAGATATTATAGATATTTACCACTTAATGGTATAATTGCTAATACTGTAACAAGCACTTATGATATAAATAGTATGCAAAGATAAGAAGAAAATAGCTTATATTTAAGGAATATAATATTAAACTTTCTAATTAGCTGTACGACTACTTGGTAGGCAGTTTTTATCCTATAGCAGAGGATATAATCCGCTCTATAGCTCTAAATATTCTTATCCTATAGATGGCATTCCAATATAATATTGATATAGAAACCTTTAACGATAGCAATATCGCTTAAGATAAGGTCGACTAAATTATTACTATTCGGGCTATATAATATATTCTTAAGCACTTATTTCCCTATTCTACTAATTAAGAATGAAGTTATTCCTCCTTCTATATACTTGCCATAGTATAGTTTAAAGGACCCAGGCTTAAGAAGGTTAATATCATTAACGATATATTTAGCAGAATAGTTATTAAGAAGTGTGCTCTTACTAAGCGGATATTTATTATTTTTAAGTAGTATGAAGTTTCTAGTAGCTTACTCTAAAGTATAGATTATAGAAAGATCTATAAGAGCTATATTAATAGAAGTCGGTAGAACTAATAGCTTTTCTTTAGTAGCGCTTTTACTTACTTTCTCTATCTCTTCTTTCATAAAGGCGAATTTGCTATTATTATATCGCTATTTAATTTCTATGCATAACTGTTTTATTAGTATCTATTTTATCCTTTCTGATTTTTATCTTATAAGAGCATATACTAAATAAAGGTATATCTATAGGCTTTATAGATATCTTTATCTATAAGGGTATAATTTATTCTTCCTAGTCTTAAGAGACTTTATAGACTTATTAAAGCTCTATTTCGGTTATTCGGAATTAGTATTTAGTTTATTAGAGCAGTCTCCTAAGGTCGCATATACTCCTTCCTTATTATTTATATAATCTATTTTCCTGCTTGCATAATTATATATAAACTGGCGGCCTATTACTTCCAGCATTATATCGATAGGGTGACTAATTGCCTTATTATCTGAGATTTAGTCTAACCCCTTCTGCACTTAATCTAGAAGAAATCGAGCACTAACTATATTAAAAAAATCCTTAATTACTTAATTGCCTTTAATCTTAAGCACATTATATTTTTCTGCCTTAAGGAATGCCTCTAACTACTTCTAATACTATATCTTAAGCTTAGTATTAGCATGGGTGGCTTCTTTAAGCATAGATATATAATGTCTGTATGCTTTTTCGTATATAGTGCTTTCGACTAGTGCTAGAATAGTCTAGATTTCTTATATAAATTAGTATATTGAATAGATCTTATTTAGATAACGTGCCTCTAGAGTCTTATGTATACTCTTATACCGTAAGGGGCTTAGCGTATTTAATATCTATACTTCTATGCTATTTACGCGTGCGAGATATATATTATACTCTTCTTTATCTTAAATATACTGGGATTTTTCAAAGTCGAAGATATCTTTAATTAATATATCTTCCATACCTAGAAGTTATCAATATTGCGTAATATTAGCTGCAATTCGCTGATAGTTAGGTCTAGACAGCATATCAAAAAGGTCAGACTCCTAATCTGGTTCATTAAGGTTAACTGCCTATTAGAACCTCACACTATTGGCGTAACTCTAGAGCTAGTTATACCAATCTTCCTATTAATCATATATTAGTAGCTTAATATTTGTCTTAAAGGACGCGTTAGCTGTTTTTATTTTATCTATTATATGCTCGGTTTGAACAAATATAAGAGGATATAATAGATAATAATAATAGGGGTAATAGATAATGATAATAGGGGTTTCTTTGAGTAATAATCAGTATAGGGGGGTAGTATAGCAGTAGATTACTATAATAAATAATAGTACGCAATAGAAATTATAGGATGTAAGATCCTCCCAGGCTCATAACTATCGCAATATGCAGGGCTCACTAGCGAAGGTGTATAATAGCCCTTGATTACTATCTAAGCAAGGGCGATGTATGCTCCTATATATAGTGCTCTATAGCATATCTAGCATACATATATGATAGTGCATATGAAACAAAGGAGAACTGCGCTAAAGGCCTATCTAGTAAGGACTTACGCATAAGTCATACGTGGCCTTTGCTACGCATCATACAAATGAGTGGACTAGCTCTAGTGGAGCGGTGGTAGTGCCTCCGCTATAGTGCGACAGAACATTCCTGACACATACGAATCCACCGGTATCCCCGCCGACAATATCTGATCCCGTGTCACGTGCCCTGGCCTGTGACAGGCACGTGCCATATACTACAGTGGCCGAACATTCCTGACAAATATACGAATCCATCGATATCCCCGGCAATAGATATGGGCCTTACTTAGATCACGGCTTAAGCTAAACTACTCTCTCTACATCCTCTACTCAGCCATTTGCTCGGGTCTTGCTCTGTAATCACAGCTGTTGGAATCGCGTTATGAACGCTACAAAGCGAAAATTCAATGCCCTGCTTCAAGGACTTAGCACCCCTCGGCCGACAACACCCAACACTACCGATGACATGAGCGCCTCCAGGAGATACGGGGCAGATGTCGCCACGAACGACGCTCTTCTGCAAAAAAGACGGCGGCTGGGCTTCCCCGAATCAACGGCCCCAATATTGTATGATGCTCTACCGGCGGAAAGGTCACTGTCGAGCGTGGTGCTGAAGAGATCTGCGACACAGTCGAGCAGCAGCTCAGCGACCGATCCACCGGCCAAGTATTGTCCCGGAGATCGCGATCAACTTCTGAAGCGGCTGGCAACCTTTCAAGAGATCACGGATTGGACGCCAAAACCGGACAAGGTCAACGAGATTGCATGGGCGAAGCGAGGTTGGATATGCCAGGGAAAGGAGAAGGTCAGATGCGTTCTCTGCCATAGGGAGCTCCTCGTCAAGCTGGACAAGAAAGGAAGCGACGTTGCCGAGGCTCAAGTCTCGTCATCATCCGCCATCGGTCAGTAGTCCCCTGCATTGCGCGATACTCGCACGGGGATGTAAATGCTGACAGCACTTAGTCGAAGCATTGGTGGACAGATACTCTGCTCTAATAGTTTCGTCCCATCTAGAAGATTGTCTATGGCGCAAGCGTGGCTGCGATGGTATGTAGTGTCTGGACGATAAAGCTTACCTGGGCTGCCGCACATGGACTGACAAAGACGATGCAGACACGCTTCTAAGGCTTTCCTTTTCCAAGGCGACGGCGACGCTGGCCGCTCTTCGACAACGCTACGACGAACTCTGTTCCAGAAGCCCATTTCTCCCATACGAAGCAAATCTCCGATTGCCGGTTGAGATCAACTTGGATAACATTCTCGCACAACTGCCATCAGACTTTTTTACCTCACCGCCTCCTATCATAGGTAAATCGGGGACTGGGCATGCGGGCGGGCCGCCGAATCGTGTTGCGCTGTTACTGGCACTGATGGGGTGGCAGGGGCTGACGAACCAGCGGATCGGGGCAGTTCCCAACTCAGCCTCTTGCCATACCTGCCTGAGACGTCTGGGCCTTTGGATGTTCAAAAGTAAACAAGTTGGCGAACAGGGTGAGGTTATTGTCCCCGCTCCGATGGATCATTTAGACCCTCTTCGTGAGCACCGATTTTTTTGTCCGTGGAGGAACGCGGAAGCTCAGAGCCAGGGCATGGTCGCAGCTGGGAAAGCACCAGCAACCGTGGCTTGGAAGGCTTTGCTGCAGACAATCAAGAACGAGTCCGACTTGCGCAATGTCTGCAGCGAGAATTCAAGCAGGGTTGGCCAGTTAAGGAAGGGGGGAATTGCATCCGCAAGTCCGACACGTGAAGCTTCAAATACTCCAGAGCTGCCAACACCACGAACACCAACCGGCAAGACGAGCGCGAATCATGCGCGGATCGCAGTGACACCGCAAGACGATTCCGGGCATGAAGAGGATGAAAAGCTAAGAGAGGCGAAAGACAAGGAGCGCTGGGCAAGGCTACGGAGGGTGAAGAGTTTGTTTGACACCAAAGCGTCAAGAAAGGCGAGACGCGCGCCGGTTGCTGCCGGCGCAGTCGAGCCCAACAGGTCTACTACAGGCACTTGACGGCTTGAGATGCGGCGTGGTAAGTGTTTTTAAGTGAAGCAAATATACAAGCAAGCGATTTGTACAGTTTACATCGACGGCATACACTCTCAACAGAACCAAACGAAACAAATTTCTGTTGAGTGTGACGGCGGAAGAGGAGCCGCCGCGGCAATATGTAGATATGCAAGTTCTATTTTTTCCATTGAATATCGTCAAAGGACACAATAGGCCCGCCGTACGTGAGTGACTGCGCATTTCTCGACACTGTATTATCCAGTGCGAAACCAGCCATTTCCAAGATGGCTGACCTCACGCCGCCCATCCCCCCTCCGTTCCTCAGCTTCCCAGGGCTACTGATACCGGCGGACGTGACGTAAATATGCGCCGCAGCGCCCAGAGAAACCCTCCATCGATACCCAGACTCTCCATCGAATCTATCCAGTTCCCGCTGCACCGAGTCCGCCAGCGCGGTGGCCTTGACCACCCACGCACCCTTCGACTTGTCCGCCTTGGTCACCACCACCACCGTACGGGTATTCGCCTCCGCCAAAGCCCCCAGAATCCAGCGATCCTCCGGCATGAGCCTCTTCTCCGACGACAGCAGCACCACAGCGCCTCTCAGCATGCTCCTCGCCCGGACATAGCTGAGGATAGCATCTCCCCAGCTCGCCTGGCTCCGGTACCCGTACCCCGGGGTATCCACCAGCACGAGGGAGTGTTTCGGCGGGGCCGTCCCCTTCGCCACAGATTGTCTGGGGATCTTGGGCAGCGGGCCAACCCCGAAGGCGTTCATCAATGTCGTCCGGCCGGGCTTCTGGCTGACCCTGGCGGCGGTGGCGGAGCCGACGAGTGCGTTGAGGAAGGTCGACTTGCCGACGTTGGAGGCGCCGAGGACGACGACCTCGGGGACGTGGTGGTTGATCGCGTGGTGGCGGAGGACTTCTGCCGAGTAGAGGAACCGGCAGGGGTGGGAGAAGAACTTGTCCGCCGCGGCGAGTTGCTGCAGCTGGCGGTTTGTGGTGCAGGTTGTGAGGCGGCCGGGGGGGGAGTGCCGCGCCTTGTCGAGGGGCTGGCCGGCTGAGCAGTGCACGATGGTCTGGGAAGAGAGGAGAACGCGTTTATAGGGCCCCGAAAGGCCGGTGTCAAGAACTGGAACCGCGACTGGTGGTGGTGATGACGGCGACGGCTCAATGTTACACGAGGTGCTGCCGGACAAAGGGCCCCGATCGCTTCGCATGTCCTTGGTCGCGTCTCTTGCGAGCTGTAGAGCTTCGCCCGAGGAGGAACTAGGCGCAGGCCGGGCCACGGGTCGCCTGGTCGGCCGTATTCTCACGCTCTGCGTCGCCGAGACGGAGAACCGAGCCGAGTCTGCGTGCCGGGGACCTGGCGTCCTGGGACTGATGCGCGGCAACCGCGGCATGCTGGCTGTGACGGTGAAAATGGCTCAGCGGGAACCTTCATAGCTAAAAGTTCTCACCAGCATGGACCAGCGAGGCTTCCTCGCCCAAACGGGATGACGTTGAAAGCTGCTGCGTAATCTGCATGCACGGACGGCAGAAAAGTCTGGATTACGTAACCCACGACGCGACTTTGCACCCTTCACGCCATCGGCCCCGTCATTCCCGAACCCCCGTGCCATGCAAATTGAAGTCTCGTCGTCTGCGCACACCGTCCTTCCGTGTAGCGACTGCTCAAGGGTGTGGTTGTCCGCGACTGGCAATCCCGAGTTTGACGCCATGGCGGCCTCGCCTGCGGGGCTCGACGCCCACGAACAGCCCTCGGACGAAATGCGCGCGGAATGGAAGGCCGTCTCCCGCCTGGACCAGCATCTCGTCGCCGAGGACCCGAGGATCGACGACCCCCGGCTGCCGTGCGCGGCGGGCACCTCCTTCCGCCCAGCAGGGCGCATCGACAGACGCCAGCTCGCCAGCGCGTTTGAGCACCTACACCCCGAGCTTGCCGCGCTCGCCGACGACCACGCGCCCGTCCTCTTCCATCCCCTGCTGCCTGGTACGTTGACTGCTCCTCAATGCACTTGCTTCCACTTGCTTCCACCTGCAAAGACTAATTCACGCCGTCGCATCACAAGGCCTGCTCATCGCGCCGAACCTCATCCCGCCGCCGGTCCAAAAGAGCCTGCTCGCCAAGATGCTCCATCGGGACCTGTCCAACCCCGCCCACCAGACCAACATGCACCTCCACTACGCCCTGCCGTACCCTTCCCTCCCGCCAGACCCCCCCTCCCCGCCCCGGTCCCGGTCCTTCTTCTCCCTCGCCCCGGACTCGGCGCCGTGCTTCGTCCCCAAGGACCCTGGGGTTCACAAGCCCCTCACGCCGAGGCAAGTGCTCGACCGCCGGCTGCACTGGCTCACCCTCGGCGGGCAGTACGACTGGACCAACCGCGCGTATCCGGACCAGCAGCCGCCAAAGTTCCCCGCCGACCTGGCGGGGTTCCTGGAGGAGCTGTTCCCCGAGACGCAGGCGCAAGCCGCCATTGTCAACTTCTACAGCCCCGGCGACACGATGATGATGCACAGGGACGTGAGCGAGGACACGGACAAGGGGCTCGTCAGTCTGAGCTTCGGGTGCGACTGCTTGTTCATGATTGCGCCGAGCGGCTCGCCGGGCCAAGCGGACGGGGGTGGATCGCGCGTCGCCGGGCCCGGGGGGAAGCAGTATCTGCTGCTGAGGCTGCGGTCGGGCGACGCCGTCTACATGACCGCCGAGTCGAGGTATGCGTGGCATGGCGTGCCAAAGGTCATCAAGGGGACGTGCCCTGACTACCTGGAGGACTGGCCGGCTGAAAACGGGCAGTATGCAGAGTGGCAAGGGTGGATGAAGAATAAGCGCATCAATTTAAACGTGAGGCAAATGACCGAATGAACAAAGAAACACCGTCATGAGCAAACGAGTGATTGTGAAGATGAAAACCTGCACTGCGGATGTGCATACGAGAGAAATAGACGTCAGGTAAAACTCTGTATCCGCCACGATCCATGCATGTATGTGCGTCAGGGCGCGAGCTCAAGTTTCCAGAATCGAATCTCAACCCAGTCTCATGACGTTATAATTCCAAGGACTGCGGCACCCTTCCCGGCAGATATGTGATACACGTACAGCAGCAAAAGGACCACATGAATAATGCAGCAGACAGCAGGATATGCAGCTCGCTACGACTGTGTTTATCCGCTGCCCATCTTGCCTCATCGCTACAAGTTCCATGTCCCATCCCACGCTCTATGCAAAGCCGAATCCTTGCGCGTTTTCTAGCGCCATGCCCAATCGTTCCCGCAGAGCTTCCCTGTCTCGGTACACCGGCAGCAGAAGCGTTCCGTAGCAGGTATAGGCCGTCGGTAAATGACCTCCGTCGCCCTCTACCTCCCCATTCTTCTGCAGCACAAACTGCATGTTTCTCACGCCGCCCACCGGCACACGGTCCGACGCGGTTACGAATTCGAGCAGCTTGCGCTTCATTTCATCGTCGTATCGCTTGACAATGGACCAAAAGTCCCTGACCGTTGGGTGAGACGAGTCCCAGCCAACGTAGCGTGTGTATCGACGTAGTTCCCCAATGTCAATCTCCTGGACCCCTTCGACGATGGACTGCAGTATCGACGGCGTCAAAAGACTAAGGGATTTCGCGTCGAAGCACGCCTTGAAGCCGCGCTCGAAGGCTATAAACTGGGGGTTGACGGACACGTCTGTCAGATAGCTGAGGTAATCGCTTATGTAGTCGTAGCGATTGTCGCCGGTGACGGCTTCTGCGTCGTCGCAATCCGCAGCGGCAGCAACAGAGCTCCTTGTCGAAGGAATTGGGATGCCTTGAGGCCAAGACGACCCCCCCTCCGTCATAGGAACTGTTACCTCCCCTCCAAGAGTCGAGACGGAAAACTCGTACGTCCTCGCAAACACGTCCTCCACTAATCCGTCTCTCTCGTCCCATTCTTGCAAGGCTGCGAGGCCGCTCGCTAGCTCAGGCCAGCCGTCTGCGATGTGGTGCAGCTCTTCTATGGGCTCGCCGAGAAGTTTCCGATACAGGGCCTTGGGGAAAGTGACCGGTAGTGTCAACCCGTTGTAGACTGCGAGTGACATGAGGAGCCCAATCATCTCAAACTTCCACTCTTCCACGAGAGACCCGGGCACGAACCAAGCCATCCTAGTCCTCCCGTCCACCGTGAACGCGCCAAAGTCAGGATCCAGGCATTCGGCAACTGCCATGCGGAAAAACTCTTGTTGAACGCCTCCAGAGTCGAATCCTTCTTCTCCCTCTGCGCCTTCTCCCAAATGCACTTTCAAGGGTCGTAGCAGTTCCCGTTCTTGTCTCCTCCACAGCTGATCGAAAGCGTCTCGCAACACGTGCTTTCTGCTAATGGTAAGCACGAGATACTGCGATGATGCGGTTTGGAGCAAGTCTTGCAGCACATGTTTATGGTGGGGATTGGTGACCAGGCTTCCTGGATCGACAATCGCAGCCATCCGAGTCTTTAGCGAGCTAGATTCCTCGTACGTCCGGCTCATGCGCGAGAAGTTGATTGAACGGAAATAGGAAACCACTGTCTCCTGACTAAAGAGGTACGGGTGATCCAAAATGTGATGCACTTGTCTGGTTGGAGTGAACGAGGTCCAGGTTACGGGAACCTCCATGGCATCGAGACGCTCGGAAAAATAATGCACCCGAAATTGAGCGTCTCCAAGGAGAAGCTTGTTTCTGTTGATGTCTTTTCACGTTGTTCTGTCAGCAAGAGCTTTCAGCGGTAGATTCCGTGTTTGATTCTTCATTTGGGCAAACTCACAGAGAGTGTTGAATAAAGACATTGCCCCATGGAACGGGCCATCATTGGAGTACTCCGGTCGGCCGTTCCACTCTTGAAGAAGCACAGCCCTAGCCCAGTCCAGGAGTAGGGTTGGCACACGAGCCTCGTGAAGGAAACGTTCAGATTGGGTAAACTCAAGGATTCGAGCGTCGTCGCTGCTAAATATATCGAGCTGATCGAGTACCAGCCCCATCGCGTTCATATCGGTCGCAGTGTCTTCCAGGTCAACATCAGAGCTAGCCATCTCGGCAAAGCACTCGCGAGCGGTGATGGCACAGAAAACACGTCGCGCTAACCGCAGCGCAAGCTCGTTGGAGAATACATCGTCGTATTCCAGACAGGTGGGAAGTCGCTGGCGTGCGGCCGTCGATTGATTGGGCAGGGCCATTCCACCGGAGCGAATGCGAGACATTTCATACAGCATCTTCGAGTCTGTCGCACAGGGTGCAGTGGCGACCAGGGCGTGCAAGCATATGGACATGATGCAGCCTGCTTCAAAATTGGACAAACTTGCATGATGCCCAAAGACTTCGGTCGACGGCGGCCGCCGTCCAGGTTTAAGCGATTCAGGGGGGACAAACAAACTTTTCGCGGCGAGCCAGAGACTGTGAAGCACGACACTGGGTGCCGCTCGTGTCATGCGCATCATGCAAAACCACAGCGTGTGGGAGTCGTAGAGCTTGCCATCCTTGGTGAAAGATTTGACCAAGGAAGGTGGGTCGCTCATCACGCTGAAGATTGTCTGTTCGTTGAACGCCTTCCATTGAGTCCGCAGAATAGAAGCTTCCGTCTTCTGCGTCGGTTTCCTTGCTAGTTTCTTTGAATCGTTTAGTGGTTTGGGATGATTCTCTGCAATGGTCAATGGACCGAAAAATTCCTTCTCGCTGGACCCATCTTCATCAAACACATCACAGATGAAGTCTATTAGCTCAACATTCAAATAACTGAGAGCTTGTGGAAGGGGATGAAGGGTCCAGGAGGGACTTGGTCTTGTTTGCGACAGAACCTTGTCCTGCCCGGCTCGTTTCTGCCGTGCTTTCCGGTTTCGCACCAAAGCGGGGGCATTCTTGGATGCATATTCGTCTTGAGCATCCCGGTCGAAGGACAGGCGATCGACTTCTTCGACAGAGGGCGAGGACAAACACGGGACATTTTCGAAGAAGGCGGGCGTCACCGGAATTTCCGGCACCGTCCGACTGAGCACACCGTTGGTCAGTTTTGGATTGCGTGCCTTCTTATCTGCAAAGGCATTGTTTAACGGAGTGGATCTGAGCCCGTCTGACTGGTTCGACGGTATTGAAGGCTCTAAGCTTGCTTTCTTTTGAGGCTTAGAAGCAGGTCCGGTCTTAACAGAACCCCTGGAAGTGCGTTTCAGCCTTGAAGAATCGCGGGCGATGATGGCATCGTCATGTCGAAGGGGCTCGCGTAGCGGATGCGCGCTGGATTCCTGGCCAGGTGTCGATACAGGCTGTACTGACTTGGACGAGGAACGATGGAGGCGAGGACGGTGTTCATTTGACGTGATCTGCACAGGCCCACCTACGTTTTGGCCTGCCGTTTTCTTCGCAGCATCATGCTGGCGCTCCAACTCGGGTTTTCTGGCTTCCGAGTAATTATCGGAGATTGCCTGCAGGCCTTGCGGTGTAAGCCATTCCAGCATTTTGAAGGCCATAGTTCCAAACGTCGTGGCCACAAACGACCTGTGGTCTTTGCACAAAGGGCCCTCTGTAATTTTGACCTCGAGCACATCCGGGTCGCTTCCAAGATTTTCATCATCACTGCCTGCTCGGGGCTCCGTTTTCGGATGCTGGTTCTGGTTAGTATCTTGGTTCGCAGTGGCTCCGCGTGAGTCAATAGCCGACGCTTGGCATTTTCTGGCAAGACATGGGCGAATGGGCTTGGATTGGGTACCAAGAGAGTTTTTGCGAGAATGTCCGGGACTTTGAGGGGACGGCGGTTCGGCAGTATGAGACCGCGGGCGTGGTGGCACGGAGAACATCAAACTGCTAACGGCTGGTGGAGGGTCAATTGAACGTCGTAGATAAGGACACAGTCCTCTGTGAGGATGGTCTTGGCTGGCTAGGCAAACTGCTAGCGTTCTTGCGCTGGTAGAGCTATATCGACGTATAGGGGCCGTGCCGACGAGCCGCTTCCGGCAAGTGAAGCAGGTCGCAGTCAAGCATAGCGTAGACCCGCATCCGACACGAAGTTGATGAATGTATCTATCGAAGCCAGCGCGTTAGCACGACATGCGGGGAAATAAGGCGAGGCATATGGCAGAATTGGGATGGCGTGTCCAAGTGAACATACAGGTCGACGAGAAGCTGGAAATCGTGACGCCTGCTCGCTCGATGGATGGCATAGACTCGAGAAGGATTTTCCACGTCTTCCACATATTCACGGAGCTCAGAGGGTGCATCGTCTGGCATCAGGGCAAACGGCGCCTCTTTCCAGAGGCCGGCGATGAAGTCCGAGGAATCCTGGGTAGCAGGGTGGTTGTTGATCTTTGGATCGTGGGAGAGGCCCTGAAAAGCACCATCAACACCACGACCTGCGTCAGGCCGCGCCGAAGCGCTCATGCTGAGAAGAGCGAATGGATCAGGCGATGCATCGGCTACACGATATGTCGGAGGCTCCTGAAATGAAACAGTTTAAAAACGGAGGTGAGCATCAACTGTCGCGGGAGGATTGTTGCGTTGGTTTTGGGTTCTGGTAACCGGAAGGGAGGACGGACAGCTGCAAAAGGCTTGCCCAGTCGGTGAATGGATGGTCTGGTGGTGTCTCGTCTCGGCTGAAAGGTTTCGACGCAACCAAGCATCAGATGGCAGCTGGTAAAATTTCGCTGACAGGGGCCTGGCCTAAACCTGAAGCCGCCTGCCTGGCGGGAAGGGTTGAGCAGATGGTCTGGTTGGATCGGTGCACTGTCCCGTGTCTGCTGAGAAGGCTTGAGGGGAGGGGAACGCAATGAAGCTTGGGAGTGGATGGTCAAGGTCGAATTCGAGGCAGCGGGCGGTCCCTCGCAATCAAATCGTTTTGTTTCAGATGTCAAGTCTGGTAACTGCACGGTTTACTAATAATGTCGGGCCTGCATGGTTACACCACGCCGTGTGACGTAAGCAGAACTGTACTTACGAGGAGCACTCCGGACCGTTTTCAGAATCCAGATGGCACTGGGATCTAAACAAGGGAGGCGGCGGCTATGCCAAGCCAATTGCAGTTACAAGTCCCCACCGAAAGGCCCACTTGATTTGCCTCAGGTACGTAGAGAATACTTGTGCCGCTCGCCTACCAGACGCCTAACGCTTGAAACCCTGATAGGTACCTGCCTACGTACCGGCTACATCCAACCTGACGGCTCGTACTCCGTAATTTGTCATGTTTGTTCCCAAAATGCTAACGCGCATTAATCGCCATCATTCCTGCAGCCTATGAACCAAGCCTCACCATTTTTGCCATTTAAATATCCAAAGTCTGGTATGAGCAAGGGATAAAGAGAGACGGTTGAGACACCTCGGGCCAAGACGATTTCGGCCTTCACTCCCTCAAGTCTCAAACATTGCACGTCTGACCCGATGTTCCAAATCACAGAGCCTAACGTCACCAGAACCTGTGGGTTTCAGGAGTGAGCATGAAAAAATAAATATAATAAATATAAAAATAAAATATAAAAAAAAGCGACGAATGTATAGAGTAAACTGCAAGTTAATCAGGAGCTATAACCTTGGATCTTCTTTGCCTCGGGCCTTATTACCCGTTCGAACCCATAACAAAGCGATTCTATCTATCCATGGGGTTTACCTGGGAGATACCAGCTTGAAATCGAAACAAGCATTACTGACTCAGTACAGTATTCCGCAGCTGTGAGCAAATTCATTCGTTGCTTCTGCATCCCAGCCTGAGGCTTAGGTTTCAACGAATAATACGATGCAAAGCCGACATTTATGTGCTATATTATCTACTTGGTCTTCGGGCTTGCCTGAGAAGAGAACCGAAGCCATGCTGTAGTCTTACGGCCATATTAAAAAGGCAAGCCAGCAAAGGTCGTCCTTGGCAAGTCTCCTCCTTGCCACTCGCTTCATTGAGCCATTCCACGTCGCACGTTCCACTTTCCTGTGCCACATGCCACCTTCCACATTGCACCTTGCACATTCCATTTCCACATTCCGCTTCAACATTCCACTTCCACTTTCCACTTTCCACTCTCCACTCTCCACCGCCTTCCACTCTTGTCACTTGTGTGCGGCGGGCTGTCAAAGTGGACCCCTGCCGGGCCAGATGCCGCTTCCGCTTCTTTAAACCCCGCCACCAAAAAACTTTGTCTGCCACTAAATTAATCATTCCTGCCCTTCGAAAAGGCCCCGTCATCGCCTCAAAGTTGGCGGACGTATTCCCAGTTGCACGTCACTACTCTTTCTTGGAATTTCCCTCAGTGTTTTCGATCCAACTTTACGCAGATTCCTCGCCGGCCTCTGTTTTTTTCGCGAATATGGCCAGTGTTGCCACCGCGCCTGCAGGCGTGGGCACACCTGCGTCTCATCCATACACGTGTAACACGTGCCAAGTCGCTTACCGCAACATCGACCTGCAAAAAGGCCATATGAAGAGTGACTGGCAGTAAGTTGTGCTCAAGTGTCGCACTTATGGACATGGATTCTGGTCTTGACGTGCTGTAAACCTTGCCTCTGACGCGCTCGCCTAGTCGGTACAATTTGAAGCGCCGAGTCGCGTCCCTTCCACCAATATCGTCCGAAGTTTTCAGCGAAAAAGTGCTGCAAGCCCGTGCTTCGTCCACAGCCGAGGCTGAGAAGGCTTATTTCGAACGCGCCTGTGAAGCCTGCAACAAGTCCTACTACAGTGAAAATGCGTATCAGAATCATTTGTTGAGCTCGAAGCACAAGGCAAACGAGGCTGCCGCTGATGGCTCACGCCGAGTTCAAGACGATGAGACCACCTCTGTCATTAGCTCAACTTTCTCCCTCGGCGAGCCGACTTTGGTAGCCAGAGAAGACTTGGATTTGGACGCCGAGGCCGAGTTCAATCAAGTAATCGAGAGCTTGCAAAAGGCCAAAGTGTCAGCTGAACAACGACCATCGCCAGTCAGCAGACCTTCCAATCCCAAGCCCACAACCCCCAAGGAAGATGCGAATGAGGAAGAGGATGAGTCCTCCGCGCCGTCGCACTCCCTGGTTGAGCCTTCTTGGACCCTGAACTCTTGCATATTTTGCAATTTCGAGTCTCCTTCATTAACGCTTTCTGTTCAGCATATGGAACGATTCCACGGCATGTTTATTCCTGAGAAGCGTTACCTTGCCGATCTTGAAGGCCTCGTAAAGCAACTGCAGCGCAACGTAAGGGAATACCACGAATGCTTAACCTGTAGTAAGATCAAGTCTACAGTATTTGGCGTGCAGACACACATGCGCGACAAGGGACACTGCAAGATACCGTACAGCACGGAGAAAGAGCAACTCGCCATTGGTGACTTTTACGATTTTCGAAGCACTTACTCTGATGGAGAGGAGGAGGATGACGACGACGACGACGGCACATCGGATACCGAGGAGGAACGTGGCGGTGCCAAGCTTGGTTCAAAAAGAACAGCAAAGGTTGTTGGGGAAGATGGTGAGGAGATGAGGGAGGATGAGGACGCTGAAGAATGGGAAACGGATAGCTCGGCGTCGTCGCTTGATTCGGCAGATCTGACGGCTGTACCTGCTGAAGGGCACCTTCATCAGTACGAGAGGCTCGAGAAACATCCCCATCACTCGAGTCGCGATCCACGGAACCACCACCAAGCTGATGGTTGGCACTCGCGCGCGCACAAGCACACACATGCCGCCTTCTACGACGACTTCGAACTGCACCTGCCTTCCGGAAAGTCTGTCGGGCATCGCTCGTTGAACAAGTACTTCCGCCAGAATCTCACAAACCACCCCACACCGGAAGAACGAGCAGAACGTCTCGCAATCGAAAGCGCAGGTTCAGATGAGAGGGAGGGCAGCCACAAGGATGGCAGCGTTGTTCTTCGCAATGGCCAGCGTTTCAAGCGTGACATAGTCCCCCGAGGGGTTGCTGGATTGACCAATGTCTCTGACGAGAAGAAACGGGCAGTGCGCAAGTCTGAGCACCGCGGCCGGGACCTGGAGCAGTTCAACACCAAGAGGACCGACTGGTCGTATGGTAAGAGGGCAAACAACCAAAAGACTTACTACTACCGTTACGACGGCGGCGGTTAGTTGCTTTGACGAGTTTTACATAGATATGATGACGTTGCAAATGAAGGCTTGGTTCGTTTTTTCTTCCTATGGACAGTTTGAACTGTAGATGCGTCATCCCCGAAGCGTTGACATGACGGGAAAGATGCAGTGCTGGTACCGTCTGCCTGATCCGGGAAGAACTTGAAGAGTGCGGATCCCACAGGAACTGATCTGATCCTCTTGGGACCACGCCGACCGCTGGAAAGAGCACGCAAGGTCTAGAAGTTTGGGCGAAAGGTCTGACAGTGATGCTGCCGTGTATCCATAAACAGCCACCATCATTATTAGCAAATCATGACGATGCCTACAGAAAGCCTTATAGTAGTTCTGTTCATGGAGCAAGATTGCATCGGTTCTTGCAATTCAACTGGATATTTTGTTCCTCTGGCAATGCCAAGACTTTGCCTGGGTTCCTGACTCGACGTGAACCAATCAGAACATCCATCATCCGAGGTTCTTTTCTCTCCAAATATCGACGACCGAAGCCGTGGTGAACATGACTAGGGAATCAGGCATCATCATGTGAGATGTAGCAAGCAGCGGATGCTCAGGTATGATCATAGCTACAAATATAATGGAAAGACGTCGACTGGCCATCGGGCTGCCTAACAACAACTACGCTTTCACAGTACAGGTCTGCACACCCTATCGCCAAGGCGCGTATAATCCCCGGTTTAGTTGCCCCGTAAGGTCCTATCACAAGAATTCAGGTTTGTTGAAAAGGAAGCGTTCTGGCTTTCTTCTTCATCTTTCTTCTTGCTTGTTCTCTTCCTTTCCTTGTACCAAAGTCCCCTTTTCTCGAGCCAGTCTGGCTTTAGCTGATCGTGATTCTTTCGGGTCTTATCTCTCTATCTAAACTGCCAACTGGCTGTCAACTGGCTGTCAACTGGTAGTTGCTGCGTACATACTTACCCAAGGTAGGCATTGATGCAGCTGCTGGCACCCCTGCGACAGCTGTGGCAGTTGACGGGACTGACCCAGGCCGCCCGACCATGGACCGGAAACGCACCCGGCCGCTCTCCAGCTCCTCGGTTTTGCTCTTCCTCCTCGTCCCCTCCGCCTTGGCCGTGGAGGCTGACTTTTCTCTTTTCCCCAAAGTTGCGCAGTCGTGCCTCATCTCCGCCTTGACATGGTCCAAGTGCTCTGGTGCCGATACTCGAGCCCTCAACGCGTGCCTCTGTAGCAACGGCGGCAACTTCATCATCAGCTCCTCACAATGTCTCGGCAAGTGGGCCAAGTCCGAACTGCCGGCAGTGTACATCACCATGTCTGAGGCTTGTGCCAACTCGTCGACCCCTTTAAGCATCAGCCAGCGAGCCTTCTTCGATGCGGCCAATGCCAGGAGCAAGACGACGACGAGCCCATCCGCGACCTCGGCTGAAACTGAAACCTCGACTAGCTCAGACCCGTCGGCAACTACTTCCTCTCAAGCAGGCACGGAAACTGAGGATACGTCAAGCGGCATTTCCAAGGGGACCATCATCGCCATCTCGGTCTGTGCAGCTGCCGCTGGCCTTGCAGTTATCGGGGGGTTGGTCGTGTTTCTGGTTCGCAAACGCAAAAGACGGGCAGAATGCATCGCTCAACCCGTTCCTGGCCAGGAGGATGGCGACAACCACAAGACAGACAACCCAACTACATTCCCTCCCAACGAGCCTCTGTCTGGCTTGAGCGACTTGACATCGTACAAGGAGCATGCATGGACGTCGAGTCCTTCGCCGGGATATTCGAATGGGAATAGCCAGGTCAAGGGCACTGGACCGTATGCGGCTTCTCCCCATGAGCTTCCGCCGGTGTGGCCGGACCAGTCTACAAGTACTCTGGCTTCCACCACTCGAGGACCTGTTTTCGAAATGGATGCAACAAGTGCGCCTGCGCGTGCTTGTTACCTAGCGGAGATGGAGGGTTCGCAGCCCCCGAGGCGTTTTGAGTTGTCGTGCTCAAGATGAATCGCCTACTTTACGCAACCGGTGGGATATTCGTGTCATCACTTGATCTATCGTGGCTTCTGCTTGTCTATATGGCATGGCGATGCAATCCGTCGGTCGGTGTTATTTTGACCATCAAGGATTGTTGCCGAGGACGGAAATATGCAGATCATACCAAGTATGTCCAAGCATAGAAGCGTTCTTCGCAAATTCGAGTTGCAGATGTACCGAGATGATTACCAGATTCGCTCCGCCTTATTAAAGAGCAACCGAGCTGCTGACTTCTTGGAGGAGCACGGGGTTTTAATCAGGGCACTACCAGACAGGCGGGTCTAATATGGAGCAGCCTTGATGACAGTCTTTTTCCCTACTCCCATGCAAGCGAAAATAGTATGCACATCTACGACAGTCCGTTCTAGTATTCCGGTTCTTGACATATCAAATTCTACGCGTGGGAGCGGCGGCTGGGAAGTCCCTTTCAAGTCTGCAGACTTGCAGGAAAGGTCTGCAGTCATGGCATTCCAGCCTGTGACTCCCAACGTTTGATTTTCATATCAACTCAGCATGCGTTCTCTCCACTTGATATAAGGTTTTTCCATTCAAAGGCGTTGAGCTTGGGATGGGAACTACACATATGATGAACAGAGTTTCGGGCAAAATATACTTGTCAACTCTAAGCATCAACGGTGCAAGATTCACTTACAATCAACGTTTACCAGAATTCTAGCTTTCAAACCCAGAGGAAAACCAAACTCTTTCCACGTCCAGCCAGGAACTTATAAAAAAACATCATTCATTCCATAATGGATGCTCACCTTTCGAATCAATACAGAACATTCTGTTCAATCTCCTGCTTCCCAAGCATCATACGAAGTAATACATAACTTCACACGCCTCATCATCATCATCTTCTCGTCAGAAGAATACCAGGGGAAAGTTTCAATTGCAATCCCTCACCATGTCCCTCCTGGCGCCAGAAGACTGGCAGTGGCTACGAGCAAATGAGTTCACCAGTCACTGCACTCCAAGCGGATTCTGCAAAGTGCACAAATACTTCCTCGTCCAGAACCCCCAGGACGTCCACCCCAACCTGCCACTCGCCCGCATAACCGACATCCGAACAGCTTTCCAGGGCCAGTTCTTCGAAACCCTACCCGCCACGCTCATCTCCCCCGCCACGCTCTGGGACCTGGGCTTAACCGTGAGCGCCGGCAGGAGAATCTGGCACGCGTGGCTCAACCGCACCAGCCTGGGCCCCATTTGCCCCCCGTACCACGACGACTACGGCATGGAGTTCGTCCGCTTCGTCCTCGGCAACCTGGAGAGACTCCGTTGCGAGTGGGTTTCCGACTGCGCGACCGACGACGCCCTGTGGGATGAGCTGCTCGTCATGTACGGCGTCAACCACGAGCTAGACGCCAAGATCAAGCTGCGCAGGGCCAGGCAGGACAGGACCCCCGCTCCTCTCCAACATGTGAGGGACGACTCGGACGGCGCTGGGGACGCTGGCGGCTTGCAGGGTGTCCTGGGACGCTCGATGCCGGCCAGGAAAGCCCACGCGCGGCAGCTCTGCCTGGCCTGGCTGAAGGAGGACATATCAGAGCGCTTCATGTACCTCAAGAAGATTATGCGGCTGTCTCGTCAGCGAGCCGAGCTTTTGCAGAAACCAGGCGGGCTGGGAATCGAGCCACAGGTTGCACAACGCGACTATCGGTTCTACGTCAAAACGCGCCTGGTCTTGCCGGAGAGTTGGAAGCAGGGGGGCGAATTGCAGAACGCGCCTTGCAGGGCGAGCGTTCCGTTTACATTGAAGCCAGAGACGGACGGGGAAGCAGCCGAGACGAGTTTGCCTGCTTCACATTTGGCGCAATCTATTCTCTGACCGTTGTCTTTTTTTCCACCTATTTGTCTATTTATATATGAGAAGCACTAGATACCAGTTTAATTAGGCCCGCCCAAGTACATGACCTGGGGTATTTGATTCATATATCTAATTGTACGTTCTGCATTCTTTTCTTTTTTTCAATACTGTAAGCTCATGTTCCATGGTTTGAGACGGCTTGGTTGTGTGTATGATACTGTCTACACTCACAGTTTGAACGAGATTCATGAACGTTGGCAAGGGTGGGGTTGCTTTGTTTGATTTCTCGTCGGGTACGAGATTCCGTGTTTGGTCTGCTCTTCGGGATGATGGTGTTTAACCAGTTAATGCTTCACAGTGGGCCTGGGCCTTGAGATGAAAAGCCTCCAACTTCCTACATCTCATGATTCCCATCTCACACATCTGATCTTGTATACCACGGAAGCTATAGTCCATCGCGGCATACCAGCAACCTAGCCAACGATTCAGTCCCCCATGACCTGCTAGTCCCGCCACACCAGAATCCCCTTGGCATACAGACCAGTGATGATCCCCACGCCGCGTCGCGCATCTCTCGCTGCCGTGGCGCTGGTCGGATACTCGGTGCCCACGTACAGAATCCTCAGCCCCGCGCGTTCGCTCCACTCGCCGGCCCACGACGGCGCCAGCCCGGACTCGCAGTACTCCCTTTTGTCTGCGCCCGCCGCGCCCAGCACCTCGGGATAGTTGCAGACGTGGCGCGACTCGGAAAACTTGGCCAGGGACGGGAAGTGCGGGTGGCCGGCGACCAGGAGCTTGCCCCCGTGCACCGACAGGTTGTCTGGCAGGTAGGGCAGGTGGATCGTCGACCTCGGTTCGAGCGACCTGTCGCGCTGTATTTCGTACAGGTAGATGGCCCGCCTGGTCGTCGAGGCCACGGCCAAGGTCGTGTCGTTGAGGAGCTCGATGCCGTTGGGGAAAGAGAGACGCTCGACGATGCGGACGTCCCCGACCTGCGGGGTCCTGTCGCCGTCGAGCAGTTTGACGTGCACCACGGACCCCAGCGGCAAGGCGAGGAACGTTTCCGCCTTGGCCAGCAGCTTCGTGTTCCTGGCCAGGAAATGGTGGTCGTTGGTCACGTAGAGCTCGTCGGGGCTGACGATGGCGATCGAGTTTGGGGCGTGGATCAGCGGGTGCTGGATGGTCCCGGTGTGTGTCGCCACGAGCCTGTCCACGTCGAGCTTGAAGCGCTCGATGCGCGAGCCGGCCTGCGCGTGGCTGGCCGCGAAAAGGGTCGACGTCGCTTCATCATACGCCAGCCCGAGCGTGTGGAAATCCGCTCGGCCCGGGAAACCCACCAGCTCAACCGTCTTGAGGGATTCCGCCTCGGGCTGCGAAGCGTCTCTGTAGTCGTAGACGTACAAGCCGGCGCTGGCTGGATCCGGGTGAAAGATGCCCTAAGCGCGTGGCACGTTGCTGGTTAAACACTTGAGAAAGAATGTTCATCTAACGTCGGGAAACGGAGTAGACGCGGCCTGAGGCAGGGCTCTGGAACTCCCCAGCTTACCAGGACGGTGTTCCAGCGCTCACGGCCCGGGTCGCAGGCCAGTATCGCGACTCCGCGGCTCTCCAGGATAAGCGCGTCCTCGCAGCTTCTTACTCGGTCGGCAAACTTGATCTCGTGGCGCTTGAACGTGTTGACCTGGGGTAGTCGGCTCGGCGCGTCGTTGTAGAACGTGAAGAGCACCTCGAGACGAGGATACACGAGCCGAGATACGACTGCAGCCGCGAGGATGAGCTTCACCCCGTGCAAGGCAGTCGCGCAGCGTCAGCAATCGGATGGCCTCGCCGCCGCGCCGTGACAGAGTAGACTGCCAGGCCATGGACGGCTGAATGCGCAGCGCAACTCACGGGAAATGACCGGAAGCTTGCCATGGCGTTTGTCGAAGAGGGACTCTCGATGCTTGGACTAGAGCAAAGTGCTGGCCAATAAACGGAGACGTTGGGCTTGACAACGCGCTAACCGATTTGGCGTGTGGAGGGGGAGGAGGAGGAAGGAGCGAACAGAGCACGGGCGTGTATCAGTAAATATTGACCTGCTAAATACCTCCTGCCTCCCAGATACCTACAAAGGCGGAGTACGCAGCTGATGCGCAGAACAGCCCATCAAGTCCGACTTGCCCATCCGTCTCCTTTTCTGCAAATGTCTTGCGGTGTTTTACCCATCCTCCAATCCAGAGTCCCTGCTTTGCAGAGCCGGCTGTCAGAGACTCGGAGGGAGTCTCGGACTTTGCTCGCCGCGCACTAGATGGGTTCGTGTTGGAGGGAAATTGGCTTGTCTGTAATATGGATATCGGTCATATCCGAGGTCGGATGTGCCGAGTTCTCCCTGGATCAGTAAGCCCTTAGGGGTACCCCCTATCCCACTATAAATAGCTGGGAATATAAGTCTCTTAGAGAAGACTTGGTTCTTTCAATTAAGCATTATCGCATTTTCCCTATGTATTCTAATATAGTAGCAATTGCATAAATATCATAACAAAAACCTCATTTTTATCCCTTACCTTATAGCCCAGCCTTAAGATCAACTATTATCTTTATTTTGCTGTAAAAGCCACTATTTTCCAGATCCTATTTAAGCAAGCTCCGGGTTCCCTATTAAATCCGTCAAAAGCCTTATTGCTAATATACTCATATAGCCTCGTTAATTAAAAAGGAGGCTATTTAGGAGGAAAATAGCGATATTTCCTTTAAAAGTAACTAACCGATATCTTAACCGCTATTTTCGTTAGATTAATTCATATCCTAAATATTGTTATTAGCGAAAATAGGTATTATTACTAATAATAGCTCTAAACCAGCAGTTAGGCTAATATCCCGATATAATTAGGATATCTGGTATGATTATATTTAAAAGCGTGCTTTAGAGGATGATATTTAGATATTTATTGACCCTAAGGGCTCGGCGATACTAAATATGCCTCTTCTGCCGGCGTAAGAATTAAATGAACCTATCTATTCTACGTAGGCATTAGCATTAACACCTATATCGGCAGTAATAGCCGATTTATTAATAGAAGCTATAAATCGTGCCCCTTCTGCAAATACTAAAGCTGCATTAGCAGCTAGGGCATTATCGGCAGCACTAATAGTGAGAATAAGAATAATCTAGCTATAGTAAGTTGAGAATATTAAAGAAAACCACTATTTCAAGCCGATATAACGCCCTAGTGGTATTAATACTGCAGAATAGATGAAATAAGCTAATATTTAGTATAACTTTTAGAATGACTATTATATAATATTTAGTCGGAATCTTCGAGTATATACAGCATAGTTTAAATTAATACTGAGCCCTAGCTATAAGATATTAATAGTAGGCAATCGGAACGTTTAAGGAAAAATTTAACGCCTAATAAAATATATACAATCGGTTTAGCTTATTATCTGGGAATACCTTAAAGAAAAATTTAAGTAGGCTATAAGATATAACCTCGGAAGATATAATATAAAGGAATAGTTTAACGAAATCTCTATATTATATAAGCGATTAGTGCGAATAGACTTAATCCTTATTAATGGGAATACGCCTATTAAATAGCTAGCGGAAACTCTTTATTAAAAGTATCCTACCTTTAAGGAAAAAATCCTTAATCGAATAGTAAAAATATAAAAATAGAATAAATATCTCGATTTTCTAATGACTATTAAATATATTCAGTAGAAATAGGAGCTAAAAGAGAAGGGGAAGGTTAGTAGTAGTTATATAGTATTTATAACTAACGATACTAAACTTTTATTATAAGCCGCTTCTAGTAATACTTTAGCTTTATCTTTAGTAGAGAAAAAGACCTATAAATACTATAGTAAGCCCTATATAGTAAAAAGGCCTTATTATAAGAATTATTAGATATTAACTCTATCGATGGCTTTAAATTACTTAAAAGATAGGATTAATAAGAAAAGCTAGGAAGCTATATATAAAAAGATAAAAAAGGAATCTAAAAAGGTATAAAATGCATTTAAGGCCTTTTAAGATAAATATAAGGGTAAGGGCAAAGGTAAAAGCAATAATAATAACTGTTGATATAAACTCGGGGTACCCAGTTATACGTAGGGTTGCGCGCGTGGTATCATGTACCGTGAGGTCACCAAGTAAAGGATTTGATTGCTTTACTAATGACTGACTATCTAAAAGGAAAGAAAGGAAGCAAAAGAGGGTAATTATACGATGTGGCCTTTTTGTGCGTATGCCGTTGTCACGTGCATCGGCGCAGTCGGGCCGGGCTGCCCGCGTGCCCTACCGGGCTCAGGGGTAAAGGGGCAAAAGTGGCCACATCGTGCGCAATGGGTGTGCGCGGCACATCCGTCGCAATATGCCTAATTGTGCCCAATTGGGCACCTTACGACAGCGATTCCGATACTGGCAGCTTCTCTTTTTATAGAAGCAAATATCGGAATCGCTAGGATATAAGGCGCACATATAGAAAGAAAAGTGCGGCGCGGTCTCGGCAGGTTGTGCCGCCGATAATGCTATCGCGCCGCGCGGCCGGCTTGTACAGGCTTATACCGTACAGCCGGTATATTGAATATCGCAGCCAAAACAAAGGGGGAACAGTAAACGCAGTAAAAACAGCAAATGCAGTATTGAACATAAGGAAATCCACCCACTTGCCATATATGACATCACTAATACCTTCTAAATGCAGTCAGATATTGACCGGCCTCTTTACCCACCCTTCCACACGTATAACAGCCCTATTTTGGTCGACGAAGGTCTTAAGGGCTTTATTTGGCGTTCCCTTAGTTATTGCATCGGCGAGGTTATTATTCCCATTAATCCAGCAAATTTTATAGATTTCCCGGCGCTTGTATGACTATCGCAAGGCTATAATATCTATCATAAGCCTCTTCTCTTTCGTGGTGCCTAGCTTAATAAGGCATTCGTATAACGAAAAAGAATCTATGCATACTACTATAGAAATCCTTGGTAGTCCCAACCTGCTGGTAATTATATTGAGGGTCGTGCCTATCGCATATGCGATATCAACCCCTTGTACCATACTATACAGCTCTGAAGCGAGTGCGCTACGTATTATACGCTTACTCTTTGTAGAGCTATAAGTAATGATATTACCTATTAGGTTGAAGGTATTATCCGCTGTATCTGCCTCGTTCCCTAGCACAATCACGTAACTAATCTGGGAGCTTAAATCTTTATTATTGGCAAAGGATCCGTCAATAAATATAAAGAGTTTAGCTATAGTAAGGGCTAGATTGATATACCATAAGCCACGATCCTGGTTATCGCATTGCCATTAAAGGCGCTTATTCAACCTCGCGATATCGTTAGGGTTAGGTTGCTAGTATTATGCCGCGATAGATAGGTTAAAAGATGCTTCGGGCTGGCAGACTATAGCTACATAAGCACCGCAAGCGCGTTATTCGATATAATTACGCTGGGCTGTAGGCGTATTCTTATCGATAGTCGCGATCTTCTTGCTTTAACCTTTTTGGCATAATATTATTGTGCTATTAGTCTGATCAACTATGAGGATATATCCGTTGAATATTAAGGGTACGGTTAGTGATAGCTTCGTCTTGGGCTTGGTATTGAAGCCTATTTTAGTAAGTTCTAATTCTTCCCATTAGAAGAAGGCATTATTACTTAGGCCGAGGGTATCATCAGTCTGCATACCTACGATACTGAAGCATATAGTATCGCTAGTACGGTCAGGAACATTAGTATCGTTAGTGCGGTCAGGAACGTCAGTACGGTTATTACCGGCAGATATTAGCAAACAGGGGTCATAGGTGGATATGGTTATGCCTAACTTCTCGCGATAGTGCCGGAAGTATGTCGCCTACTAGTGGGTGCCTGCCTTAGCTATTCCGTATAATAGCTTTACCACTTTTATGATCGTATTATCGGGGTATTGATGCGCTATCTGCTTAGGTAGCTTGGCGATAATCGATCTGTTAAGGGTGGTGGATGACTGCATATAAGCCTATGTGATATCACGTATCTAGAGAAATAAGCCGTGAGAACGTTATAGTGATAGGGCTAATAATATAAGTAACCGTTGATTAGCCCGTTGGATTATAGGGGACTGAGTCAATATCAATTGCTTTTTATTATTACTATGACCTTATATGATGAGTCGTGACTTCTTATACGGCGTATCCGTGCCTTTACCCTTAATCTCTTATACTATATATGAGTTAAATAGACGTTAGGCTCTATATTTGCCGATATTAAAGGTAATAAATCGGAATATATCGCGGGCTTATAATGCTTCTACCTTTGTATGGTCAGACTATTCGAAGGGGTCTCCTAAGATTATAATCTTTCCTTCCCGGCGTAATTAACTAGTAAGCTATAGGTCGGCTTGCTCTTTTGCGGTTAGGAAAGATATATTAATGACGGTATTAGAAGCTATAGTGTTGATGAGAGCTTCTTTTTAGTCCTTATTAATTATGACGTTGGATACTACCCTTGCTAGTGATGGTGATACTGGCCGTAATGCCGGTATCCTGGCTGGGTTAGGGGTTGGCGATGATATTGCGGCTGGAGGTGCGGCTGTAGCCGGGATCCTAACCTTTAGCCTACTAGGGCGGGCCAGGCCTTCGTTATAGACGATATCTTTAGGATTATCGGCAGTAGGATTACTATTAAGGTCGTGGTTATAAGGTTTAATAACTATTGATTGGAACTTAATGGGGCCATATGGCATTTGTATGATGTAGGTCTTACTATCGAGGCTAATTAGCCGGTACGGCCTATGCTATCCACCCTTTTCTCTCTATACCCGTACGTCGGACTATAGGGGTAGTCGGTAGATAGGCCACGTATTTGGGCCGTTCCGTTGGGTAAGGGTATTGTGAACTTGTCGCTTAGCGAGGCATTTCCTAGCTTCATTAGTGGCCTTTCGTAATGTTAAGGCGCATTGTGATACTAGTAAGCTAGGAGGTGAATCGTCTATAAGTCGAGGATATGCCCTAAAGACCAATAACATAGGTACTAGACTGTTGGGTCTAGCGGAATTATTAATAGCCTTTATAGTAAGCTGTAATTTCTGTTCCTTTATTATTAGGTCGCCTACTTCGTTGTCAATAATAGTATAGGCTCGGCGTAATAGGGCGTAATATCTTTCGACCTTGCTAATGCTATTGTGGGCTTCTATAGGAATTTCATCTATATTGATAGATAAAAGCCGGGCATTATAACGGAATTCAGCAGAAGTAAAGTTTGGTCTGGCATCGTGGACTATCTAATCCGGTAGGCCAAGGTAGGTATTAATTTAGTATTCCTTAAGGGCATTCTAAATATTGTGGGCCTTCTGCTTTTGTGGATTAAGAAATCTAGCTGCCTGGAAGCTTATCGCGGCATCTATAATGTGTAATACCGGCCGATTATTAATATGAAGGATATCGATAATAATTTTATAGTTGAATTAGCTGGTATTATTATCCTTAAGTGTGAATTTAAATCGGCTGGGTGCCTTTGCGTTCATTTGGCATTAATGGCACATATAGGTGATGCTTTCGATGATGTTGCGATTAATATTATTATAACTAGCCCGCTAAAGCAATTTGGTAAGCCTATTGATAGAAGGGTGCCCGAATCGACGATATAGCTAATAGATTTCCTATAACGATAGATAGAAGGCTGTAGTATTTATAGCATTAAGAGTCTACTATAGATGTCCTTATTTCCTGATAATTAGGACCTTAATATCCCCTTAGATTAATAGGTTATTAATGTTATTAAGCTTTACGCCTATCTTATCTATATCCGTGATAGAATATAGGAAGGGGGTGCTGCTATTAAGAATGTAGAAGGGGATATTACCGAATATCGTTAGGACATTTAGTATACCGGAAGAGGTAGCGGAGCCTGCGCCGAAGTTTACCGTATGCTTTTTATTAGTTGTCTCGATAGTTAGGGTCTTTATTAATCTTATTAAGGCCTTTGCTTGACCTAGGCCTACTATTAATAGGCCGGAAGCGCCGGTATCCAGTAAGATTCTGCGGAAGGTGTGGTTATTATAGTATTCTTCTTCTAGAAAGATAGAATTACGGTCTGGTGAGGGTATTCGGAAGGGATCAATTTATAAGAAGGTATATCGGCATAATTCATCTTATAAGGCTTATAATGTCTCGATAGATGAAGAAGGTAGCGGTTCTATTTATATAGGGGCTAAGAAATACTAAGTGGCTATAAATTATGGTGCGATAGCGTCCTCTGTATCCTAATATGTAACCCCTGCTATTATGACTTTAATATCTTTAACGATATTATTAAAATCGGCATTTTTAAGGGCTTAGTCGGCGGTCCTTTTGTATTCCTGTAGGAAAACGTGGAATTTCTTGTTATTAGGAATGGTCTGGTTAGAGCGGTTCTTTAGCCATTATGCTTTTGATTCTTATTGCTTTTTATTAGTATAGTTGGATGACTAATATCTTAATTTATTGCAAACGAAGCATCTTTTTTAATAGGGCCTAGCTAGAAAGGCGCGATTTTATTATTGCCGTTGAGGGGGTCTGTATTATTGGGGGTATTAATACCGGTTGTAGGATTGACTATATCTACGATCTGTGAATAACGCTATATTATTAGCGATATCAATATCTTTAACATCCTGATATTGCTAAGGCTATTATTGAAGGAAATAATGCTATTAAGTTATATGGGTAGTCTTATAGATAGAAAGGGATTGCCGTAGGTCAGCAGTAAGGCCTTCGAATATAGGGGTATAACGATATAAGGCCTGGCTATACTTAGGGGTATCCCTTATAGCGTTAAGCATTTGCCGATGAAGCTTTATATTAGCTGTAAAAGGGGGAAAAAGACCACGATATAGGCGTTAAAGTTCTTCCAATAGGATATTAAGGCATTCTAGCTTTAACTTATTGGGATGTTTTGCGATAATTAATTGGAGCGTTATTCTATTCTAATGGTGCAAATAGAATTGCTTTATACTCTTATTTTCGAAATAGCTTTTAACTTTATGGATTATATCGTTAAAAGTAAGGGTATCGCGAATGCGTTTGATGTTATTAAAGTAATAGGTCTCAGTATTGCCGATTAGTATAATTTGAAAAGCTCTGGCGAATGCGTAGTCGGGTAATCCTAATAGGCGGCATTTGCTCTTGAAAGAGATGACTTTTGGTATAATAAAATTATCTATTTTGCCGCTATATCTATCCTCTATACGATAGCTGCATAAGAGGTCGGATATCTTTTTAGATATATTATTAAACCCGGTTTGGGAATGATCTTCTTGGTTAAACCCGGCCTCTGTGTAGGCTTTCCGGGTATGATCTTCCGGAGGGTATTCCGGAATAGCTTGTCGGTAGCTTTGCGGTAGGCTGGCGGGATCTCTGGCGGGGTTATCCTATAACCCGGGTCGGTCTAGGTTTACCGGTCCTCCCGTTAAGACGGTCCGTTTATCGGCCTAGGTAGGGCGATATTGACGGGAAGGGCCGGGTGCTGTGCCTATTTTTGGCATTATCGGATGAGGCGTTTGGGCCCGATATCTGGTATTACGGGCGGTGGCGGCGTTGGCTTGGAGGGTATTATTAGGGTCTTCTGTAGAAGGAAGCATATTATTGGGGCCTATGACCTGACCTCTATTGGGCATGCTATGACCTCGAGGGGCATTAAGATAGCCGCCTCGGCTAGCCCGGCTAGGGGTATAACCCCTAGGGTGTAATATTTAATCGGTCGGGCTATAATCTTCGTCGGCTGTTGTATATTATTATTAATGATAGAAGTTTTCCCTTGTTTCGAATGGCGGCCTATTGTAAATAGGCGTCTTCCCTTTTGGTTGTTAAGACCGGCCCTTTTCTTTATTAGTAGGGGTAGGGGCAAGGGGCTTTTTTGATGTAGAGGGGGGGATGATGGGTTGTTATGACTGTGATTATGCTACCCTTGGTGTTATGAAGTCCTTTATTATTGAAGCTTGTGAGGATCTTCTTGAGGGCCTTACTGTAGTAGGTGCTTGTAATAAATTCCGTAAGCCTATGATTTCCTAGTCGAAATTGCCGATAGGTACTAATGCTTCCCTATAAGGGTTGAGGCGTGACTAGAATATCTTACGCCCTAATTGACGGTCGATCTCTTCTTGAGGTTATTTAGGGTTCTATTATTATTGAAGGTATTCCATTAAGGTAGGTATTGTGATGGAGCCTAATGTTCTGATATATACGCCGTAATCCCGTAGGTATGTGCGGAATTCGCGTAGGAATAGAGGATTAACGCGGTTGAATAGTTGTTCATCCCATTCACTATAGTCTTCGTGGAATAGTTCCTATAGGTTGTCGTTAATGATACAATCCTTCTTATAGGTATAGATTAAGAAGGCCAGGCGGTTATGTAATGCTATAGTGGTGGCATTAGGGGTAATTGGCTCTATCGCAGTAGCCTAATTGTTATCGAGTAAGGGGGCAAATCGCTGTAACCTTTTAGGCAGTGCTGGTTGTAATATTAATGATCGTGATCGTGCTATAGTATTAAGAGGAGGGTTTGAGAGGGGGGATGTGTTGTAAGGAGTGTAAGATCGGCCTTTACTGGTAAAGGTAAAGGAAAGAAAAGAAGGGGTTAGTTGGCAAGATAACCGTTCAACGGAATAGGTTATTTGCCTCCTATAGTAAGCAGGTGACCGTTCAACAGAATAAGTTAGCCGCCTCCTATATATACTAAGGGTATCTTTAAAGATCGTGATAATTAGTATATTTTCTTCCTTTGTAATAAACGGAGGTAGAAGAGGTCTATATCGTTCTTCTAATTAGTTGGCAGTGTAACCGTTTAACGGAATAGGTTATCTGCCTTCCTGATTAGTATGATTTGCAACGGAAATCGTCTCTTTGAGAGTAATCTTGCTGATTTATGATGTACCGTTCTTTGCGGGATGTAATTATCCTGTGAGTGGTGGTTATCACCACTGATTAGTATTGATATAAACTCGGGGTACCTAGTTATACGTAGGGTTGCGCGCGTGGTATTATATACCGTGAGGTCACTAAGTAAAGGATTTGATTGCTTTACTAATGACTGACTATCTAAAAGGAAAGAAAGGAAGTAAAAGAGGGTAATTACACGATGTGGCCTTTTTGTGCGTATGCTGTTATCACGTGCATCGGCGCAGTCGGGCCGGGCTGCCCGCGTGCCCTACCGGGCTCAGGGGTAAAGGGGCAAAAGTGGCCACATCGTGCGCAACGGGTATGCGCGGCACATCCGTCGCAATGTGCCCAATTGTGCCCAATTGGGCACCTTGCGACAGCGATTCCGACAATAACAATAAGGAAAAAGATAGATTAATAGAGAAAGAAAAGGAAGATAAGGTATTTATAATATCTATCCTTTCTATAGGAATTTATCTAGATAATTTAGGTCTTTTAAAGTCTTATATTATACTCGATAGTAGCGCTTTAACGTATATTTTTAACGATATAAAGTGGTTTACTAATATTAAGTATAATATCGACGAGCACCTTATTTATAATGCTTATAATAGTATTTTAAAAGTCTTTAGTATTAGCTCTATTCGAATTATATTATAGGATAGAAGGGCTATTACCTTTACCGATATTCTATATAATCTAATAATTATAGTGAATCTTCTTACTATAAAAAAGATAAGAAATAAGGGATTATTTTAGAATAATAAAGTCGATAAGATTTACCTACGGAAAAATAGTTAATAAGAAGTTATTTTTTAAGTTTCTTAGGTAGAAAAAAGGCCCTATATCCTCTACTAAAGTAGCGGAAACGATATACCTATAGATAAATTTATTATAAGGGCTCAAAATAAAGCCTTAAATATTGATAAAGCCTATTTAGCTTAAAGAGATAGCCGCTAGCCTAAAACTTTAATAAAAACGCCTTATGCTATTTAGCATATGTATTTTAGGCATCTAGGTCGGGATTCGATAGATTATATCTTTAAGGATATATTATAGATACCTAAGGAAAAAGAAGCTTCGAATTATAAGGTTTATAGCAATATAAAAATCGTAAAGTAGATATTATAGTTATCTTATAAGCTTTCGATATTTTAGGAACCCTTTAAAGTAGTCTTTTTCGATTTATTTCTATAAGCTACTGCTTTTAATAGTGATAAATATATAGCGTTATTTACCTGCCGATTTATAGGAATAAAATATATTTTTATAATATTTAGAAAGACTAACCTATCTAGATATTAGCTAATCTTCGAGAATTAAGTTTTATGCCTATACGATATAGCGATCGCGATAGTTATCTCTAATAACAAAATAGCACTTTAGATTAGTAATAGTTGGGAAGAAGCTAAACAGAAAGGTATTATAATTCGAAATTTAAGCCCTAATTACTAATATTAGAACGGTTATACTAAATATTTTAGGGGGGTATTAAAGACGAAGATAGCCCTTCTTAATATATAAGTAGGCTTTCCTAAGGAGTTATAGCCTATTATAGCTAAAGTAGCGGTATATTTGCTAAATCGAAGCCTTAGGAAGTCGGAAAGACCTTATGATAACTAGAAATTACCTTTTTAAATGCTTTAACTTTAGCTCTATAATAATAAGCCCGCCTAGAAATACCTACTAGTAGATATTCATCTATAAATTCACTACCTCTACGCCTATAGATATAAGGCTTTTATAATAACTCGCAATAGGATATTACAAAAAGGTCTAAAGCTTAATTAAAGAGTTTATATTGGGTATTTAGCAGGCTATATCTCGACTATTTAGTACCTAATTTAGGTGCCTTCGTTAAAAAGAAGCTATTAGTTTAATTCTAGCTATATTATATTCGATAAGACTATTTTTTATTAAGATAAATACTATTTACCGATTTCTAAATAATAGAAAGAGGCCCTAAATAGCCTTATTGGTAATATTAAAGAAATACCTATTATTAACGACTTTAAACTTATATTATCCGGGAATTCGATTGAAAATATCTTTACTAATAATCCTATTATTAAATAGGCATTAGAGGTATAAAATAAAGCTACTAATAATACCCCTTAACTAATAGAAATTAATCTTAAGGTTATAGATTACCCTAAAGAAGCTATCGCTTAAGCGATACTGCTATCCCTACTATTTTCGCTTAAGCCTAACGATAAACTCGAGCCGATTACTTTTTTTAATAATATATTCTTTATAAAGCTTAAAGGAAATACTTATAATATATTCGCAGCTTCTATTGCGAAGCCTTTGGCTATAATAGAGGCATTATATATTACGAATATGCCTAAAGAGCCGGCGATATAGAAGGAGCTTAAAAAGCACCCTAAGCGCAAGGAATTTATTGCTACTATGAAAAAAGAATATTCGAAGGTTATAAATAGGGAGATTAGGTGCATTATTTAACGAAATGATTTATCTATCGACCTTTAGATCAAACTTATTGCAATTCTCAAGGTCACTATAAAGCAAAGCCTTACTAGCTAGCTAGATGGCACAAGACTGTCTGCGACCTGTGACTTAATCTTAGTATAAATACTAGATTCTTCACTAAGTCCTAAGACTATACAAGTGCTATAAAGCAAGGCAAGTGTAAAGGCAAGGCAAATATAAGATAACCAGAAACGCAGGGAAGGTGGAAGTTAAGAGGCATATAGTGCATTAACAGACTCGATTATGCTGCCCTTCTGCTATCTAGAAAGAAGGGGGAAAGCTATCCTATATATACACGAAGGAGGGGTGGGCCCAGGCATCCAGGGAAGCCAGTAAGAGGGCTCCCCGTAATGCTCGCTATGATACGTCAGCAACCCCGCTATATCCGACCTTTCCAACCACCCTAACCACCGCACTAGTAATTAGTCACCACGCTAGTGACTAACTACCACACTAGTGGACTAGCCACCACGCTAGTAGGCCACCACGCTAATTTAGCAATGCCACACCACGCTAGTAGGCCGCCACCACGCTAGTAGGCAACCACGCTAATTTAGCAATGCCACACCACGCTAGTAGGCCGCCACCACGCTAGTAGGCAACCACGCTAATTTAGCAATGCCACACCTTTTCAACAAGGCCTACCTTACTTGATATACAGTAAATAATCCACTGAAAATCCTTAAGGTAAAAGGCAAAGGCCTAAGGTAATACTACCATAAGTCCAAGAGGCGGTATAAGGGCCAGAAGGTTAGTAGGCCAGTAGGGCATAAGGCCAGCAGCCTAGTAGGCTACTATAGGATTTTAACACCCCCTCTGATTAGCTACTGTAATAGCAAGCTAATCGTCGTATAAAGGATAGTGAAAGAAAATGCAATAAAAGTGCTAAGGAAAAACATAGGAAAAACCTTAGTAAGTTAATATAAGTTAGTATAAGTTAGCAGGCCCTAAGACCTAGTAACTCGCGGAACCTAGTAAATTTAGGGCCCGGCAGTGGCTTCGTAAGACCATCAGCAGGCATACTATTAGTAGGTAAGTAGGTAATTTTAACCAAGCCCAGCTGGGCTTGCTCCCTAATATACCGGAATTTTAATAGCGTATGCTTAGTGCGAGCATGCTGATTAGGGTCGTTAGAATTCGAAATGGAGCCCTGGTTATCGCAGTATAGCGGTATAGGGCGTACAATATCAATTTCCAGCTCCTTACAAAGGTTAGAAAGCCACTGTACCTCGCGGATAGTCTCAAGTAATACATCAGATTCAGCTTCTAAAGTAGATAGCACTACTAAAGAGGCTCGCTTAGAACGCCAGCTAATAGGACCACTATTAATAGTAGTTAGGAAGCCTCCAGTAGATTTAGAGGTTTCTTTACAGCCAGCAAAGTCGCTATCAGAATAAGCGGCTATAATAGGCTGTTGGTTGCTTTTAGTAGCACTAAAGCAAATAGCTAGGTTCTCAGTGCCTTTAAGGTAACTAAAGCTGCCTTTTGCAGCATTTAGATGCATATTAGTTGCTTTCGATATAAACCGAGAAAGGTATTGGATAGGAAATGCTAGGTCGGGCCTAATCATCATCATAAGCCACATTATAGTGCCAGTAAGGCTCTGATAAAGGCTCTGATCAGTAGGGCTAAGATCTTTTCCACTAGATTCATTTAGAATCCCTGGTTGAAGTGGAATAAGCTGAGGTTTAGTATCCTGTAAGCCGAATTTAGCTAAGACCTCTGCTATAAATTAGGCTTGGTGTAGCCACAATAGACCTTCCTTCCTATTTCGTATGATTTATACGCCTAGGAAGAAGGAAGCCGGACCGCGGTCTTCTATAGCATAGACCTTATAAAATTTCCTTTTTAGCTGGTTAATATAAGTTATATTTGGACCAACTAATAGGCAATCGTCAACATAGGTAACGATAAAGGTGCTGGTTTGCTTATTATAAAAGACGGCAGCATCAGAAGCTAAAGGTAAAAAACCTTCACTAGAAATTAGGTCTTTAAGCCGGTGTTGCCATTCGCGGGGTGCTTGTTTTAGCCCGTATAGGGCCTTCTTTAGTAAGATAGCTTGCTTAATAGAAGAGTTAAATCCAACTTCTTTAAGCAAAGTTAGTAGCCGTTATCGCTGAATATCAGACCAAAGCTTGCTATCGCTATTAGTTAGTAGGCTTTCTGTAAATTCAAGAAATCCGTCAGGGATATCCATATAAATAGTCTCAGAAAGCTCGCTATTCAGAAAGGCACCTATAAAGTCAATTTGCTCTATTTCCCAGTTATTACTAGCAGCCAAAGCCAGTATAACCCTCCAGGTAGGTGGAATAGAGGTAGAAGCATAAGTATGCTGAAAATCCTTTCCTTCGACTTGCATAAAGCCCTTAATAACTAATCTAGCCTTATATTTTATAGGCTGATTATTAGCATCCTTTTTAACCCGAAAAACAGGCCTATTGCGTATAATTTTCCTATCAATAGGAACGCTAGACTTAGGAATAAATTGGAAGACTTTAGTATCCAATAGCTGCTCAAATTCCTTAAATAATGCCTTTATCCAAAGGTCTTTTTCAGGGCTTCATAGCACATCCTTCCAGCTATTAGGCGTACCATCGGGGGCCTTTTTAGCTAGCTTACGCTTAGCTGTATAGCAGGAATCCCATATCAGGTGGTATAAGATATTACCTTCCTAAGGGAATAAGTCGGTAGGGCCAGTAGGGTCGGTAGGGCCAGCTAGGCCAGTAGGGCCAGTAAGGTCGGTAGGATTAGCAGGGCCAGCAGGGCCAGCAAGGTCGGTAGGATTAAGGCTAGTAAGGATATCTATAAGGTCATCCTTTGCAGTAGCCGGGGACTGTATTATAGGACGGTTATCCAAGGTAGCATTAGTGTTAGTAACGCTGGTAAAATTAGTAGGGTCCGGCATGCTTTCTAGGTCATCCGGTATAACATTAGTATTAGTAATATTAGTAAGGTTAGTAGGGTCCGGCATGCTTTCAAGGTCATCCAGTAAAATAGCAGGTTCTCTGCTAGATACCCCCTCTGAACCTGTATTTTGCCCTCTGTGAAAGTCTCCTTCTAGGCCAATAGAAATAGGGCCTATACCTTCATTTTGATGAATAAAGGTAATAAAAGTTGTTTTAGTAATAACCTTCTTCTTTAGAAGGTAGACTAGGTAAGTATTATTACCTAGAGTGGCAAGGAGCCTACCAGGCTCGGTACAGGGCGCTAATTTGCGGCTTTTTACACGCTTTTCGTGTGGTATAAGCACTTCAATAGCTGCTCTAATAGCCCTAAGGTTAATAAGGTCAGGGTAGTGCTCCGGTGTTATCTGGTCGTAATCCTTTAGTAGCTCTTGATAGGGGCTAGAAGGTCTATTAGTAACTGCTGTTATATTTACTAGCATAACAACGCCAGTAATTACAGCGGACCAGAGGTTAGATGGTAGCCTTGACCAGGCCATAGTAGCACGTAGCCTATCAGCTATAACCCTAATAGAGCGCTCAGCTAGGCCGTTTTGTTCGTGAATATAAGGGCAAGAGGTATTAAAAGCTATACCCTGTTCGATAAGCCAATCACTAAGCATTTTGTTAATTTCATTTCCACCATTATAGTGGAATTCAACAGGCGTTTTACCATATCTGACCTGTAGGCTCTGTATAAAGCTCTGTAATGCTTTAAAAACAATAGTGCCTTCCCTATTAGGCAGTAAGTAAAGCCAATGGAATCGGGATTTTCTGTCCACTAATATAAGGGCAACAGGTCGTTTATTGTATGGTGTGGGTGATATAGCAAAAGTATCACCTTCTATAATATCCAGGCATTTAGCTGGATTAGGTATCGTATCTTTAGAAGGTCTTCTAACCTTCTTAGCCTATATACAGGCTAGACAGCGAAAATCAGCATCTTTAACCTTATTAAGGTTAGGTAGACCAGGGGTATTAGTACAGGTCTTTTTAAGCAGCTGAATACCTATATGCCCTAGCCGTACATGCCAAATGCCGGCTAATTGTAATAGCTTCTGATATTCTATATCAGTAGCTATAGGAGTAGGAGTAGGGTTAGTAACCTCTACAGGGTCTTCGCTAGTCGTAATAGCGGAAGGTTGGGTAATAGGGCTAGTAGCCTCTACAGGTTCCTTACTAGTCGCAGTAGTAGGAACGGGGGTAATAGTGGTATCCTCAGGATCACTATAATCAGTAGGGTTAGTAGGGCTGGGGACCTCTACTACTATACTATTAGTATAGTGGCTGCAAGGTTGATGCAGTAGTGGTGTATTTATTCCTTTCTGTGGAAGGAAAAAGCCGTATTTTTCGAAGTTAAAAATGCCGATGCATTTACGGCTTGCTGACTAAAGCTGATTTTTAATTAGTACCCCTTTAGCGGTATAGTGCTTTACACCGCTAATGATGTTAATATCTAAGGCAGGAATATATAGTGCATTCTTGAGCTCTATAATACCCCATTTGGTAGGATTAACGCCCTGTAGCACAGTAAATCGTGCTGTGCCCCAACCAGTAGGGGAAATAGGGCCACCACCAGTAGTAATTACAGGCTTATCATTCTTCTCAAAATGGTGAAAAGTAGTGAAATACTTCTTATCATTAACAATATGATAAGTGGAACCTATATCGTAAAGGAGGGCATCCTTAGGGGTCCTACCGCCTGATTTAGCACTATAGCTTATAGCTAAAGGCTGGTTATCAGTAGATATAGTGGTAGAAGAAGAGGAATAGGATATATTAGTATCCTAGGTATTATAATTGCCTATAATAAAGGCCTCGACATCTTGCTGATTATTGCTGGAGTCTTGTTTCTTCTTCTGTTGCTGCTTCTTTTTCCTATTATTAGTAGAATTATTCTTGCTATTATTAGTAGAAGCGGCATTAGCAGACCCTTTCTTAGGGTCCTTGGAAGCCTTAAGCTGCTTAGGGTTATTAGCAGCCACCTTAGAAGACCCTTTAGAATGCTGTTCTTCTAGTAGGTCAACCATAAAATACTGGAGGTTAAATTTGCTGCTGTTAATAACACCTTGGGCGCTATAAGCCCTAATTATAGAGCGTTGGCGTTCCGTCCAGCGGGTAAATACCCCCTCTACAGCCTAAAGATACTGGTTTACTTGGTCGAAAGAGTCGATCTTAGAACCTAGGATTCTGAGGCGAGAAATATAGCTATTAAATTCGCTGTTAAAAGCCTCTAAAGTGCCTTTATAACCGGTAAGTATAAGGGTGTGAAAGGTAGGGTATAAGTGTGCCCGCTGTACTTCTGGTGAGTGGCAGTACTGGGCCACTAGCAAAAGGTAAGCTTCCTCTGGGTCATTATACCAGTCTATAGCCTCTGCAGCTTCTTCACCACAGCTATTCTTTAGCATTAGTAGTAAAAGTGCCTGCTCAGACTCATCAAAATGCCTTGCTATAGAGGGATCGTTGACAAAATTAGCTATTTTAAAGGCCCGAAGTTGTATAGTAAGGGCCTGCTTCCACTGGTCGAAATTATAGGGGCTTTTTAGCTTTTGGGACTCTTTAAAACGGTTGGCAGTCTTAGCTAATTCTTTAATAGCCCCATCACTAATTTAGTTAGTAATAGTTGTTGGTGGCGTTGTATAAATAGGCTCTTTACCCTTATATTTTATAGGGGTAGAAGGTTGGTCGATTTCCATAACGTCAGCTTCACTATTATCATTATTGAAATCAGCGCCTTTTTAGCTGTATTTTGGTACTGGTCTCGCCACCATACGACGTTTCTGCGTTGAGATATCGCGGTGGCTATACCAGGCGCTATGGTGGGGCACAGCGCCCCACAACGCCGATTACAGTGGGCCACAGCGCCGGTCACGGCACCGGTACAGCGACCCACATCCGGCCACAGCGGCCGGTCACAGTGGGCCACAGGGCCCACAATAGGCGGCGCATTTCTACGGGATTACCAAATGGGCAAATCAGCACTTTCGGCCTTCTACATACAGTCACCCGCTACACCGCGCCTTTACGGCACACCGGTATAGGGCTTCCGGCCCGTACGGCACACCGGTATAGGGCTTCCGGCCCGTACGGCAGGCTGTTGTAGGGCATCCGGCACACCGCTACAAGCCACTGGGCTTGGTTGGGTAGGCATTGGGTAGGATATTGGGCACAGACTGGGCACGGTTGGGCAGACCGACTTTTCGTCGGGTTTTTCGCTATTTTTGCGGTTTTTCATTATTTTCAACCATTTTTTTAAGATGGTAGAAATATGCCCAAAATTCCCTCTTTCTAGCTAGAATAGTCACCAACAATTAGAATCAGATTTCCCTGACATCTTTGCTCTGGTCAACCTCTTGTGCGCTTTAAATCTTTAACCAGCTCTTTGTTTTATTCTGCAACGCCTTATACGCCACTATCGGTATCCAGTACATTTCCAACAGTGTTCTGAATCACCATTTTGCAATAGGTTATGAGCCCGGTGTCTCAAGGCTTCTAGCTTAAGACTTTTTTACGCTAACTTAGGATTTTAACGCATTTAGCAGCTAACCTTCCAGAAATCTACTAACAAGGGACTGATCATCCCAGATTTAGGAACCTAGCTACCACACTAAGCTGCAATACATCCTTTTTGCAATAGGATTTTCTAAGGTTATTCCTTAACGCAGCTTTCTTCTAGATTTTTTTTTCTAGATTTTCAGTCTTGATTTTCTTCGTATTTTTAAGACTTTCCGGCACCTTTTCTCTTCCTATAATAGCTAGTCAGAACGTTCCTACCGCCAATAACCCAGGCTACCAAGTCCCTAATACGGCAGAGGTAGAAGAATCTGATAATGACTAGGAAATTGCCTAGCTTAAGGAAGACCAACAGGAAATAAGAAAAGAATTTAGTCATAAATTTAATCGAATGAACTCTAAAATTGATTTTTTGGCTGATAAGGTGGGTACCTTAGTGGATAGACTAATCAAGCCTGCTGCTAGCCCACCATCCCAGGATATGATGGATGTAGATACCTTCCAAACCCCTGTGGGTAAAGGAAATAACCCACTATTACTACCTAAAGCCTAGCAGCAACCCCTGCCGGTTCCATCTAGCATTAGCAGCTAAGTTAGCGCTATAGCTATTAAGGAACTAGCCAAAATAGCCAATAGATTCCAGGAATCCCAAAAGCTAAGGGGGGCATCTAACTTCGACCAATAGAAATAGGCCCTTATGATTCAACTTAGGGCACTTAATATCGCTAAATTTATCGAAGAACCTTCTATTGCTAGCAAATTCAACGATTCAGAGCAAGCACTTTTACTATTACTTATTAAGAATAGTTGCATAGAAGGACCAGCTGCCGCTATCAACTAGTGCACTGACCCAGAGTCAGCCTTTACGTTATTCACCAAACAGTATTCTTACTTATCAGACATATAGCGGACCCACCTATACCCTGCCTTCCATCAACTAAATTTTACAGGCTATAAGGGTACCTTAGAATCTTTTAACGCCTCCTTTAATAGCTACCTATCTAGGCTGCAAATTTTAGGCTCCTATATACAACCTTTCGACCAAATTAGCTAGTATTTACATGCTGTAGAAGGGGTCTTTTTTCAGTAGGCAGAACGGCACCGCATAATGATGAGAATCGCCTATACTTAGGGAAATACATCAAATATTAACCTGCAATTTTATATAGTTGATTTACTGGAAGAACAACGCATTAAAGGATTATTAGTAGTAAGGGCTATTACCTACCTCGCAAAGGTCAAGGGTGCCGCTACTAACAATAGTAGCAAGCCAGCTAGTAACAACACTAGCAAGGGTGGTAAAAATACTACCACTAACGCCAATAAAAAGAAACAGGGGTCTTCTACCCAACAAGGGTCTTCTTCAGCCATATAAGGTAAGCCGGAAAATAAGAAGAAGAAAGAAAAGAAAGATTCAGCTAATAAAGCAGATACCCTACAAAAGACCGACGAAAAGGAAAAGACTATTGATTCCTTCGTACTAGGGAATTATAATACTCTAAGTCTTACACCCAGTAAGACAGCCTATTCTTCCTTCCAGGACCGCAAATATATGCAATTTCTAGCTACTAGCTATAGTGCACAATCCGGTGGGAAAACGCCAATAGATTCTTTGCTCTACAATACTGGTTCTACGGTGTATATTATTAACGATAAAAAGCATTTTACCTACTTTTAATACTATACTGGAAACAGACCAGTCATCAGCACAGGTGGTAGCCTAATTAAGCCCAGTAGGTGGGGCATAGCGCGTTTTACCGTGCTACAGGCCACTAACCCACCTTAGTGGGGCACCTTAGAGCTAACTAACGCCCTCTTCATACCAGCTTTTGATATTAATATCTTTAGCGGCGTTAAACACTATCTGAATCGTGGTAGTATTTAGGGCCAAAGCCTAGTTAATAGCAATAATAAGTGCATTGGGCTTCTTAATTTTAAGAAGTATGGCTTATTTTTATAATAAAAAGGGGTAGATTCGCCGTTTTTATACTATACCAGCCAACCGGCTTTACATAATATCTCGGTCGAATTACCTGCCCTAGCCAACCTAGAAGAATACGAGGAATATCCCCTGCCAGAGGATTTACCTACCCCACCAGCTGACTCGGACCTTCCACTTCCACCAGCTAATTCGCAAGCTAACCCACCAGCTAACTCACCAGCTAACTTACCAGCTGACCCACCAGCTAGTCCTAGTTTTTCAGTGGTACCAACAGAGGCTGCTATTCCCAATACAGCCCAACCACCACAGAGGGCCCCGGTCGCCCTCAACCCAGCCCCAGTCACAATACCAGCTGCTAATATAGAATATCAAAAGCTGCTATTATTAGCCGGACTTTGGCATATCCGGCTTAGGCACATCGGAATCTAACTTTTAAAGAAAACCTGTGCATTAACTATAGGGTTACCTGATCTCAGTAAGGTAAAGGATTCTGATTTTAACTGTATCGCCTGTAAAAGGGTAAAGTTAGTTCGGCGTTTTACATCAGGGGCTATACCAGACCTTATGCATTATTTGGATATCATAGAGGGTGATATCTTCCAAATTAACCCTCTACTATATAATAAACGCCCCATTTGCCTTATTTTAGTTGACCGGAAATTACGCTTCCATTGGGTACATTTACTACCTAATAAGGAGGGACCTATAGTATTCCTAGTATTATAGGGGTTCTTCTAAGGTCTTAGGAATCGCTACGGCAAATCAGCTATTAAATTCTACTATAATGGTGGCAAAGAAATCAATAATATTATTATAGCCTAGCTAGCTCTTAAGGGCATAGATTTTTTAACCTCTTCCCTTTATATTTATAAGCAAAATGGGTTAGCAGAACGCTTTATACGGGTTATTGTTGACCGACTTAGAGCTACTATGCTTTAGTCTTAGTTACCTTCTTACCTTTGGTCTGCAGTGATTTTTAGTATTACTACTTTGGTAAATCTAATAGCAGTCTTAAACCGTTCCTTATTACCTTTCGAGGAATTAAAGAAGGACTTTCTGGAAATTACGTATTACCACCTACCCGACCTTACTAGCTTTAGGGCTATTGGTGCGGCTGTAGAGGTGCTAATCCCTCTAGAAAAACGGGTTATCAGCCATAAGCTAGCCCCCCGGACCGAGTCAGGTAGGTTACTAGCTACGCTAGGTAACGGCACCTACCTCGTCTATATCCTATATCGCCGGGTCGTCACTAAGACCTCTTTTATTACTTTTACCTACTAAAATGAAGGTATAGGCCCTATTTTAAGTGGCCTAAAGGGCACCTTTAATTTCTAATTGCCTTCTAATTTAGAGGGGGTAAATATCGACTAAATTGCTCTGGAAGAGCCTATTTGGAAGTCGCCTCGGCAAAATATGCCTATTTCTGACGTAGCCGAAGGCATAAGCCTACCACAGGCTACAGACCCAACACAGCCTACGGGCCCACCATAAATGGGCCTAATACAGCATACGGATCCACCACAACTAGCAGGCCTACCACAACTAATAGGCCTGCCACAACCAGTAGGCCTACCAATTGGCCCGCTATAGTACTCTGCAATATTTCCTAGCAATTCGCCGTCTTTCGATTCTAAATCGCTTTAGCCTAACTCAGCTTTTCAGCTTAGGCAAGACGGTCCTTTTTCACTAGCTAAAGAAAATGCAGCATTTTCCTATATAAAAAGGCTGCAAATGCTAGGAAATGTAGAAAGCTCTTATCACTAGGAATCTTAACCACCGAGATTTTCCGAATCCGTTATAAAAGTGGGTATACCCCGCACATATGAAAATTCTGACTCGCCCCATATAGCAAATTTTCAATGGTCCGAATCTTAAAGCCCTATATATACTGATTTTCTGCGACTTTCTGATATAATAGATTCTGCCTTTTCGCCCGGCTTCTTAGTAAATGCAGCATTTCGCCATAGTAAAACGCTGCCTATACTAGAATATCTGAAATTCGAGAGTCTAGATATTGCCTTAAATGAGAGATTATAGGAGAAAATATTTCGAGTATTAGAAAAGGTGCTTATTCAGCCATACTAGGTTAGGGCTACTAGGGGTAAAATTAGAGGAAGAATGCAGCCACGGATACGAGACGTATAAGGTATCCTAAGTTATGGATACTATAGGTCACTTTTGGACCTACAGACTAACGATTAACAGTCTGACCAATAGTCTGACCTATAGACTGACTAATGGGGTGCTTTTCTACCCACCCAGCCGAAAAACGACCAGATTTTCGGATACCTAGGCAGCCCCCCAGAGGCTCCCATACAGGATTTCCCCCCTTCCTATGCTTTTTACTAGCAAATGTACGATATTTGCTCTGTAGTAAAGATTAAGGCTGCAAAACGGGCCCCAGAAGGTGTGCCTAATAGCTAGAAGGAAGTCTTACACAGCCCACATAAGGATAGCTGGGTAAAAGCCTTATTTTCGGAATTTAAGCAATTAATCGACTTAAATATCTTCTAATTTATACCAAAGGCTAGTATTCCTACTAGTAGGAAGATATTGCGTAACCGGCCTGTTTTTCGTATAAAGAAAGATGCGAATAATAACCCGGTTAAATATAAGGCACGATTAGTTGTTAAAGGCTTTATATAGGTATTTAGGCAAGACTTTACGGAGACCTATGCCTCTACTTCAATCCTACTAATATAGAGGATTATCCTTGCTCTTGCTGCTGCAAATAACTGGGAAATAGAGCAGATCGACTTTATTAGTGCCTTTCTAAATAGTGAACTACTGGAGACGATTTATATAGAGATTCCAGCTGGTTTTCTAGAATTTGCAGAAAGCCTACTCTCACCTAACCCAGCCTTGTGGTCTGACCAATAGTATCGTCGACTTCTAGCCTTGCTTACTAAGGTTAGATATAACCCCTCTATATCATAGGTTATACTGTTAAAGAAAGCCTTGTATGGGCTAAAATAAGGCCCTCGCGAGTGGTAGTTACGGTTAAAAGACCTTCTAGTGCAAGAAGGCTTTAAGCCGTTACTTTCTAATGCTGCCGTCTTCTATAATAAAGGAACGCATACCTTTATTATGACCTATGTGGATGACTGCTTGATTGTTAGTCCGGACCTTAGCTATATTGACCAGCTTAAGGCCAAATTCTATAAGGTTTATGCTATAGAAGACCGAGGACCTGCCTTTTTCTTTCTTAGAGTGCAGATTATTAGGGATAGAGAAAAGGGCCTGTTATGGCTGCACTAATCGTAATTTATTGCGGAAGTCCTTGAGAAATTCAACCTTAAGGATATACAACCGCATCTAATCCCACTATAGCCCGGTATACTTGCTGAGTCTGAGGCTGGTAATATGCCGCTGGATGCTAGTAATCAACACTTATTCCAGCAGCTAGTAGGAATAGCGATATAGTTGATGATAATGTCAAGACCTAACCTTGCCTTTCCAACGCAATACCTGTTACGATATATGCAATAGGCTTCCACTATATAGCTTAATGCTGCTAAGGGCGCTTTTCGCTACTTAGCTGGTACGGCAAATACAGCCATTTGTTACCGAGCCGCTAAAGCTACCGTAGTATTAGCTGTATTTTCTGATAGCGATTTTGCTGGGTGCCGGCTGACTTCGAAGTCTACTAGTGGTTATCTTACTACTTTGAATGGTAGACCTATTAGCTGGAGGTTAAAACGGTCTTCGACTGTGGTTTTATTAACGCTTAAAGCCGAGTCTGATGTAATGTTTGAGGCGTTTCGCGAAGTGGAATGGATATCTAATTTGTTTAAAGAAATCTAGGTCGATATTTAATGCCCGATACTACTATACTGCGATAATTAAGGGTCTATTTCTAATGCAAATGACCTAAATCAGCATGCCCGCACTAAGCATACCTTGCTTAAATTCCGGTATATACGTGAGAAGGCCCACAGTGGCCTGGTAAAAATATCTTATTTACCCACGACAGATATGCCTGCGGATAGACTCACCAAACCACTTCCAAGCCCGAAATTCCCCATATTTCGGCAGCTATTAGGGCTGCAATCCTTATAGCATCATTATCTTTTTTTTCTGATTTTTTATAGGGTTTCTTTCTTTTATTCTAACGCTAGGATTAGCCATATTGCTAATCAGAGGGGGTGTTGAAATCAGCGCCTTTTTAGCTGTATTTTGGTACTGGTCTCGCCACCATACGACGTTTCTGCGTTGAGATATCGCGGTGGCTATACCAGGCGCTATAGTGGGGCACAGCGCCCCATAACGCCGATTACAGTGGGCCATAGCGCCGGTCACGGCACCGGTACAGCGACCCACATCCGGCCACAGCGGCCGGTCACAGTGGGCCACAGGGCCCACAATAGGCGGCGCATTTCTACGGGATTACCAAATGGGCAAATCAGCACTTTCGGCCTTCTACATACAGTCACCCGCTACACCGCGCCTTTACGGCATACCGGTATAGGGCTTCCGGCCCGTACGGCAGGCTGTTGTAGGGCATCCGGCACACCGCTATAAGCCACTGGGCTTGGTTGGGTAGGCATTGGGTAGGATATTGGGCATAGATTGGGCACGGTTGGGCAGACCGACTTTTCGTCGGGTTTTTCGCTATTTTTGCGGTTTTTCATTATTTTCAACCACTTTTTCAAGATAGTAGAAATATGCCTAAAATTCCCTCTTTCTAGCTAGAATAGTCACCAACAATTAGAATTAGATTTCCCTGACATCTTTGCTCTGGTCAACCTCTTGTGCGCTTTAAATCTTTAACCAGCTCTTTGTTTTATTCTGCAACGCCTTGTACGCCACTGTCGGTATCCAGTACATTTCCAACAGTGTTCTGAATCACCATTTTGCAACAATCATCCTTAGTAGTAGTCGTCTTAGTGGAAGGTCCAGCTTCAGTGGCTTTAGTAGGCTTCTTATTAGTAGCCTGGGTAGCCTGGGTGTCGTTATTTTGCCTACTAACTAGGCCCTGTATAAGGTCAGTTAGTATGTTCATCTGGGATTTCATATCGTCCATATCTAGCTGTAGCTGTGCATTAGTATCAACTTCAGTATCGGATTCAGGGACCTTATAGGATCCTGATTCTGCCATAGTGGGCAAGAAGGGTTTAAAAATCCGTTGAAAAATGGTGCCGATAGTTGTAATAACAGAGGAATAATTAGCAGAGGAATAACAAAAGTGCTATAAGTGGGAGAGTATAACAGGTGCTGTATGGTGCAGTGGGTGTCGTGCACTAGGTGCAAAGGTGTTATACAGTGGTATAGTGTGATAGATATCACACTATAAAGTCCGTAGGTGCCGTAGGTTACTCCAAAAATAACGTAAGGTTACGCTAAAAGTGCCGTGAGGTTACGCCGTAAGTTGCCGTTAGGTACGCCGTTGATTGCCGCAGGGTAATACCGTAGGTAATAGAGGGTAAGCCAAAGGTAATAATAGGTAAGCCAAAGTTAATAAAGGTAAGCCGAAGATACCAAAGGATAGCTATATTAGTAGTACTAATAAGCAAAAGAGACCAAAGGGTGAACACAAAAAGGTAGGGTAAAAACAAAGAAGTAAAAACCCGGGCTCATAACCTATTGCAATTCTCAAGGTCACTATAAAGCAAAGCCTTACTAGCTAGCTAGATGGCACAAGACTGTCTGCGACCTGTGACTTAATCTTAGTATAAATACTAGATTCTTCACTAAGTCCTAAGACTATACAAGTGCTATAAAGCAAGGCAAGTGTAAAGGCAAGGCAAATATAAGATAACCAGAAACGCAGGGAAGGTGGAAGTTAAGAGGCATATAGTGCATTAACAGACTCGATTGTGCTGCCCTTCTGCTATCTAGAAAGAAGGGGGAAAGCTATCCTATATATACACGAAGGAGGGGTGGGCCCACGCATCCAGGGAAGCCAGTAAGAGGGCTCCCCGTAATGCTCGCTATGATACGTCAGCAACCCCGCTATATCCGACCTTTCCAACCACCCTAACCACCGCACTAGTAATTAGTCACCACGCTAGTGACTAACTACCACACTAGTGGACTAGCCACCACGCTAGTAGGCCACCACGCTAATTTAGCAATGCCACACCACGCTAGTAGGCCGCCACCACGCTAGTAGGCAACCACGCTAATTTAGCAATGCCACACCACGCTAGTAGGCCGCCACCACGCTAGTAGGCAACCACGCTAATTTAGCAATGCCACACCTTTTCAACAAGGCCTACCTTACTTGATATACAGTAAATAATCCACTGAAAATCCTTAAGGTAAAAGGCAAAGGCCTAAGGTAATACTACCATAAGTCCAAGAGGCGGTATAAGGGCCAGAAGGTTAGTAGGCCAGTAGGGCATAAGGCCAGCAGCCTAGTAGGCTACTATAGGATTTTAACAAAACTATTAGACCTAAAGTAGGTATTTACCTATAAATAGGACCAAAATGGGTATCTCACCGGTTATAAGGCATAATTATGCATTTATAGTAATTAATAACCCTATAATCTTCGTGATACCTAGGCAGTGGCGCTTATAGCATATATATTTCGGCTTCTTATAGCGTTAATATACTTCTTTAACCTAGAAACGCACTAATATAACTTTATTATGGCTTTTCTTAATGCACTACTTAATAAGACTATTTATTGCAAATAACCCGACGGATTCTACAATAGTTTTATATTCATTAGGTTGTTATATGCCCTATATAGGCTTCAAAGGTCTCTGCTACTATAGTTTAAAGAGTTATTACGATTCCTATTACAATAAGGCTTTAAATAGGTCTGCAAGGACCCCTATATCTTTATTAATAGCTTCCTTATTATATTCTTTTACGTTAATAACCTAATTATGCTTTATTATAAGTTATAGATAGAGGCATTTAAATCGTTCTATATAGCATTAATAGCGGCATTTAAGATTAAGGATCTCGGCGAGCTATAGTGGTTCCTAGCAATTAAGGTTATTTACAACCGTATAGCCGGAAAGTTATAGCTTATATAGAGGGCTTATTTTGATAAGCTGGCGATAAAATATAACCTTACTGCGTTTAACGATACTAAAGACCGCCTTTTAGAGCACCCGCTATATACTATAAGACTTAAGGTATTCGATAGGATAGCTAAACCATACGATACGAAGCGATACTAATTAATAGTGGGCTTATTGGTATATCCGATTATAATTATAAGGCCTGAACTAGGCTATATTAGATCGCAGCTATTAAAATTCCTTTAAAATCCAGGTCTAGACTATTTACGAGCCGCAAAAAAGGCACTTGATTATAGCTATATATAGAAGAATACCGCGATAGAATTCCGGGCTAATATAGCAGAAATAGAGGCATTTTCTAATGCTTCCTATGCCGACGATATTACGATGCGACGAAGCAGTTAGGGCTATATAATTAAGCTTTTTGGCGGCCCGATTGTATATAAATCAGGTTAATAGGATACTATTATAATATCGTCAATAGAGGTAGAGCTCCTTGCGATATCTTATACAGTAAAGGAGGTTATCGCCTTTAAGAGATTATACGAGGAAGTTAGGCTCTAATTATATATTAATATCCCTATAATTTAATGCGATAATATCTAGACTATTCGCCTGTTGAAGGAGGAATTCTTTAAGCTTATAATGCGGCTTCGTTATATAGATATTTATTATTATTGGCTGCAATAGGAGGTTCAGAAAGGAACGATCGATATTACGTAGGTTCTAATAGGCGATATAGTTGCTAACGGTTTTATAAAGCCTCTAATAGGCTAGAAATTTAAAATCTTTTGCTGGCAACTTAGGCTCGTTATTTTGAAGGGATCTTATGACGCCGGACCGCAGTCTTACGATATTAACCTTAGTGGTAAGGAAGAGCCTTAAAAGGATTAAAAAACGCCCTAAAAAATTAGATTAAAACGGGTTTTTCTAATAGCTGCACTTATTTCCTATAAAAAATTAGAATCTACGGTTTGTTATTATTTTCTTACTTTATATGTATGCTAATGGGCCAATTTACCCCTGTATAGGTAGCCTATTCAATAAGGGCACCGTCATTTTTGCGTATAACGTCTTGAGTGGATTGATATTTCTACTTATTATTTTGCTTTACACTGAATTTAGCTATATAGCAGGATATCCTTAGGAAAGCATATCCTAAGGGGGTGTGTTGGAGGGAAATTGGCTTATCTGTAATATGGATATCGGTTATATCCGAGGTCGGATGTGCCGAGTTCTCCCTGGATTAGTAAGCCCTTAGGGGTACCCCCTATCCCACTATAAATAGCTGGGAACACAAGTCTCTTAGAGAAGACTTGGTTCCTTCAATCAAGCATTATCGTATTTTCCCTGTGCATTCTGACAGTTCGCACGTCGATGGAACTTGGAGTCATTGGCTAGGGAAGATGGAAATGGTGGGGCAACAACGCCTCCCCGCTGCGCCCCACCTCCTCCCGCTCCACTCTGGATTCTCCACCTCCCGTCTTGACGTCTTCCCACGTCTCCCATCGTGACCGTCCTTGCTTGTTGCGCGCGCCGAATCCAGTCTCTAGTTTTGACGATGGATTCCCTGAAGATTTAATGCGGATATCGCAGCTGTATCCTGCCAGTGACGGCCATTATCGTTGGCGCGGGGTGAGCTGGTGAATCTACTGCAGTGTTCTCTTCACCCGTCAGCCGCAATCAAACGTCGTTTTCGTCAAGAATCTATGAATCTGAGGCCAGACTGATCCCACTGCAGCCCACGCATCCCAGTACACGTACTCATGCCGCTGAAGAGACTTATCCAAATTCTGTTAATCAAAAAGTAGCCTCAAGTATAAAGCAGCGAACAAGGCTCAGAGAAGCATGATGGACAGGGGTGTCAGAGGGCATACGGCCAACTAGAAAGTCTCCAAGATGCGGCGACGAGTGTCTGGTTCGGAAGCCACAGCACCAAGGGAGCGTTGAATGTTGCCAGACTGCTCCGGCACACATGGACCGTATCTCGGCCAAGAACCACGACGTTGCCGAATAGGGCTGCCGCTGCCCCGGAGCTGACTTGAAATTTGGCGGAATCGTGCACATTTCGCGTCTTCATCGAGCTGAGTCGAGAATGTAGCTCCTTGAAGCCATGCCGGCTAAATGAAAGGAAAGCAAATGACCTTGACCGTCAACCATCTCTCAGCGGCATCTGCTCTGAATAAAAAATCAGCCCTTTCGAAGAGAATCTAAACATGTTCCCCTCCAGTTAAATAGCAAAAACTTCGCATCAAAACATGCTCTGTTATCGATCCCAAATAATGAGCTCTTGCCGGCGACTTCTTACGCCCTTGTCGCCGCTTCATGCAACCGATACTGGTCAAGAGCAGCAAACTCTAGCTAGAGAGCCCAAGGATGAGCTGTGCGGCTACACGCCTTTGATCTTGAATTTCCAGCTCGCTTTGCAGAGAAAAATAGTCGCAGGGGCGACCATAAAGAGTCTGCAATACGCCAAGGGAAGTCACGGAAGGGGAAGTAGCATGGACGACGGTAAAAAACCCCTCCGCTGAGTAGAAAATGCCGCTCCTCTCAACTATCAAGGTAACCACCAGCTAGGACCAGTTCATACACCAGGGAACGTACGGGGGCCATATCGCAGGTAATCCATCGCCATCCGCCCCGGTCTGCTCCACATCACGCCGCATAAAGTTCAGAATCGACGATTTGAAATTACCTCGAGGGAGCTGCATGCAAGGAAGAACCCCCCAAGGGTGAGTCCCCCCGCTCCCTCCTTCAGCTCAATCCTCTACTAGGTCAGTGTTTTCCTAGAGAGCAGGCGTAATCGTCATCAAGTTCGCCCTCGCCGATGCCGCGCCGGCCCTTACGGTCGCAACCAGGGGTCCGGGGAGTCCTGGCGTCATTGTCCTGTCGCCATGACGGCTGCATTGGCGCGATAACGTTGACGTCGTGGAGATGGACGGTTTCCTGACCATTGTCTGTTGTCTTGCCTGTCTGGCTAGGCTAGCGCAGACATCTATTCCAGCCCTCGGCCACAGCGTGTTCTTGACTGCAGAGAGGCAAGTGCGCCAGATGATCAGTCGAAACGACGGGAATGGCTCGCTCGTCCAAGCCCTTAGAAATGAGGCACGTAGCCAGGGATGATCTTGTCCCAGGTAACGGGCACATAAGCTTTCACGATCCATTGCTTAGGATTGTCACTAGGACATAGTTTGGCAACGGGGGCATCGAGCCTTGAGATCCAGAATGTCGCTATGACGGTATCGCTTCTCCGCCTTGTATGCACGCCGCATCATCGTACCATTTGTGGTCTGACTCTTGGGCGAATGCCTGCTCGCCTGTGTCCCCGTCATAGACTAACATGACAGAAGCCGCTGGCCCCTTTGTTTCTACACCCTATTCTCCATCGACCCGTATTTCTCCATCGCATAACGTCTCGGGGCCACTGTCAATGATGACAAGTGAATCATAGGCTTCCCAGAACACTCTTGCTGAACCCCAAGGAAATCCCGTGATGACTTCTAGACTTTGCCAGGGAAATCTTAGGGCGCGCATGAAAATGCGTCCGCCAAAGTCAAAGTTGCCAGAGGTCTTGATATCATGGACTTGTTCTTGGCACCAAGTTGCGGTCCCTCGCCATGCAAAGTACCTGCGACTTTGCCCTCGGCAGGTTGTTGCGACAATCAGTCGGCCGCTCAGACGAACCCATCCGCTTGCTGACATCATGAAGGTTGTTAGGCGCAGATGCAATGTCCTGCAATCCGGATTTCAAAGCACCCCTAGCATCTGGCGAAAACAAGCTCTGGCACAAAGCGACAAACAGCACATCCGTCCTGGGGCCTTAGGTACATCCCCACGTAGCTTGACGCGGCGTCATGAAAAGGTCTGCGGAGTAACGCTGTACCGGACGACATGGCGCCAACCCGCAAGGACTCACCACGCCCGGTAGTGCACGACAAGGTTCAGGACTGGCGCCGACGCGACGATCCTTGCGGCAAAGCGCATGCTGCGGCTCATGCGCGCCCGCGACATGTGCGCCCTGTTTCTTTCTTTCTCAGCCGAGCTTGGGTGGTAAATGGCGGTCAGCGGGCTGATGTGGTGGTCTGTCGAGGCGGCAGACAGACTGGTTCGGTCGTTGGCGTGCGCTTTGGCCGCGTCCGGTGCCGCTGTTTGGCTTGGCTCTGTTTCGCTCTTGTCTCGGTTTCCTGACGACGACTTGCCGCGCTCCGGACGGTCTGCTATGAGCTTCTAGTGGATGTCCGCGCAGATGGAGTGTCGTATCGCCTGTTTTCGTGCCATGGTACTCCGCACCCCAAGGCTTTTCAATAAGAATGGCCGTCAAGGACCCAGCTCTTCCCGTATTCCAAGGGATGCTCGAAGACTGTGTACTGCTCCCGGCGGCGGCGTGCAAGGTCTTCGCTTCAGTCTGCCAGAGTCTGGACTAGCGGTCCCATCCAATGACTCTCGGCTTGGCGGCGTGCAAGAATGAGCTGGCTTGTGATTAACGATTCGATTGAGTTTGATCCGGTTGTGGAGTGTGCGTACCTGGTTCTGGCGTGGATTCTGTTGCGTCTTTCAATCGCTGTTGCCGAGCGATAAGATTTGAAGGTTGGTTTAACCTATCTAGGTACCTAGGTACCAGACCTAATAGAGAAGGTGTCGGGTGTCGGGTGTCGGGTGTCGGGTATCTAGGTGGGGCGGTCCGTAGGCGGGGTACCGCCCCACCAATAAGGCAGGGGGCTAGAAATCTCCTTGTTGGCCGCCTGCAGAGTATTGATTCATCTCATCAAGCCTTCTTTTTCCAAAGCAGCTGAAATCGGACATGGCCGTCTGCTTGACGGCCGAAATCTAGACGATAGGTTGACATGTGAATGCGGAGTGCGCCGGAGGATAGTAAGGTTGTGTCATCGAGCATGCTGAATTTGGTGCCTGGCCTGCTCGCGATGCGGCTTACGGACCGACACAGGACTCATTCCATGCAAATGTACCTCTCCATATAGTTTTCCATATATAGCGGACCGACACAGGACTCATTCCATGCAAATGTACCTCTCCATATAGTTTTCCATATATAGCGACTACTAAAATCAAATGCAGTCAATCCTCTACCAAGACCGACTCCGTAGCGCCAAGTACCTGACCATTTAAATTACATGTAAAAAGCGCTCTCCGTCCTGTTGCTCGCTGAATATGTGTCTCTCCATCGTGGCCTCCATGTGAAAATAATGAGCGTTGAAGTTCGTCTATCAAATGCACCTCCTCGTTTCAATGTCTAGGCAAGGGGACTTTGGACACTGCTACTGCGAGGAGAACTCTTACGAATGCAATGCGTGGGAAAGGCACATGTTAAACATAAGCTATCGGAATGTCCGCCTCGTTGATGGCATGATCTTGCACTAGAATGTGACGCCACACAAAGCGCGGCGTTATGGGCTTCATACATGCACCCTGCGATGCATGACATGATGACCCTAACTATCGGACTCTCCAAGATGATCCATCTCTCCCATGAGAAAGCGCAGTCGACGCGGACCACAGAATCGTGACGCACTACACAAGACTGTTGGCCTTTACACTTTGGAATCGCGCCGCAGATAGCATCGCGCCATCAAGGGGGATCGCGCCATGGCCTCTGCGCTGCATCAATACAAGCGTCATGAATCAACGAGAACACCTGAAATGCCCTCGCAAAGCACAATTGGTGACCTCTGTTTCTTCCTCCTACCTCGGACTCCTCCGCGTATATATCTGTGCCACACGTCCTCCGTCAAATGCACTTTCGAGCAAACAACTTCGACATTGATATTCTCGTCGCTGTAAGGAAACCCCTTCTTGCTCTCAACTGTTTTGTATCTGTTTACACACTGACAAGCTGGGAAAGGTACCTACATCTGTTTTCCGTTCGGATGCTGCTGCATCCTTAAAAAAAAATCGTCACCGCACACAGCAACGTTTGTCTTGATCAGGCCGTCTGTCGCCGCGCCATCTTCCCCGTCCGCGTCTCCGTCAGCACAGACCGCCAAGCCCATCACCATGTCCAAGTTCTTGGCTTGTGATAGTGATACAGAAGAGTACTTCCCGGACAAGGAGACGAAGGAGGAAAGGGCGTGGAGAGAAGAGAAGCAGACGCTAGTTTTCGCTGGTTTCGTGCTCTTCGTTCTTCTGCTCGGCACGTTCTGGTGGATTCATCAATTTAACTTGTTGAAGGAGGATCAGAAGGATTACTGCGCTCCTGACGCCGTCCCGTACAGAATCCAGACAGGCGACACGTGCCAAAAGATTGGGGACACGCGAGGCATCAGCGTGGACGACATTTTGCGTGCGAATCCGGCCCCCCTCTGCGAACACCTTTGCAAAGGCAGATATATCTGCGTTCCTAAGTGAAGAAGCGTGGAATGCCGGGTTTGGGATGCTCGTTGGCCTGGACTCTGCTGGATTTGGTATTTGGATAGGAAAACTACCGCACGGCTGGGTAGTCAAGAATGTTGAGATTTCTATCCATTTTGTATCGGGTTTCACGCTCCCACTTATGGTCAGACCGGGTTTGGGATGCTCGTTGGTCTGGACTCTGCTGGATTTAATGTTTGGATAGGAAAACTACCGCACGGCTGGGTAGTCTAATAATAACGATTTCTATCAATGGTATATCAGTTTTCGCGGTCCCACTCATAGTCAGACCGGGTTTGGGATGCTCATGGGTTAAATATTTAGATAGTAAAACTACCACACAGCTGGGTCGTCTAATAAAGAAAGAGATTTCTATCCATGTTATACCAGTTTTCGCAGTCCCACTCATGGTCAGAGCGGGTAAAGGGATTCAACTGCCAGGCGTAGCTGCGATTTTTGCGGAACATCAAATCCGGCCAGGCGCAAGTATCGTGGGAATTTGTAGCAGCGGCTAAACAGCAAGCCGAGATGCAGGACTTGGGTTTGGTGCCCAAAAGCATGTCAAAGGACCAGTGCTTGAGTGCGGCCACAAAGGAACACACGCATCCGAATAGTTGCTGCAAAATCCAGGGTACTCGGGAGGCGTTGTCGAGTTGACAACCGAGTTTGCTACTCCGTGCCTAAGCGAGATTGCCTCCTCTGTTTTCCGTACGCGTTTCCACACGATTCCTTGACCCTGCGGTGGCTGGAAGACCCCTGGCGCCGATTCATTCACGAGTACAGAGTACAAACCTAGGTATTTAACAGCTTCTGCTCCGGGTCCGGACTCGCGCACAAGTCTTTTTTGTTTTCCTCCCGCTTGGCTGCCTCCCTGCTGTGATGTTCTTTCTCGAGGTCGGAGGCAGCGTCAACACTCAATGCCGGCCGTTTCCTTATCATTTTCAGCATTAGCATCAGCATCAGCATCGGCATCAGCATCGGCATCGGCATCATCACATCATCACATCATCATCGCGGTAACTTCCCAGACTCCATGACGGGACAAGAGTCTTGATGCAACGCTCAAATATGGCAACCGTTCTCATTGACGCCAACCAGACCCTGGATTGCTGCCGCCCGCTCTGGCGATCGGCTCGCAAGTCTGGGGTCCATCCGACGAAGATAAAGCTGTCCACGTAGTTACCGCTCGTGCCAAGAGCCTCGGTCAACATGCAACGATAAGCCTAGCCACCCCCGACTGCATTCTGACCGACGAGAGGCAGAGAAGCGCAGGCTGGCGTGCGGCTGGCGGGTATTTGACACCGATACGCGACGCGACGAGACGAGACGAGACGGGAGAGAAGAGATGAGACGAGATTCAAAGGTTGCAGACCTGCTACCGCAGGTGTTCAACCAAGCAAGACTGCCCAGCCCTGTGCGTGTGCGGGTTCGCTCTGGCCCGAGTTGAGCCCAATGGATGACAGTCAACACCAACCCGGTTAGCAAAGAGAAATGAGCCTGCTGCTACCACGGGATATAGGTGATATAGGTCGGGTATGATTGTCTCTATGCAATGGCGGGCAATGGCATGCAATGGCAAGCTGGCTCGGCCTCGGGCGTGGCTGGCTGGCCAATCTCGACCTGAAATTTGCCTTTTCTCCTGCAGAGTTTCTTCTCCGTACAGTGTGGCATCGCTTGCCACGTACAGTACAGTGAGCACTACATGCACCGTACGGTATGTCGTACGGTACATGTATGTACTGACCAGACTGCAGTAACCCCGGGCTCCGTACACGTACCCACCAAGCTGCCGCGGTTCTGCGGACACTGTACCGAACTGCACGGCGTGGCCAACAGGCCGCAACCTTCAACTTGCCCCTCCTTCTGAGCGGGGCGACAGCTCACCACCCCTTAATCAGCTCAATTAATTTTTTTTCTGCCGCGATATAATTATTCGCGGCGGGGTCGTCGCCCTCTTTTTTTTCTTTTTTTTTTCTTTTTTTTTTTCCTCTTCATCTCCCTATCCCTTGACCGTTTCCATCCTCCTCCACCTTTTTTTTTTTTTTTCTTTGTTCCCTTTTCTGGTCTTTGTCGTCTTTGTCGTCTTTGTCGCATAAGCGTTGCATAGCGAAGCGGCAACTATGGATAGGGACAAGCTTGCGCAGTTGCTGCAGGCCAGCCAAGTCCGTAAGTGCATACCCAAACATCACACACGCGGCCTTTTCCTCCTTCGCCTACCCTCTGTGTTTCTGCTTGTTCGGCCCGCACATCTTACTCGCCGTCACGTCGGATGGGATAGACTCTCAGTCCCTTGCCCTCCGCCTGGTGGGTAGACAATGAGCCGTCGGGTTGTATCGACTTGTCAAGCCAATGAATGTATTGCTCTTGCCCCGGACGAGGAAACCACAGCCTTTGCTAACTGCCGTCTACTGTTCAGCAAACACGGAACAGGTCAAAGCCGTCACGGCCAATCTCCAAAAAAACTATTACTCCAAGCCCGAGTCGCTCATCTTGCTCGTCGAAATCGCCCTCACTCACAATGATGCCGCCATTCGACAGCTAGCAGCCGTCCAGGCCCTGCGGTTTGCCCCCAAGCACTGGGACAGTACTGCTCAAGAAAAGAAGCCTCTTGCTCGCTCGCATTTGCTGGAGGGGGCTTTAAAGGAGAGCTTTGCGCCTGCCCGCCACGCTCTCGGCCGTCTGGTTGCCGGCTTGGTCGGCCTGGACATGGAGAATGGCGACGGCGACGAGTTCATGAAGCAGGTTTTGCCGCTGAACAACAGTGACAATATCCAGTACAGAGAAGTTGGTTCCTACATTCTCTTTTCCATGTTGGAGGAGAATCCCCATCACTTCGAAGAGTACACTCATCAGCTTCTCGAGCTGTTCCAATCCCGCATTGAGGACCCCGACAGCAAGGAAGTACGTATCAACGTGGTTCAGGCTGTCGGTGCTATCCTCATGAACATTGAACCTGACGAGGACCCTCAAGCCGTCGCGATCGTCCAGAGCTTCATTCCCAACATGGTCAACCTTCTCAAGGTTACTGTTGAGGCCGAGGACGAGGAAAGCTACCAGACCATTTTTGAAATATTCCACTCCTACCTCGCCTGCGACCCTAGCTTTCTGGCAACCCATCTTCGAGACCTCTTGCGATTCATGATGGATCTTGGCGGCAACAAAAACGCCGAGGATGACGCGCGCACCCAAGCTCTCAGCTGGCTCATCCAGTGTGTGCAGTTCCGCCGAATGAAGATCCAAGGTATGAAGGATGTCGCCGCCGAGCTCATGGTCAAGTCGATGGAGATTGTCACCGAGCTTGACGCTGATGAAGATGAGGAGGATCTTACCCCTGCCCGCAGCGCCATCAGCCTCATCAACACCCTCGCCACCGAACTCCCCCCTCGTCTGGTTGTCGTGCCCATGCTCGAGCAGTTTCCCGCCTACGCCGCCAACTCGGAGCCTGGCTACCGCATGTCTGCTATGCTCGCTCTTGGCAACGTGGCCGAGGGTGCCCCCGACTTCCTCTCCACCCAACTTCAACCCTTGCTGCCCACCGTCATCAACTTGCTATGTGACTCGGACATTCAGGTTCGGCATGCTGCCTTGGTCGGTTTGATCCACCTGGCCGAGGAGATGGCCGATGAAATGTCTCGCCATCATGAGGAAATCATCTCCGCCGTTTTGAGGAACCTGGAATCCGCTTCGCAGGGCGCCACGGATAAGAAGAACATCAGGATCGTCCGTTGCGCATGCGGCGCTCTCGATACCTTTGGCGATTGCGTCGACACCAAGATCATGGCCAAGTACGGCCCGAATCTCATCGGACCCATGATTAAGCTTTTGGACCACGAGGATTACGGCATCAAAGCGGCTGCCGCTTCTGCTATTGGCGCCATTGCCTCGGCCATGGACAAGGAGTTCCTGCCTTTCTTCGAGGGCGCCATGAAGGCTCTCGGCCGCTTCGTCATGCTGAAGGAGAGTAACGAGGCCATGAGCCTGCGCAGTGCCACCTGCGACAGCTTGAGCCGCATCGCATTGGCAATTGGGCCCGAGACGTTCCAGCCGTTTGTTATGGATCTCATGAAGGCCAGCGAGGAGGCTCTCCACCTCGACAACCCTCGGCTGAAGGAGACGAGCTTCATCCTGTGGTCCAACTTGTCCAAGGTCTATGGTACCGATTTCGACCACTTCCTCGAGGGCGTCTTCAAGGGCTTGTTTTCCTCATTGGAGCTCGAAGAAGAGGAGATTGATTTGCCCGGCGTCGACCCCAGCCAGCTCGGTGAAGGTGCCATCATTGGCGGAAAGCGCGTCAAGCTCAAGGTCCCCAATTCCCAAGAAGACGCCATCATCGCGGCTGGCGGCGAGGACGACTGGGAGGATTTGGACGACCTCGCAAACCTCGGAGAGTTTGGTGCTGTTACTGCCGTGGCAATGGAGCAGGAAATTGCCATCGACACCCTCGGCGACGTGATTTCCAACTCGTGTGGCAGCAGCCACCTGGAATCATATGTCGAGAAAGCCATCGCCCAGGTCATGCCGTTTGCCGAACACACGTACGAGGGCTGCCGCAAGAATGCCGTATCCACTCTGTGGCGCATCTATAGCCGTGTGTTCCAGGTGTGGGAAGAAGGGCCTGGACGCAAGTGGCAGCCTGGCATGCCCCCGAACCCAGTCCCCCCTCAGTCGATTGTCAAGATCGGACAGGCATTGCACAAGACGACGATGGACATCTGGACGGCTGACAGTGATCGGTAGGTGTGGTGCATGCCTCTTTTTTTTCTTAATGCTTTTGCGTCTTTCTTCTGCTCCGACGAGTCCTTCGAAAATGATGAATACCTTGCGTTATACCCAGCTCACTCAGACGCAACATTGCGGGTGCTGAGAACGCGTCTAATCTGCTTCTGATTCGACTGAGGCTTGTTTTCTTTTTTATTACACGACTCCCCAATCTGTATCAGAATCAAGAGGCTACAGGCTAACTGGGAGATTCAGGACTGTGATTACCGAGGTTAACCGCAACGTTGCCGCCACCCTCAAGTCGTGTGGCCCCGCCGTCTTGGCCGCCAAGGAGGGTATGCTGCAAGAGCTGGTTTCCGTCATCGGCTCTCTCATCACCCGCTCACACCCTTGCCAACAAGACCTTGGGGCCGAGGACGAAGAGTACGAGGTTGACGCCGGCTCCTCAGAGTACGACTGGCTGGTTGTCGACACGGCCCTGGACGTCGTCGCCGGCCTAGCGGCTGCTCTGGGACCTCAGTTTGGCGAGCTGTGGAAGATTTTCGAGAAGCCCGTGCTCAAGCTGGTCGCCTCGACCGAAGACGTCCACCGCTCCACCGCCGTCGGCACCATTGCCGAGGTGGCCAAGTACACTGGAGAGGCCATCAGCCCGTTCACAGAGTCTCTTGGTCAGAACCTGGTGCGCCGCTTGTCGGACCACGACAAACTTACCAAATCCAACGCCGCCTACGCGCTCGGCCTGCTCATCCTGAACTCGGCCGAGACCGGCAAGACGGTTCCCCTGTTTCCGCAGCTGTTTGAGAAGCTCGAGCCGATGCTGTCGGTGCACGAGGTGCGAATCACGGACAACGTGGCGGGCTGCCTGTGCCGCATGATGATGAAGCACCCGGACGACGGCTTCATCGCCCAGGCCCTGCCGCCGGTCGTAAACGTCCTGCCTCTGACGGAGGATTACGAGGAGAACGAGCCCATCTTCCAGTGCATCTACAAGCTGTACGACCTGTCCAACCCCACTGTCCAGCAGCTGACGCCTCAGCTGTTGCGTGTTTTTGACGAGGTGCTGGGGGAGCCGGAGGAGCAGCTGGAGCAAGATACCCGACAGATGGTGCAGCGCATGGTGCAAGCCCTACGAGGGTGAGGGCCAGGGGCGGAGGATGGAGCGTGGACGTGAGCGGGTTTGGATTGAACGACGGGCGTATTTTTGTTTTTAATGATAGAAAAGAAGCTGCCACGAAGAGACGACTGCACTTGAGAGTATGTCAACGGCGAGAGTGAGTAAAGCGTGAGGTGGGTGCCACCTGGTACAGCGGCAGGCCAACTTTTCATCTGGCCTCTGCTCCCCTTTTCAATTTCATGTCTCACTTTTTTCATTGTCATCTTTCTTTGTCTTTCGATTTGGTTCTATAAACAGGTCGCTGCGCTGCGGTTCGTATGCCGTCAGTGTTCTGCTCAACGCCGGCCATCCACCGTCCGCTTCAGACGGCGACACGACACGAGGGAGCGGGAACACGCCACGTCCAAGGGCTGGCCGACAGCCCGCCAGACTACTTACTCACCATGAAGAGCGTATCTAGCGATTCACCCTGCAGCCGTGCTGCACGTCCGAGTTGGCCCAGAAGGCCATCTGGTGCTGTGCAGTATTCGCATGCACCATCGTGCACGACGCAGCGCATGCAGCATGCGGAACTGGGTCCTCAGCATTGGTAGACTGGTCTGGCTAGGGACTCGTGGTTGTGGAGCTTCACCGTGGCTGCGGTGCCGTCGTTGCTGGCTGCTTCTCTGCTTGCAGCTGAATCTGGGAGTGACGGGATGGCGCGTCCGGGCATTCCGGCAGCGCTTTCCTGTCTGCCTGCCTGCCCATGCGGGACCGCCCAGCCAAGGCCTGTCCTGTCCTGTCCTGTCCTGTCCGCCGAGGCAATGCTGCAAACCGGCCGGGCGCCGGGTCGGACCACACACGCTACCATATCCGCTTGCCGACCATGTCGTACCGCGCCACGCCCATGTACTCCCCCTCGACGGGCCTCTTCCCCGCCCGCGCCGCCTCGTCGCCCCCGACGGAGCCCAGCCCCTCCGACGCATCGGCCCTGATCCACCGCGCCTTGTCGTCGGTGACCTCGACGTCGCCCCTCCCGCCGACCCGCCTGCCCGACGCGTCGTAGCCCTCGCGCGCCCCGCGGCCCAGGGCGACCAGCCGCTCGTGCTGCTTCATCCGGGCGTACCTGCTGCGCGCGTACTGCAGCAGCGCCATGCCCAGGAGCAGCTTGACGATCAGCAGCAGCAGGAAGATGATGAAGAAGACGACGACCATGGTCAGCGCGGCGATGAGGTCGTCCGCCGTCCAGGCGTACCAGGGGCGCGAGTTGAGCGGCGACCCGTAGGGGTAGCCGTAGGTGGCGCGGCCGAGGGAGTCGCGCAGCAGGGCGTCGAAGCGGCCGAGGGCGACGATCATGGCGGGCGACGAGGGCACGGCGGACGCGTCGGAGAGGGAGGTCTGGGTGGACGGCGGGGGGGGCATGGGGACGTGGGTGGAGAGGAACATGTGGTACGTCTGTATGGAGGCGCGGATGAAGAGGCAGGAAAGGGGGATGACGGCGAGGCCGAGCCTCTTGGTGAGGGAGGGCATGGCGAAGGCCTGGGGAACGGGGGCAAAGCAGAGCAGTTAGCATTGATGGTTTCTGGGCCACCGAAAGAGTCTGGCAAGAATCTGGCAAAGAAGGCACGAAAGAAGCAAGCAAGGAAGAAGCAAGCAAGGAGGAAAGCAGCAAAAGAAAGAAAGAAGCAAGCAAGAAATAAAGAATAAAACAAACAAACAAACAAACAAAAGGGGCATCGAACAAGGCACGTACATTCGTGTAGTAGTCCTTGCACAGAATATCCAGCGTCCGCCCGTAAAACGTCGGCTTCAGATTGTTAAACTTGCTCACGTACGCGTGCTTCACCGTGTCGACCAGCATCTCGCTCCCCACCACAATCAGAAACGGCGACAGCGCCTCGCCCGACCTCATCCACGCCGGCAGCGCCGTGAAGCTGTGCGGCAGGATCGACGGCGAGTGCAGCGGCACCGCCGGCGCGCCGTCCTCGTGCGACGACGAGTCGAACCCGGCCCCCGGGACGGAAAAGGCGCCCACCTCGACCAGGTTGCGCATGCCGATGATGAGCAGCATGACCCACAGGTGGAAGCGCTCCACGACGTCGGCGCACGTCAGCTGGAACAGGGCGTCCTTGTCGAAGCGCTTGAAGACGGTGCTCTTGATCTCGACGAACTGGTTGGACAGGAGCAGCGTGAACAGGGCGTTGGAGTACGAGTTGACGGCCACGTTGAGCGTGATGACCTGGTAGTAGAGCGTGACCGAGTGCAGGCAGTTGTACGCGAGGGCCAGGGCGAACATGCCGAGCGGGAGCAGGACCTTGGAGCGGCCGGCGGCGTCGCGGGAGAGCGTCTCGCTGCTGAACAGGCACTCGAGGATGTCCTGGCCGAGGGCGGAGAGCAGCCGGTCGCCGACCTCGAGGATGTTGTAGATGACGTAGAGCTTGATGGCCGACTGGGCGCGGATGAAGTGGTACATGCGGCTGGCGTCGAGGGTCATGAGGGCGACGGAGCTGCAGACGATGACGGCGCCTTGGAGCAGGTCGGCCTTGTGGAAGGGCGACAGGGCCGAGGGGAGCGACTTGGCCCGTCGGTGACGGAACACGCCGCCGGTTTGCGGGCCGGGCTGTCGGGTCCGGTGGGGGGGCGGGAGCCCGGCGTCTTCGGCGTGGCGCTGCATCCTCTTGTGGCGAGGCCTCTCGGGAAGCTTCGCGGCAGCGGCGGCGGCGGCGGCGGACGGCTCCCGAGCACCACTCGAGGTGCGCGGTGCGTCATTCGCCGAGGCGTCACTCCGTCTCCGGGGGTGGTTCGCTCGTCCGCGCTTCCACAGTCGTCCCAGCCCGTGCCGCACGAATCCGCAGAGCCACGTCACCTCTTTCGTGACCAGGTAACCCCACCACTGGAGCAGGATTCCGAGGGCCAGGATGAAGCGTATAGGCAGGATGGTGAAGGTGTGCAGCCACGCGTCGAGGCACGCCAAGGCGCCAAAGTAGAGCGTCCGCTCCAGGTACGGAGGCACCAGCAGCACGTTCTTCAGCCGCTCCAGCTTGACCGCGTACGACTCGTACGGAACGTCGTTTGAGCGCGACTGGTGGATGTACAGCGGGCTAGGCCGTTGGGAGGCCAGTTCCAGCTGCAGGTGCGTGGGGAGCGACATTGGTGGAAGGGGGATCATGGACGGTATAGGCGACGGCGGGCTGGGGCCGGGGTAATCGTGGCTCGCGTTCGCCGCCGGGTTCTGGCGAAAGCTTTCAGCGGGCGGGATAGGGCCAGGGCAATCGTGGCTCGCTTCCGCCGCCGGGTTCTGGTGAGCGCTTTCGGCGGCCGGGCCTACCCTGTCGGCTGACGAGGGCGGATAGCCGTTGAGCACATCACCAGCGAGGTCGCTACCCGAGGGCGGAAACGGAGATCTCGGCGAGATGTGGTACGAGTAGCTCCTAGAGAACGCAGGTTTCGAGGCAGCAGTCGCATGGCGCGATGAGCGCGTCGGCGGCGGCGTCGACGCCGTTCGCGGCGCGCAACGCCGCGGACGGGCATCCGCCCAGGGGCCAGGCGCTGCCGGCCCGCTGGAGCATCCGGCGGCCAGCACGCCCGTGTGGATTCTCTCCAGGCGCCTCATGTCTGGGGAGCGATTTCGCGGCCGCCGCCCGGGCCGCTCGCCTTGGGCAGCCGGACCAGCGGTCCTGCCCTGGTCGACGGAGTGTCGTCGGTCGGGCGCGGGAGCGACGGGCAGCGAGTCGGGCGAGCTTGTGAGCTCCTGCATCTCGGCGGCCGTGAGGCGCTGCACGCCTTCGCCGGTCCGGGCCTTGGAGCCGCTCGGGTCCCTGGCACGGGGCTTGACTATGGAAGGCGGGCGTGGTCGGGACGGCCTGGCGGAGGCCGAGGCCGAGGCGTGGTCGGCGCAGGCGCGGCTGTGGTCTGCTAGAGCGGGCCCGGAGACGGGGAGCTTGGATCGCCCCCTGCGGGCTTCGTCCTCGGAAGCGGACGGCTCACCCGGAGCCGGAGCCGGAGCCGCGGGGGATGGGTATGCATGGGCAGGAGTGGTGGAAGGCGAGGCGGACGGAGGGGCTGGCGTCGGGAGAGGCGAGCGGGTGCTGATGGGTTCCAAGGTCGCTGCCATAGCCCTGGGTGTGCTTGCAGATCATGGCTTATGGAACCATGAGAGGGTCGGTCAATTGACTGGGCAGTCGTTGGCCAGGGATGTGCGGACGATACTCGGGCTGCGACGGTGATTGAGCTTGTGAGCCGTTGTGCGTTTATGGTTTATGATTTACGCTTCACGGCGATGCTTTTTAGGCCAGGTAGCCCGTTGACGTCGTCCAATCAACGTCGTCGAGTCCCTGACGCGGTGCCAATGGCTGGAAGTGCCGGTGGACCGCTCACCGTTAGCGCCACTGTGCCGAATCATAGCCTGACACGTCGAAACGGCGGGCCATAGTGTGCAATGAGCACTGCGCACTGTGTTTTACCATTCGCCCTCCTCGCCTCGATCGAAAAACATGCAAAAAGACATGCTGCGTCCATCGCTCCCCACAGATTGGGCACAACGCCCCCGTGAAACCAGTCTAGTCCACCAGAAAGTTGTCGAACCAAGCGACGGCCTGCTCAAAAGCCTGCTCCTTTGCGAATCTCTGCGCCTTGACCCCCACGTCCCCCCTGACGGCGAAGCCGTGCTCCGTGCCCGAGTACAGCGCAATCTGGTACGGCTGCTGTGTGTCCTTGAGGATCTCCTCGGACCGGTGGCGCTTCTCCCTGGAGAAGATGGTGTCGGTCTCGGCGGCGGAGATGGACAGCGGGCCCTCGATGGCCGCCAGCTCGTCCTCCTCCACAAAGGAGGGGTGGGCGACGTAGCCGGCCGCGATTCCGCTCTTGTAATGCCGGACGACGTACTAACGAGGCGTGAGGAAACGTCAGTAACGGCAGGGAACGGCGGTACACGGCAGTGGACGGGGCCTGTCCCAGGTTTCGACGGCCGCCGGGTCGGCAGGACTGGCGGTGTCCAGACGCCGCTGCTCACCTTTGCGCCGAAGCAGTATCCCACGGCGCCGAGCTTCTCCACGCCAAGTTGCTTCACGTACTTGATGCCCGCCTCGACGATGGGGTCCACGTAGGCGGCAGTGTGCGGGTTGTCCCCGTCCGACCCCCTGGCCAGCCAGGCCATGATGTCGAAGCCGGCCGGCCGCTCCAGCTTGACCGGGTCGCCGTTGAACACGTCCAGCACGACGGTGGTGTAGCCGCGCCGGGCGAACTGATCCGCAATGAGCCGGCTGTTCTGCCAGATGCCCAGGACGTCGGGGATGTAGAGGATCCCGCAGCCCGTCTTGGCCTTGCCCTCGGGGGGCGTGGCCACGTACACGTCGATTTTGCCGTCAATCCTGGCGTGCTGGCCCGTCGGCGTGCCTCTGCAACTCTCGTTAGCCTAGATCCCCCGGCATGGCGTGGCTTTGCTGGGAGCAGCGCTGCGGAGCTCGCATAGAGCCGGCGGCTTGACGAATCTGCGTCTCCAGCGCGCCCCGTCCCTCGACCGTGGATGGGCGGCACACTCAAACAGGCTGCCTGCGGCGCAGCACTTTGCGGGCGGGTGGGAAGCCATTTGCGGCTAGATTATCGGGCCTGCAGAGAACGGTGTGCGCTTGGTCTGGAGCCGGCTTGTCGAGATGCCCTTGGCGATGGGTCGCTTGGACGAGGGGAAATCCCGCCAGAGTTTGCTCGACTGCCTCGACGCGCATACGGATCCGAAGTCGGGGTAAGAAGACAGAGGGGCAACTCCCGCCGCCCTGGCGAGTCACATCTCCGCAACCTGCCTTGGCACCTGGACGGTTTGAGTCAACTGTTTATTATTATTTTTTTTTAATAAAGATGACATCACAGCAGCGGCCTGGTAAGCGGCGGCGACTGATGCACGCCCTGCTGCATCAGGCTTAGCCGTGCCGCCAACATGGTTTCCCCTCTTACTACGGAGTAACTACTACGGAATACTCCGTAGGCAGATCGTCGTCTCCAGCCCGACGCAGATACAGAAGCCGAACTGCGCGGCCTGGGCTGTCACTCGCGTCGCACCGAAAACGCTGTGCTCCTCGTAGGGCCTCTTTGACATTTCCATGTTGCGGGCCTGACGTTTGTCGGGCCTGGACTTAGAAATACTAGATCCAGCGCCCGCAGAGTCAAGCCACCCATGACCATCATCACGCCGTGGTGTTTTTCAGCGTCGACGAGCCATGGCGGCTCAATGACCCCCCATGTTGCCTTCTATTCGAAATGCTCCCGCTGAAAAGTGATGCCCGCCACTTTGCCCCTGTCGGACGCGCCCCCGGCTCGACCAGCCCAGTGCATGTATGCATGCCGCAAGGGAAAACATCTGTGAGCCGCTACGCGCCGACGGGCCCTGATGCTCGCCGCGACTTGCCGCCGCCGTGGCATCGCACTCGCTTCGCTGCCAGCTGTCAAGCCTTGCAGGCCTTCCCACCCCCCGCTGGCCAGACAGACCAGCAGCAGCTCACCAAACGGCTTGGCTCGTCGGGCAGGGGGGGGATGCACAAAACATACATGTACGGTACACGTTCGGAGATGGCTCCGCGCAGCAGCTTGTGGCCTGGCCTTTGTGGCGCTCGGTCGTGGGCGTCGGTGAGCCATCGCCAGCGAGGCAGCATCGCCCCCCCGAATTCGCCTATCTCGTCCGCAGGCTCTTCGGCTTCCTCTTCTTGAACACCACCGGCCCTGCGCCGGCTTCGCCCTCCTCCACCTTGACCTTGACCTTGGCCTCGGCCTCGGCCCCGTCCTCCACCTTGCTTCCGCCGCTTGACCGCTCCGCCGCCGCCGCCGCTTCCACGCCGCCGCACTCGTCCCGCGCTTCTTCCTTCACCAGACCCTCCCCGTCACCCAAACGCACCTCCTCTTCGTCCTCGCCCTTCGCGCCCGTCTTCTTCAGCGTCACCGCCCCGCTCAGCAGCGCGTCCAGCTCCTCGTCCTCGCCTCCTTCGCGCAACGCCTTGCTCTCCCGCCCCCACTTGCGCGACCTCTTGAACAGCCCCTGCACGGCGTCCCGCTCCGCCCGCGCCTCCTCCGTCTCCCGTCGCTTCCTGACCCCCGTGGCCGCCTTCTCCTGGCCCGCCTCCGCGCCGTCCTCCGGCCCGACCACGCGCGAGCTCGTGACGACCCATTCGCCGGGCATGGCCATGTCCGCCCGGAACGCGCTGGGTATCGAGACGCCCAGCTGCGCCAGCTGTTCGCGCTGCTTGTGCACCTCGGGCTCGGCGCTGCTGCCGCCGCCTCGGTGGTGCGACGTGTCCGCGGCGGGGGAGGCCGGGACGACCCCGTTCAAGCGCTGGATCTCGCGCCGCGCTCGCTCTCTTTCCCGCTCCTCGCGCTCATGGGTGCGGTGCAGGTCGCGCAGGGAGCGTTTGATGGCGTTCTGGTGCTTCGCCGTGGCTTCGTGGTTTGTTCGCTCGAGCTTGCTGTCCCGGACGAACGTGGCGCAGTGCTTGCACCAGTAGTTTGGGGAGGATTTCCAGTATTCCGTCATGCCGGCTGGGGGTACGATGGCCTCGCGATGGTGCGGAATGAAAGAAACAACTCCAGGCAATTTGTGACGGAGAGAGATGGGAGTTGCTGCTGCAAGTGCCCGCCGGTTCGCGTTGGAAATCCCCCGGGTATTACGTAATCCGCCAAGCAAGGCCAGCTCTCACGGGCTACCCTTTTTAGTCATCGGGACTCCTCGTTCCTTCATGACGTGCTACAGGCCAAGTTTGGAAGAATCCATCATTTTGTTGCAGGTAGCCAAGTGGGCAATCGTTGAGACTTTTTGTACTACACGCTACCTATGTGATTCCAGTTATTACCATTTGGGACAAATATGTCCTTCCAAATCCATCAAGATCAACATTATCGTCCATGAATCAAACCGCATTAAAATTGGAAATGCTCCCGTGTCCCGGGGGACATGATTGCAAAGGTCAATCTTTCGACATACAAGACTCCAGTGCAACATCTAACATCGTCCACCACAGCTGTAACTGCGTCATGAATGGCAGCGACCGCCACATCTGCTCGAAATCTATTGTTAAGCCGTAGCAAGATTACAGCATGGCAAGACCAATGACCGCAATAGCAGCAGTGGCAAGACCAGGCAGAATCTTGTGCGCGGCAGCGGTGGGTGTGGGTTTCTGGCTTTCAGCGGCAGTGGTATGGCTCTCCACGGTGCTCGTGGTAAAGCTTTGAGTATCCGTCTCCTTGGGAGCTTGCGGCTGGCCATCGGAGATTTGGCTGACAGGTGGCGGCTGGACATCAGTCTTCTTGGGAGCTTGCGGCTGGCCGTCCGAGATTTGGCTGACTGGTGGTGCCGGAGCAGCCGCCTTGGTAGGAGCCTGGGGTTGGCCGTCTGCAATCTGGGAAACGGGAGGAGGCCGGGCCGTGGGAGCCTGGATCTGGCCGTCCGAGATTTGAGAGAGTGCAGGGGCACCCTTTGGAGCCTGAGGCTGGCCATCCGAGATCTGACTGACGGGAGGGACGGCAGCACAAGGCGTAGTGTGGGCTTGGACCTGACCATCTCCAATCTGACACATGGGAACAGGAACAACGGTGCTGTGGACCTGAGGCTGCCCATCCGGGAGGACAGTCACGATGGCGGTCGGAACCATGCTCGTGCCGACGGGTTTGCCGCCACTGCCGCCCGAAGGAGGGTTGTTGCCAGCGTCGCAAGACGTCACCACCATCTCAATGGGCTGGCATTGAGCGGCCCAGTTGCGGTCGTACAAGTTGTAGAAGCTCCCAGAGAGGCATCTCTGGAAGACAGTGGAACCACCGAGGGCAAGAGAGCCATTGTTGCAGACAGAGAAACCAGCAGTGTATATCGCATTGTCCTGAGGAGGACCGTCAAACTGGAACTGGTAGTTGGCGACGATGGAGCCAGTTCGGTCCTTGGCGTCCTTCAAAACACCGTCGTGCAGCGTCATTATCAGAGTGCCTTCACCGCCGCAAGCGCGCTTCTAAATCCTCATCGTCAGTCTTGAAACGCTCTCGAATCACGACATGGGCGCGGGAAACGGGCCAGAAAACGGTCGGGAAGGCTTACCTGGAGATCACGCTTCGCATCTCCCAGGGAGTAAATGGAGACTTGGAATTTGCCATCGTAAGACGTGCTGCATCCAGCAGGGGGAGGGCTGTCAGGCTTCTTTTCAGCAGCCGCGTTGGCGGTGGCGGCGAGACCGATGAAGGCCACCAAAGACGACTTCATTATGCTATAACCGAGAGTAAGTTTTCATCAGGGTCAAGACAGGTAGAGAGATTATTTTTTTTTCCCCCCGTCGTAGGTCAGAGCAGGTCTGATGTGAGGGAAAAGGCATTAAGCTGGACAGCGTGACATTGCCGTGGACTGGGTACGGGGGAAAAGGGCGAGAGTGAATCGAATATGAATGAAATGTGATCTGAAGATCCTTACTCTTGTTGACTCTTAGTTGGATAACGAAGGGCGGTATGCAGGAAATCGACCAAACAAGGCTCAGGCACACGTGAGCAGAGCAATCTTCCTTTTTTGTCGGAGACGGGACCACAATGGACGGGAATTGATTGTCTGGCCCAGCAACACACGGGAATGATCAGTCAAGGCTGAGACGGCTACAACCAAGAGCACGTGCCAGAGCGAAGGTGTGATAATGAAAGATCAGACAAGCGGGTGAAGCGGGAAGTGAGAGGTGTAGCGAACGGCCACCAGGTCAGGAGGGTGGGCGCCGGGCTCTGATATAAGTCCATGCACAATGCGGATGGGTGGTGTCAGCCAGGACAGAGCGGCTTTCTTTGCCGGAACGTCAGGGCACAGGACAGGACAGGACAGGACAGGACAACCAGGAGCCTCGAGTCTCTAGCTGGATTCGGGACCAACCATGTCTCTACATGGGGAAGTTGGGAAATCCGTCCCAGCCTGGTCGAGGTGGTAGTGGCTAGTGACGTCTTGTCTGGCCGGTACGTCGTATGGTTGTGGATTTATCGCAAAGATACCCCGTGCATGCAAGGATCTCACCCTCCCAAAGCTGGAATCCTGGATGCGATGCTGGAGGTGGGCGACTGGGGGCGACTGGGGCCAAGTCTTTCACTCCCTTTCACGGCACTAATGCCCCGTGAAGAAATAGAGCATGCTACTATGAACCTGCGTGCCGTCCGGCCCGTTCTGAGCATGCCTGCTTATGCCTGGCCTGGCCTGGCCTGGCCTGGCCTGACCTTGAAAGGGCGGTGGTAGTGGTGACAGCACTAGGAAGCCCGCGAGGAGGGCATCCATGATTATTTTGCCGGTTTCCAACCCAATCAATGTCCATAGCGAAAAAAGATGAGGGGGGGGGGGGGAGGAAAAAGATTAAAAAGAGGAAGAAAAAAAAAGAAAAAAGAAAAAAAAGGGCAGCTTACATCCGCTTCAGCACTTTGCTCGTCATTGGTTGATTGACCTTGACTAGAGTGCCCAGTTAGGCAGGCAGGTACTGAACCTACCTTCCTCCATCTTGCCTGATGCTGCCGGGCCGGCCTTGGCGCCTTCAAAAGGGTCGACGAACGAACCACGTCTGCCTTGCATGATGCACCAGCCCGTCTTCACAAACTCACAAACTCCATGTCACAAACTCACACAAATTCACAAGGTTCTCCGTACTCCGAGCTCCGCACTGGCGGCTCTGGAGTTATTCTACTCAACGAACAATGGAATTGCTCAACCGTTCGGCACCTCGTTTTCGGTGACGTTCCCCGACCGTGCACCGCGCACAGCCTCGCGCTCCATGTCTATATCCTAGGTCCGCTCCGCTTGCCAGGGAGGGTCTGTGGCCCGACTTGTCACTCCATTCATTCGCTTCATCGCAGCACTCGTCGTCAGGTGGGTTCCGACTCCCGCCGGTTGAGGTGACATTGCGCCTGCGTTTCTCTGTGCCGGGGACGTGGTGACGTGCCAAGGTGGTCACTGGTAGGTATGTTGGATGTTGAGTTGAAAGTGGTGATGAGAGGGCTATGCGGCCTGCGACATGGTGCATCGAGTTGCTTGTACATGGGCAACTTGGTGGCAGACAACTTCCGTACGGGGTACTTTGTACAACTTTCGACTGACCAGCCGTGTCCAAGCCAGTCCACTCACTGACTGTCGAGCATGCACCTGGGCATGCAAGGATCGGGCTTTTTTGTTTCAAGTTTCCCAATGCAAGTGCTTATTTCCATTTCCATTTCCATTTGCTTCTGCATTTGCATTTTTGCATTTTTGCATTTTTTCATTTCCTTTCCTACGCCCTCTTCCAAGTTCTTTTCCGTGTTTGCGCACTGTTTCAATTAGATTGACACGTCTGCCTAGTTTGTCCAGCTTCCTAGGTATGCACTGCACCGCCTTTCGCGCCCCTTGCGACCTATTTCTGCGTCTCGTATTGTACAGCCAGCAAATGAATTCTTATTTCGCTTGCCAGTAACGGTGTGCACTGCGGATGAAACCGCCCCCCGGGGTTGACCCCCTGCAAGCCAGGCGTTTTCCAAGAGGAAGCCGAAGCCAAGCCGCACTTATCGCCAAGACGAGGCCGGCTTGGAACCCGATGCCGAACGCCTACGCCTACGCCCTATGCAGCCCCAGCCAGTAGCAAGTGCCATGAATGCGAAGTGAAATTGGCCAACTGCCTGCTACTTGGGCCGTATCCGAAATTGAGAGTCCAGCCAGTCACGGCTACAAGTGGACGGCTTTTGCCGGAGCATATCGTCACTGTCACGTCCTCGTCATAAGCTGGGGTCGAAACCCCGGTCAAGATGAAAGGACATGGCATCAAAGGTCACGAATTCATTAAAAGCAACCACAGACGTGAGGACCAGGCGCAAGCGCGCCAATCGGCAATTTTCGCACGGACGATATCCAGATTACGAAGTGATCCTAGTTGTGCGAATGAAAAGGGGTTTCGGCTACCGAAGCATCCGATTTCCAACGAGGCCGGGAGCAAAAGGTAACAACGACTGGAAGCAGACCCGGCATCTGGAGTACAGCGGCAGAATACAAGGGCTGTCTCTATATCCGGCTCTTCAGGACTCTTTAGGACTCTTCAGACTGCAAATGTCAACAGACCATGCGGAGCTGCTTTCGTGCAGACTGCCTGGGTGTGCCGGTCAAGGGTGAACATCGAGACTCGAGCGTCCAGCGGTTGGACAACCAAACGGTCGACGGGTGCCGCTGGTACCGCACAGGCTTGGCAGGCGGGGAAGTGATCGACACGGATCGATGGGAATCATGGGATGTGAGAAGTTGGAAGAAGCGTCGGCCCAGCGAAGCAAAGGGTGGCTTTTCAGGTTGGCTTCGATCAGCCCCCACTTACCCACACTAGGGAAAGGCCGGGGGGCGCTGGTCGACGCTAACAACTCGTGTTCGCAACAAGTCTGGTGGTGGTTATAATTAGGGCTGACCAGCTCTGGAACCCACATGCACCATTTCCAAGTTTGTCCATCCCCCCCTGGCCTGCATCTGTCAAAACTTGAATTTGATTTTCTTCGGCGGCCAGGTACAGGTACATACCATCGGGGAGGCTGGGGGCGAATTGACCAAGGAGGTTGCCACCTTGCATTAGCCGACAATCTGCCCGCGGGCCATCCACCCTAACCTCTCCAGAAATATCTTGGCGCGCCAATCCCTGGGTTCATAAAACGCCCCGTGGGCAGCAAGCTTTTCGAACCGAGCCGGCCCAGCCGTTGGTCTCGGCCCGCCTCCAAGATGGTGGACGGTTCATCAAGGTGCGTTGTTCAACAAAGTTCAACGGATATATAGAGTCCGATACTGCGATTGCGAGGCTTAGAGAACTTAGCGATTATTGCAATGGCTTTGGATGCTTCTCAGGTCAAATTGACTGCGAGTGCTTGCGAGGGATCGATTGACCGTCGTGGCGAAACTTGACCAAAATCGTAAAGACGACGTCGAGTACTCCGTACGTCAACAGGCGGATTAGCACTTGGGGTCTCCTTTGTGTCACCTTCCATCCGCAAAATGGAAGTCTCGTCGTACCGGAACTTGACCAGTTTGTGTGAAATGTCTGCGCAAGCGTGATCAACAAGCGATGCCACTTGGCTCAGATGATGTAACAGAACACCAGGAATACGTTTGCAGGGAGGCGGGAACAAAACGACAGCTTCAAAGTCAAAAAAAACAGCGGCATGCAATCGAAGATTGGCCGAAGGAAAATGGAAGGATCACGGATCACAGATCACGGAGCAGCTTCCAGTCGCATCATGTAGGGGTGCAAAGACGTGCAGCGTAGGACATTGGCCAGAGCAAGTAAACCGCTGCGGCTGCCTCATTCGTGCCCGTCCCGAACGGTTTCGTTGACCGAGATATCGGACACTCCTCCACCACAGAACTTATCTCGGCGTATAGCGTATACTAGCAACTGTCGCCCGGCCCCTGCGCAGGTCATGCTTTCCCGTCGAGGCAGCTTGTTGGCGATGAAAACCCTGACTATGACAGTGACTGGGGGTTGAAGCGTTGATTCGAGTGTCCAAACCGTTGGCCAGGGCGTGCGGAACCTTGAAAGAGGCAAAATCGGGGTTTGTACGAGCCAAAGAGTCATACCATCGTGCATTGTACCGCTCACGTCGAGATGTATCGTTTTCTCCTTGTGGACTGCGTGGCACTGCATTGCGCACACCTTTTCTCGACAGCGACGAGAGACATTCTGGAGTTTTGTATTCCGGACCAGAGGAGCTGACATTATCCGCGCCACAGCGCCTACAGTGACACACGTCTTGAATCTGGGCGCGCAGCAAGTTTTCGGCTCATTGACAGTGCAGTGCCGCCTACGAGTCGCCGTCTCCAGCTTGGAAACCCGTGTCACAAGGGCGGCGCACCGCCCCTTGCTCAACTTTCCCAAAAAGAAACGAAAGCTTCTCCTCATCTGTCGCGAAGGGATATATAGGGTGTCGTAACGCGACCAGTGGTGACGTGGCCGCGGCCGAGTTTGGTGCAACATCATCTCTACCTGCTCAATAGAATCAAACAAGGCGCTTGTGGGATCTGGATGCCCAAAAGTCAGACAGCTGCGCTGGTTTGGCTGCTTTGCCCTGCTCCCAGTGTAGCAGCATCTGTCGCATTGGATATAATAATGGCTCCAACAGGACAAGAAAGTGGACAGTCGGTTGCGCCTCCTTTGCTAACTCACGGAATCAACAGCTCATCTGATGTCCGGCAGGCACGGTGGCAGAGCTTCTCTGTGTTGCTTCAACTGGCCTCTTCCGTCGTACGGCGTACGTAAGACCGCGTCCCGCACCCTCCAGGACTGCTGGGCCCGCGTTTATCCAACACCAGCACTGCGTGACATTATCTCGGCAATGATAAGTGTGGTGGCTTGGCGTATGTTGCATCCTCACCGCGAGGGAAGGATCCTTGGTTCGGCATGGTTCGGCTTGGTTCGTGAGAATAACGGCTGGTCGGGAGTGGGTATAGTCGTCCTCACCGAGGTGTTTGATCATATTGACAGAGTTCTTGGATGGCCTGGAGAATACAGAATGGAGGACGGATGTCAACGTTGCAGAGGACAGCACATGAGAATCTGACCAGCCCAAGCCAGGTTGGCTGCGCCTGATAAAGACCCAGTTTGTCGCTATTGGGGTCTCTTGTTTCATGTTCCTTGGTCTTTTGTTATATTCTCTGGTTATTCTTTGACAGTGCTGCTATGCCTTGCTTGCTCCACTCCAAAGCCGTGGCTTTCATCACGGCCGCGGAGCACCAAGGTGGCGGCAGTACGGCAGATTCGACCGGTTGGCTGCTTCATCCTGCATGAAGGGATATGGAAAGCTTATCGTGGACTTGAGGATGGTTGCCACCGAGAGAAGGCGAAAGTAAAAGCCGAGCTTCAGATGGGAGGCAAATAAAATAACAAAAGGCAGGTTACCTATCCCCTGATAAAGGTACCACCGAGACAGAATATTGCAGCCATCGGAGGGGAAGTACATTCATGGTTGGTGAAACCTCAATACCTAGGCAATGTAGTGTTGTTGCAACGGAATCTCAGATCCAGGAACGATTACGGTGCTTGCCGTACACTGTAGGTGCAAATCCAAAGTCTCGTCAGCTTCTACCTGAAGAGAATTGGGAATGGATCAATGCCAAAATGGGGGCAACCTAACGTAGCCTTGCAAGTAGCAACGGTTCATCGCCTGACCTCGATAATGGGCAAAACCCCAAGACTTGTCATCGCCATTTATCGTCTAGAACAAGGCATCCTTGATGAAAAACGCGTCAAAGAGCTTCGCTCTTCCTTGAGTACGGGCGTCTGTCAGCGCAAGTTCCAGTAGTGGGGCATTATAGATAGTTGTTTCTAGTCATATACTATGTTGGCATGGTGCCAGGGATGCCAGGCATGTTACATAGGAAATACCATGCAGCTACGGTTGTAGTTTCTGGCACTATGCCAGAAAAGTACCTTTTAGTTCCACTTTGCAGTAACGTAATTCTATAGTAGTGCCAGATGAGTACCAAAACAGCAACAAATAGTGCCTCAAGGTGATAGGTAGTGCCAATTAGTCACAGGTTTCAATAGATTAGTCTACATGATACGTGATGTCTTCGCCCTGACCTAATTGACTACTCGATAACGATACATTTACTACCTAGTTCCTACTACCTATATATCTATCAATATCGATATTAATATCTTCGCACTAGACTAAGGTCAAAAGATTGAGATATATAAACCGAATGAAACTATATCTCTAGCGATAGTAAGATCAGGTAAAGACACTAGTTCGGACAAGATTGGCCGCCTTTATCAGATCCATTATAGCCAAGATAATCATATTGATTAATACCAGACCAGGCATATAATAAACTATATGCAGACCGGAAAGCTATTAATATTAATCAATTATTCGTATCATAATAAGAGCCTATACTAGATTTAGTTATACTACGATTAAAATCTTCCTTAGGATTTTCAAATATAACTAGATTTAATTAAGGTCGACGAGCTATATGGCGGTAAGTACTTTAATTTGGACTGAATAGAATTGGATCATCAAATGAGCCTAAGTTATGATATATATCGTTATATAAGCCATCAAATAGATCTAGTTATTGTGATAGAGATCTATAGCTAAATAGTCGGAAAGGTAAAAGCTGGCACGAATTGATTAATAGTAAGCTCTTAGATATACTAGGATATATATTATTACTTACTATAAGAAAGTCGCAACGAGTATTATCTATATTAACCTAATACTAGGCACTAGGAGGGCGCATTTCTACCGCAAGTTTGGCAAAAGATAACTCCTTAATATCTAAGAATTCTTCCATTAATCCCTAGGCTACGAAGTTATACTTCAGCTTCTTACGGAGATTATAGTCTTAGATCTAGTGTTTTAACTTAAAGTTATAAAGCCAAACAGGCTTACCACTCTAGTCTGTATTAGGGTTAAGGTTAAACTAGGACTTAGATGCCTAGATATTTAGTATTAATCGTACGAGGTTTAAAAAGATTAACTAAATTTAGTAATAGCCTTAGCTATCGGGCTTCTATCTAATTATACGGAAGTCGATAATATCCTAAATATAGTGAAATATTAATCGAAAGCTATAGCTATCGAGCTTTAAGAGGATTCGCTATATAAAAGCAGCCTAATCGGCGTAATAGTCTATAACCAAATCTATTAGCTTATCATCAGTAAGAGCAGCCTCGCGAATAAATAGCTAAAGTCTGGTTAGTTCGATATATCTAACGATATTATATATCAATAGTAACCAAGGCTTACTTATATAAGTATATCGCTATAGGAAATAAGACTTCATTATCTTAAAGATTTCCTTTATAGTATATATAATTTAAAGAAATCGGTTGCTATCTATAGAATAGTAGGGATTTACTATACGAGCGTAATATCCTAAGAACAATAGATTATGCTAAATAAAGAGGCAGGTTGCTATATAGATTTTCATACTTCTTGCCTCCTTAGGTATTACTTCTTAAGGATATTAAGGTTCTATATAATTCTTAGAAGTATTAGATACCTAACTGCCCTCGGACATAATAATATAGCATTAAGTTATAGGATTGTATTGAATCTCTAGTATAGGCTTATTTTAGAATCGAATTAGGTTAGCTCGCATTAGGTTCTAAAAAGTCTAAGGCATTACCCCTTAGGGCCTACTTCTAGGACTAATAATACCTAGACTTTATCGAGACCTAGGGGTGCTATTAATCTATATAAATAGATTCTGATGTCTAGGAGTGCTATAGCTAGATCCTGATCGAATTATAATAATAGCGACTAATCGGTAGGAACCTTAAGGCGTATTAGGAGGATTTTAAGGTAGAAGAATTAGAGTATTTATTAGCGATAAAGTAATATTTATCGCTAGAGAAATATTTATCGCTAGAGAAATATTTATCGATAGAGTTAAACCACAACTACAGATAGATAGAGGCTATTTAGGATTAGTATATACGTATATAATTAATATATATTAATCTAAAACTTACCTAGAATAGAGTCTATCGTCTATATATACTTCTATGTCTACTCCCTTGCCTTCGTCCACTTCCTAAGTTTATAGATACCTACCGGTTAAAAGGGGTTCCTATAGCTCTAGTAACAAAAGCCTAAGATCCAGCTAGGTTAATATTTCCAGAAGTTGCCAAAGTTATACTAGGAGGACGAGGAGCACTAGTTAATACTGCCCGTAAAGTATAAGTCCCGCATTAACTGCCTTATAAGCCAGCTTAAAATGATTCACTAGCATTTAGATTAGCTAGATCCTAACTTACTTATCGTTTTTTGCGGATGCTAATACTTCTACCCTAACTTAACATTTTATTATCTAGAGTTCGAGTTATTAAAGGACTAGATAATAGTAAGGATTAAAATTAAGATATTAATATCTAGTCAGAGTAAGCATTTAAGTATAGGTCTAGTATATTATGCGATTTAGTGCACAGCCATATGACTAAAACCCTAATAATAAAAAATTTGCATAGGCCTTAAGAATCTTATTCTAATTATTTAAATTATATAGCACGTTTTAATAGCTATAATAAACTATACTAGTGAATCGTGCAGTTTATTAAGGTGAGCGAGTCACTTATATAGCGATATATATACCTTCCCCGCAAATGGTATATCTTAGGATACTTCGCTAAAGGAGGCTTCATTTCTTACCACTCACAGATCTATACTTAATATTAATATCAGCAGAGGGAAGGAGCCAATCATAAATAATTTAATTCCTACTATCTAAGGAAATCCAGTATATAATAAAATTGAACTTTCTTAAATTCTAAGTCTAAATTAACTAGACTTCTTCTATTATCGCCTTCTTTTATTTTAAATAAGGCAATCGCATAACTTAACTATTATAACACACTTATACACTTAATCATTATACCGCTACGAAAGATAGCGGCCTAGCTATTGCAAATTCGGCGAAGAAACCTTTAATAGTAATTATATTTACCTTATAATCGACAATCATAGAGTATATAAGCTGCTAAATAGGTGTAATAAGTATTAACTAAAGTAGAAGGCTAGCTAGGATATCGAGGATTAGATATAGATAACAATAACGATTATAATGATTATAACGATAAGCCTATAGGCGATACTAAAAGTAATCGATCTAGCTTTAATATAAATAAAAAGGGGGACGATAATAGGGACGATAATAAAATTATATAACCCAAGCTTAATAATAGAGCAATAATACCTCAGGATGCCGACTAATCACTTATGCCCTCTGGCTTTAACGACATAGAACTTAGGGCTATAGTAATTTATAATAACTTAGGCTTTAGAGGACAGATTAATAATTTCGAGTACGATTCTAATAACGAGATAGTCTCTATAAGTAGAATAGGGCAAATACTAGCGCCTAACTTGCCTAGCTCTCGCTAAGCTTACGAACTTATATAAGAAGATAATTCTTATATTATCCAGCATTATATAAATACTTTCATCTGGATAACTAACTTCAATCTTGCCTTAGGACTTATAGCTTACTTTAAGGGCACTAGTACTAAGCAGTAGACCATTCTAAGAGAGATCTTGTAAACTTATAGCGAGCCGCTAGATATTAATCGCATAAATCTTCCGAAAATACTACTAACGCTTAAGAAGGAAGTCTATAAGATTATGCCACTACTTAATATAAAAGTTGTAGATATTTCCCTAACTGCAGATAAGCTCCCTACCTTATCGCGTTCTAATCTAAAGCAAGGCACAACTAGTATTGTAGAAAAGATGCACTTCTTCGACCTAATAGATCTATATAAAACAATACTCTCATCGCAGCTAATATAAAGGTTGCATCTTAATATAGCTTATTATATAGATATCCCGACCGAGCTATATCACTTACGTAGCTAGGCAAGTTCGGTACGAACTAGCTTTAGTAACTATGCGCATATGATTAACGCTAATAGCGATTATACTAACCCTATTTTTCCTTCTGATTAGGTTTACTTTAGCTACAATATGCCTAACTGCAGATGCACTATATATAATTATCGCAACCTTAATAGTAATTAGCATCAACCTTTAGCTAAAGACTATCAGCATATATTATATATCGATCGAGTAATTAGGTTCGGGAAATACTTTAAAATAATACTCCTACCTCTTATTTAGCTAAGAGGTATTATCCTAGAAATCGAAAAGGCATAATAATCAGACTATATATATAGAAATAATAAAGATTTCGAAGATATCGATTTGCAAAAAGACGAGCTTATATTATACCTTTAGGAATATCACCTTATCGGGCAATTATTAATAATCGACTTTTATCCTATTATAATTAATAGAACTTTTAGGGACTCGCTAGATAACCCTTCTTTCTATATAAATAAAAAAAAGAAAGGCAAGTAGAAAGAACTATATACTAAGTATAAGCCAATCTATCTAAAAGCGCATTAAGCTAAGGATTATTTTATTATTCGCCGAGTCATCCAACTTAATAGTGCGATAGACTGGTTTTACTATCTACCGCCTATTAGAACAGAGTTAGAACTGCAAATATATAGGCGATTTTACTATTCTAAACGATAGGACCATATAAACCCAGAAAATATTAACCAACCTCTTCTAATATCCTTACCTATTACGATATTTATAAATAGATTTAGCCTTTTCCGCAATACTTACCGCACTCTAATTAGCATATATTAGATACTTACCGGCTTAAATGTCTATAAGCGAAGACGATACGCTAATACCCTACTAATTCTTCTTAGTCCCTATAGGTCTATATTTAAGGATATCCTAGACTCTCTTTATTATTTTATTCCTCTCGATAAGGGTATTAAGATAGAAATTAAGGGGCAACCTATTCTTATATGCATTTTTTCACTATGCTATATTAGCGATATACTATAATAGAACTAGAATGCCGGATATTTTAGTCCGACTGCTAATAAATTCTATCGCTTTTGCTATATTAGGAAAAAAACAATTATTAAATCTTTTGAGGAAGCTAACCCTAATATTATACTGGATTTCGATATTACTAAATATAGACGATACTACCATTCTATTATCGAGATACAACGCTATAGTAATACGCTCTCATCCCGATAGAAATAAGACTTTTATTCACAATAGGGTTTTACATAGCAGCCATTAAACCTTAAAAAGATCTCTCTAGCATTAGATCCTATCTAGATATAGGTACCAGATACCGCTCACTCAGAATATAATAGACTCATATTTCTATTTCATAATATCTTTATAAAAGCTATTCTTCGATTAAATTCATTAAAAGAATATACAACAGCTTTGCGAAATTATAAATTTCCTCCTAGTTAGAACCGACTCTAGTCTCCAGCATACTACCTTAGCAGCTATACTCTATCTAACCATACTTATTAGTCTGTAGTTATCCCAGGTCTACTTAATACTTAGTTAACTAAAGACTATATTAATATAAAGTTTTAGAATACTACTATAGAAAGAGAGGAGTTTAATAATATAGACTTAGTCGACTAGCTTATCAAAGCCTTTATAGACCTAGCTAAAAGCAATAACTTACTAATAGGAGATTCTATAGATAAAATAGATACCTTTTAATACCAGGCCGAAAATTATATCCTTAGAATAAGGCATAAATTCCAGCTAATATACTAATAGGCATCTTAAGAACTAACTAGTACACGCGAACGAGAATAACAAGGCTCTTAAGTAATATCTATTTCATTAAATGATTCTAATATATCTTATTATATGCAGATTCTCTAGTAAAGAATTTAAAAGCAAAAAGGATAAAGAGGAAATAATAACGAGTTTAATATTATCTTTTGCAATACCCTTATTCGTAAAATACCGCCACCTATACAACTAGCCTATCCAACGCAATAACGCTATAGAAGACCTGCCTAATATAACGAGCAAGTAAAGACTACCTAGATAATAAATATACTTCAGCTAAATATTTATACTAAAGCCTATCTTTTTAGTTTTATTAAGGATTATATACGATTATCTAATATTAATACTCTCGTTAGCGAGCAAAAGCATAAATATTACTATTAATCTATATATCCATTAGCTATTAATCCCTACTAACTTAAAATGAATAGGTTATTTAAACTCCTTATCTACTCAACGAATCTTAAAAACTATAAAAAAGTTTTTCTTTCTAAGATCAACCTTTTTACCACCTATCGGATAATAGCACTTAGTGCTTACGATCACTTATATCTAGACCTTACTAAATAAATAAAATGAATCTAGAATAAGTGCCTAAGTCTATTTAATAGCATTATATCAGCATTAGATCAGAACTTTATTAGTCTTAATAATAATAATATAGAAGTTGAGGAATTAATTAAGGATAAAGGCACAGCAGCAGCAGCACATTATAGTCATATTATAGTTATTAGGCGCCAGACACGAGCCAAGCTAGTAGAACAACCACACATAGCTAACTTAAATAGACTATTGCCTATAAGCTCGGGGGAGATAACCATTTATTTCTCTAGCTTACTTCGTAAAGCTTATGCCACCGACTATAATATAAGAAATATCTATATACTAACTCGAGCTAAAGCCTGCAAATAGTATAATAAGTTCTCTTTTACAGACTAGTAAATCTACGCAAATTAATATTATCTATAGAAATAACTACTTACTTAACTACTCCTTAGGGAATACCACCGCTTTATATTCCGTCTAAGTGACTTTATTGAGTATAAGGACTAATATATTAGACGGGTTGATAGCATACTCGACTATAAGTGCAATTCTTAATACCGTATCTTCCTTTTATTAACTAAAGTAAAGATTTCGCGTAAAAAATATCGACTCTTATAAATCCCATTTATTAACCTTACAGATCCTATTATTATCGCTTTTAGTGTAATTAATCCGATAGCTAGGAAGTATATTATTAAGGATAAGCCTAGCTTTCTAAGAGAAGAATTACGTCCACTCCTTATAACCTAGAGTCCAAAGATACTATAGGGCTATAGGTATAAATGGTTTAGAATGAGTAAATACTAGTATTTATATTTCTTAAGCTACTGCTTATAATATCTAGGATCGAAAGTAGCTCACTCTTTATTATCGCATTTTGTAATACTTACATATTACTCTCCGAAATAAATATATAATAATAACTAAGTAATTCTGCTTCTTTTTATACTATATTTGTCAGTCTTTAATCTAATGCTTCGCTAAATAGGATCGATTAAGCGAGCAGTATACTGTAGAGCTATATATATCCTTCCGACTCTATTTACTCGAAACTGTAATTAGCTTACTAGAAATATAACACTAAGAGGGACATGATTATACTATACTATATCTAAAATAAGGGATATAAAAGATACTAGCTGGGTGGAAGTAGTATTGGCATTTAACACCAAAAATAATGCTCAACAGTAACATCGCGATGCCTCAAAAAACACATTAGTAGTACTAGGGCTATATGTACACATATGAATCTATCCGATTTCCATTAAATACATTTTTTGTACTAGTGAGGGGTAGTGCAGTCGCGGTACAAGCGGGCCCCATGACTGTAATAGCACCATTTGGCACTTATTTGCAACCATTACGATACCAGGTATACACCCTGCATGTACCCAGATTATACTATTGTGGCATAGTATTACATTTTGGCACCGCACCATCACAATACATGGTCTCAGAACCATTTAAAAACCTGGCCCCGCTACAATGGTTACAGCTGGTTACAAGTGGTACCAAGACCCCACCACACTCCACAACTGTCACTTTCTTGGGGCAAGAGTGGTGTCGGGCAATCCGCCAGCTGGTCAACGCCCGTGTCAGTCGGCGGTCAACCATTGAAAGACGACTCTCGGCACTGTCTGGTACCATCAGCCATCTCCATGAGCTTCGCGAAATCTGGCCGGCCGCCCAGACTCCTCTGAACATGAGTTGTCTTCTCTCACTCTCTCCCTCTCTTTTAGCGGCATGCGCCAATCCGGTTGTCGCTGCACGTGGACTTTCCAAAGCAAGACTCCCGCTCGAAATAAAGGATGCCAACCTATTGCACCAATAATCGGCGCGGCCACGCCACGGTCAATGATGACTTGGGACTCCTATCTTCCATGCGACTCAGCCTTTAGCCGCCGTCCCTATGCCAGCCCGGAAACCACGTCGTCTCGCCGTTCTATTGGATTCTTTTTTGGGAAGGCGAAACAGGATGCAGCTTTTCTGGGTGGTGAGGGTGGCTCTTCCGCCTTGATCGGTCAACGCGACAAACGTTTCCCGCCGCAACGTGACGTCGGTAGCTGGAGGATCAGCTCTTGTCGAAAGCACTAAATGAGTGCCCGATCAGGAAGCGAGAAGATTCAGAGAAACCCCTGATCGTCGAGCCCGCCGTGTGTTGAGCGGGTGACTAGGGTAAGTCCTCGTTAAGCTGTCGGCCTAGCACGAGGCCATGTCGGATGCGACCCAGCGGCTGGCGCGCTCTTGGATTTAACCAGAAAACTAGCGGATGGGATGCGGAGACGGATGACTACTTTCAGTTCGAAATGCTCATGGGGTGGCAATGCCAAGCCTTGGCCTTGGGTAGCTGCCAGCCAGCTGCAGAGATTGGGTCGATTAGATCTGGAGCTTTGCCTCTGAAGATCACTCACTGATTGACGATCGACAGTCTCTCCGCGAGACTTTGGACGCTTCTCGCGATTGGAGACGAGAGACAAGAGGTCGTTTTGCGTTGGAAATTCCGTTTGTTGAGCGCCAACAAAGCTGACGAGCAGCACCTTGCGAGCGCGAGCATCGAAATCGGGATGCAGACGCAACATTGGAAACATCGTCGACGAAAACGAGTGACAGTGGCGCAACCTGCTCACGCCAGGGTGCGCAAGAACAAGACACATGGTACCCCAGACCTGCACTCGAAAAACAAAGCATGCATAGTAATGCATGCTTCTTTGGCCAAGGCTATAAAAAGCACGAACTACCAGGTAGGTAGGTATTGTCCCCCGTCCCTCGCCACAGGGCCCATACCCCCTTCAACCAGACCTTCAAGATGGCAGCCCGAACTTGGAAGGTCGCATTGGTAGCGCCAAATCTCGCTATCGAAGATCCTGAGAATTCGTGTTGTGTCAATCAGTTCCTTGTCCTGTTGACCTGTCTTGAAAATGCCACCGACTGAGCCATCGAAACTAGGAGAGAAGAGAGGCTGGTCGATCATTCGCGAGCCTGTTTAAGAAAGCATCCGTCGCAGACTGTCACCTGGCGTCGCCGCAACGGCGGAAGATGGATGAACTGGTGCGTTTCCCGATCAAGGAAAGTTTTTCCAGACTAGCACAACAGCACTGAAGGCGCTGGGGTGACTGCCAGTGCCCACGGCCAAACGGCTCTCTTGTCTCTTGATCATCAACCGTCTCGGCCTCTGTATGTCGTAAGCTTTTGATGCTAATTGATCGACAGGCACACATTCCAATACCCTTGTGACGAGTATGCCAAACATGCGAAGCATCTTCCCTGCTGATACCCAGCACTCCTGCAAGGCGCATGCGAATGGCAACCTGGGCTGTCTCAAACTTAGACCTTCCTTTGCTGTGTTCCCCAGTAAACATTGCTTCCGCCTTCCTTTCCCGTTCAAGCATACTGAGCCTTTACTCTCCGTCTGGGATCCTTGACCACCCTGTGACTATATCTCATGGCCGCAATCTCGGCGAGAAGCTGCCATTTGGCCGCAACCCGTACGTATCGTATCGTACGTGTGAGAAACTCTGAGTACAGCTAGCGTCTCGCGAGATAGCAATCGCCAAATACTGATACGGAGCTGATGAGGCGTCAGTGCCTTGGCCCTCTTGGCTCACCTTCCTGTTCTCAAAATGGCCCTTTTCAGACTCCATTTCAAACTCTCGTGACCCGACCGAGATAGGTAGTTGACGAGCCAATTTGGGGACGAGTGGCATAGTATCATCGGCGTTGAGCTTCTTTGTCCGGGTCGCACCAAGATTGCATGGTCAGTCGGGCTCCGGTCCTGGATGGACCGAAATGGAAGCTGTAGAATCACATACTGATGTCGAACAATGGTTCCAAGGCTTCGATGTGTTTTGCAGCTCGTCGAAAAGAAACCTTGGGACCTGCGAACTTATATAATGCGGTCGTGATGCGCATCGAGGTTCGAGGTTGTCGGCAAGTAGGCCAGGAAGCGCAAAGGTCAACCCATGAGCTGGTCGAAACACATTCTCATTAATTTGAACCTCTGCTTTTCTCGCTGAACATAAACCCCGTAATGAAGGCTGCTGCTCTCCTCAGCCTGACGGGCCTTGCCGCCAACACTTTCGCTCACCCCAAGGGACGCCACCCCCATGATGCCTCTCTAGACAAGCGAGGTGTTGACCTGAGCAAGTTCCGCATGCCTGAGCTCTCGGATTACACTGTGTCGACCAAGGCCAAGTCTCATCCAACTGTCAGCGCTATCAGCAAGAGAGGGGACTATGTTGGTGCTGCCACGCAGCTCGTCAAAACCGTTCTCCCCAACGCCCAATTCCGCCTCGTCGACGATCACTATGTCGGTGCGGACGGTCTGGCCCACGTCAACTTCAAGCAGACCCTCCATGGCATCGACATCGATAACGCCGACTTCAACGTCAATGTCAGCCCTGATGGCACCATCTTCTCCTACGGAAACAGCTTCTTCAAGGACAAGCTGCCAAGAGAGAATCCTCTCAACAAGCGAGCCTTCACCGACCCTGCTGCAGCTTTAAAGGACGTCGTCAATATTCTTGGACTTCCCGTTGATGCCAGCAAGGCAAGGGCTGTGGCCCGGCAGGGTCGCGAAACCTACATCGTCAAGGGCACCAAAGGCGCTGTTAGCGACCCGGCGGCCAAGCTAGTCTATTTCACCAAGGAGGATTCCTCCCTCAGCTTGACCTGGAGGATTGAGACTGATATCCTGGACAACTGGCTGTTGACATATATTGATGCCGACGATGGTAAAAAAATCCACGGGGTCGTCGACTATGTTTCTGATGTTGCTGCTCTGCAGGTCTATCCCTGGACCGTCATGGATCCCACTCAGGGAGATCGCTCCGTGCAGACAGATCCATGGAACATTGTTACCTCCCCCTTTACTTGGTTCAGCGACGGCTCCAGGAACTATACCACGCTCTGGGGCAACAATGGTGTCGCGCAGACCAACTACGATGGGCACAACAACGTCAATGACTACGCCAACAGCTACCGACCAACCTCTGCCAGCTTGAGATTCGAGTACCCTTACTCCACCTCCCAGTCCGAAAAGTCGTCCTACCGGGATGCTTCCATCACCCAGCTATTCTACACTTCCAATACCTACCATGACTTGCTGTACACCCTGGGCTTCAACGAGCCTGCGGGCAACTTCCAGACCAACAACAACGGCAGAGGCGGCAGAGGCAACGATTTCGTGGTCCTCAACACCCAGGACGGCAGTGGCACCAACAATGCCAACTTTGCCACCCCTCCCGACGGATACCGTGCCCGCATGAGAATGTACATGTGGACAAAGAGCAGCCCCAACCGCGACTGCAGCTTTGAGCCCGACGTGGTCCTGCACGAGTACACCCACGGCCTCTCAACTCGTCTTACAGGCGGGCCCGCCAACTCTGGCTGCCTGAGCGGTCTCGAATCCGGCGCCATGGGCGAGGGCTGGTCCGACTTCATGGCCATCGCCGTCCTCGCCCGGTCCACCGACACTCGCACCAAGGACTTGCCCCTCGGCGCCTGGATCAGCAACAACCCCAAGGGCATCCGGACCTACCTCTACTCCACCAACATGAGCACCAACCCGCTCACGTACGCTGCCGCCAACCGGCAGAACGAGGTCCACGCCATGGGCGAGATCTGGGCCACCACCCTGTACGAGCTGTTCTGGAACTTGGTCGACAGGCACGGCATCACCGCGGACAAGTACCCGACCTTGAACAGCAAGGGCGTCCCCACGGACGGCCGCTTCCTCTCCATGAAGATTGTCATGGGTGGCATGGCCGTTCAGCCGTGCAACCCCAACATGGTCTCCGCTCGCGACGCGATCCTCGACGCGGACAAGCAGCTCACCGGTGGTGCTAACGAGTGCGCCATCTGGGGAGCCTTTGCCAAGCGTGGCCTCGGTACTGGTGCCAGGTACAACGGTGGTAGCAACCGCGTGGAAAGCTTCGCGCTCCCCCTTGGCTGCTAAAACTGGCCTCTGGCTCTACCGCCGCATAATCGAGACGCCGGGCTGTGCGCTGCCGGGACAGTGCTGGTGGCTCGACTGCGGAACAGCGCGTGGACACGTTGCAGCCATTGGGGTAGTAGGGAGAAAGGTCTGGAAACGGGGTGACGAGTTGAAGCACGCGGCAGACCAAGTCTGTGGCCGACTGATGAATGAGTGATGACGTTGCAACGTATAAATTGGACAGATGGATTCGAATTCTTTCATATGTATATATGTTTATATATACATGTATGCATAAACTTGACGACACCCTAGGTATATACTCAATCAAGGTACGTTAGGCAAGGAATCTCCGATTAAACACATGCAAGTCATGTAATAACCCCAAAGTCTCGTCAAATGGCATTCCATTAATACGCTTTATTATGCCACCTCTATCCGACTATGCATAATGAGCCAGGAGAAAAACAGTCCTCGACATTGCACGCCCAGCTCTCTCATGCACCCACACCAAGTACAGAGACTGACCAGAATACGCCTGGACAACTCCTCAACTTGCCGTCAACCTCTTGAGCAAGTTCCTCAGCTTCCACTTGGACATGGCGCCTGCACCCTCGTCCACACCGACTATTCGCCGGACCAGGATATTGAATAAGCCCCCAAAGGCCAGCGCGATGGCAGTGGATGTGAAAATAATCACATTGTAGGGCATGCTAAAGTCGGGCGTTGGCAGGTACAGGAGCAGATTCGTGGTTCGGAGGTTCATGACGCGCGGCTCGAGAGTGCGAATGATGGCCGCGGCGACGTCGAAGCCACGGTTCGCGTCGGGCGGGTACTCGGTGTAGCGGAGGATGGCCTTTTCAAAGTCGTAGGTGAGGAAGACGGTGCACCGGGCGGGGATTCGCATCTGGAGCTCGAGCTGGGTCCCGCGGGTGCGGTCGAGGGCCGGGCGGTAGTGGACCTTCTTTATGAGCGACGAGGCGTTGTGGTGCGGAGCGGCGGCGGCGGAGATGCGGGTCGCCAGGGTGTGCAGGTAGACGCGCATGAACCAGGGGAGGGACTCGAGGTAGACGAATTCCACGTCGTGAGGGTTGGGGTTCGTCAGGATGGCCTGCACGCCGCCGTGTTCTTGGCCGTGGCCAGTGAAGCTCCTTTCGGCGTACAGCAGCGGCTGCGCGGGCTCGACCAGCTCTCTTGACGCTTCGGAAGCCGTCTTGGCTTCGGATTTGGGAAGCATGAGGGCGAATTCGGTCTCCTCCGGGAAGGTGTAGCACCGCGATTCGCCGTTGCCGTGCTTGATTTCCGTGGACCCTTCGGATGCGTACACTATGCGGGAGTTGGGGACTTCGAGACAGACGGGAGGATGGTCGGAGTTGGCGAGGGGGCAAGTTCCCTTCATGGGGCGGCCAAATATTTGCGCCAGGGTCCAGTCTTGGCCGTTCAGGTGGTCGGCGGGGAAACAGTGATTTTCGTCGTGGTAGGGCTTGGATTCGTCGCAGACGAGCTCGCTGGCCGGTGGCGGCCGCGGAATGGGGTTGTCTACCAAGATGGTGAGTAAAGCGCTTGAGCATGGATGATGACGGCGTTGGTCGAGATCTGACCTCTGGGCCGCTTGGACCGCTCGATATCCATGACCATGTCAATCGTTTGCTCCATCTGCAGCACGCAGTTACCGCCGCCGTCGTCATCGTCGCAAAGAGGCTTGACGTCAATGGCCATGCTCTGAAACGACGAGTCGAATAGCTTGTGTCCGTCCAGCAGGCTCGCGATACCGGCCTTGCCGTGGCACGGCAGCAACTTCAAGAACGGCGTGAGGTTCTCCGTGCACACCACTTCGTGCGGCAGCACCCCGTGGAGCAATCTCGTCTTGGCCAGCGCGGCAGGCGAATGATGGCCTTCGGGCTGGAACGACAGAGCCGGCCGAATCGTCCTCGTCTCGTCGATGAAGTTGAGGCTGGCGCAGAACAGGCCCGACAAGGCGTTTGTCAGCGTCAGCCAGCTGTCGTCGGCCTTCCTGTCCGTCTCGGCGTCCATCCAGGCCCACAGTTCGACGCCGGAGGCCCCTTCCTTGGCGCCATCCCACGGCCGCGCGCCCCAGGTCTCGGCGTCCCAGCGGCCCAGCGTGAAGCGCAGGTGCAGCTCGCGGGTGCCGGCGTACTCGAGGATCTGGCCGAGCGACCGGGGGAACAGCCGGAAATGGCGGGCCTCGAAGTCGGCAATGGACGTGTTTGATTTGAAGTTGAAGCTCGCGAGGAGCTGGGAGAGCGGCAGCGGCCGCAGGATCAGCTGCTCGTGGTAGTCGGAGGCGAGGGCAAGGCCAGGGGCGAGCGTCGTCAGAACGGCGGCGAGCCAGGAAACCATGACGGTGGTGCGTGTCTGGATGTCCGACCGGCTCCGAGAGGTCGGATGTGGGAAAGAAGGGGGAGCGATGTGGCTTTTTGCGGTGGGAACCTCGAAGAGTGAGCAGTCATTGGTCATTGGTCGAGTGGCGGAGCGGGCGGGCTGTGGTATCGAACGACATGAACATCACATTGTGCCTCGCGACAAAGTTGAAGACTCGGCTCCCCGTTTGCAGGCTCACAGACCTGGCGGGCAATTGGCGACGTGGAGCGAGTGATTGTTGGAACTTGGAAGCCTGGGAAGGGGGGGGGGTGCTTGTTTCAGAGATGCGTGGCTCGGTGGAGAGCTTCCGAGACTCGGTTGGGCGGTGAGGCGTGGCAAAACATCTGAACACCAAGATCCAGCAGTCAAACCAAGCAATCAGAGCAAATTATTGACCATTACGAACAACCCCCGGACATCGACAAGACTCTCTTAGCTTCGAGCCTCAAGTTTATATCTCCCGGGCCCTCTCGCTAACCAGTTCTTACAATCTGCTCCTCTGCGTCATCTCCGTAACAGCTTGTGACTGCTGCCATGGCCGCCGAGCAAAGAAAGCTGCTCGAGCAGCTCATGGGACACCAGTCCACCTCGCGCGCAGCTCAGCTATCCCTCACCGACCCCAAAGTCTGCCGGTCCTATCTCGTCGGCACGTGTCCTCACGACCTCTTCACGAATACGAAGCAAGACCTCGGCCAGTGCCCCAAAGTCCATTCCGAGCCCTTGAAATCCGAATATGACGGCTTATCGGATCGAGAGAAGCAGCGATACGGGTTCGACTACGACTACATGCGCGATTTGCAAAAGTACATTGAGGATTGCAATCGGCGAATCGACGCGGCGCAAAAGCGGCTCGAGAAGACTCCAGATGAGATACGCCAAACCAATGTCCTGGTAAGCTCCCTGACGTTGCTGTCGGATGCCCCCCCCCCCCCCCCCCCCCCTGGAGATGATGACCTTCCGACATGGCTCACTAACGCGTCTGCCAGCTGAAAGCCATTTCGAACCTGTCGGCGTCCATAGCAGACGGCCTCCTGGAAGTCGAAGTCCTCGCCTCCATGGCCGAGGTGTCCCACGCAATCGACGAAAATTTCCGAGTCAAGCAGACCATGCAAAACAAAGCCGACAAGGAGAAGGAGCTCAAGGCGCTCTCAGACACGTCCGGTCCCTCTGGCCACCAGAAACTGCAGGTGTGCGACGTATGCGGTGCCTACCTTAGTAGGTTGGACAATGACCGCCGCCTAGCGGACCACTTCTACGGAAAGATGCACCTGGGATACGCATCTATGCGGAAAACATACGAAGCGTTCCCGCGGGAGTTGAAGAGCAGGCAGAGACAGAGCATGGCGGACGATGATATGGGAGGAGGATCTGGAGGCGCACGAGGGCCAAGGTCAGGTGGCCATAGGAGTGGGAGAAGCGCGAGACACCGCAGCGGGTGGTAAATACTCAGACGATGACGGCCGCGGTGCTGTCGACTGCATCGGCGGCACACCTTGTACTATGTTTCTTTTTCGCGCAGGATTTCGGGAAGCAGCATAGGCATCCGGAGTTGAGGGTTTGGCAACAAGATTATGGGACACGGCGTACCCTGTTTTATGAGTGATGGTGGTTCAGAGTACAAAATCGGGTGGGAAGGGTAATGAGTTTGCTTCGTTGGCATTTTTATTTGTTCATTTTCACTTGCATGCTTGGAGTGTTTTTAGGTGGCAGTAATAGTATCACGGTATGCAAGAGAATGTGGTTATCAAGATGAGGTAAAGAAACATGATACGCATACTCTATTGAATAATCTTTTTTATGAATCCGCTCAAAGGCCACGTTTCTTGTTCCCTTCAGATACCTTGATGATCGAAATCCTCTCCGCTCCGCTTCGTATTCATCCAGGGGAATATCGACAACAGAACGCCCATCAGGTTTTTACTTGTTCCATCTCTTTCCCGAGAACCGCCAGCCTATGGCGGTCATGACTTCCCCTGCCGTTTCAGCTCATCGAGAGCTTCCATTTCATCATCCCATTTACCCCCCAGTGGCGACGGTGTGGATAGCGAGGCAGTCAGCGCAGACTCTGCTCGCTGAGGAGGGTAAACAGGCACGATGGCGGAATCAGAGCTCTTCTTTTTCCCGTCGGACGGCAGGGCAGGGAACTGGTCGGATGTCAGCGCAGGGGCGGCGCTGTTGTCGGCCGGCTTGTCTGGGCCACCCTCAAAGCCGCCCCGTCTATTGTCCCGACCGCGACCTCGCCCTCGACCACCTCGGCCGCGGCGATAGCGATCGTCCAAGAAGCGGTCTACGTCGGGCTGCTCTTGGCCTTCCCTGGCGTACCTGCTGTCGCCAAGTCCGCCTCGCTTGGTTCCTCTGACGCCGCCATTCGCTCCGCGGAACCCTCTCCTGGCCTCGGCCTCCAGAACAGCTTCTTTGCCCTCGTCCCACCCGGCCTCCTTGGCACCCATCGCCTTGAGCTTGCGCTCGCGGTTCTTGGCCCGCTCCTCGTCCAGCTTGCGCTTGTTCTCCTCCCCGCGGCGCCGCCGCTCCGCGTCATCCGCCTTGCGCCTGCGCGCCTCCTCCATGCCCTTTGCGTACGCCTCGGCGTGCTGCCTCTCATCCTTCTCCGCCTCTTCGAACTTGCGCGTTTTCTCCGCCGCCAGCAGCTTCATCTGTTCCATCTTGGCGGCCAGCTCCGCGTCCGTCAGCTTCTGCCGCGGGTTGGCGCCCGACTGGAGGCGTGCTTCGGGGTCGTTGGCAGCGGCGGCGCTTGAGGAGGACGCGGGGGGTTTTTTATCCCGCGCCGGGGCGGTGGGCGCGTTGGGCGGCGGCGGCGAGCTCTTGTCCCCGGGGGCGGGTTCCTCGCGGCATTGGCTTTGTTTCTGCTGGCCTTGTTTGGGGAGAGATGGGCTTCGGGTCGCTGCGGGGGGAGGCGGCGTAGAACCCGGCTTCTTGCTGGCGTTCCTGGCCTTGCGGGCGAAGCGCGACGAGGACAGGGTGTTGGCGGCGCCCTTGGCCCGTGGTTGGCTGGGAGCTGGTGATGACGGCGTGTTCGCGGCCGAGGCCGAGGCCGAGGCCTGCCCTGGTGGTGGAGGGTTCTTGCTCGCGGGCTGGCTTTGCTGCGGCGGCTGTTTTGCTGGTATGGGCTTGGGGTCGGCTACGGAGGCGGACTCGGCGGTATGTTGAGGGCGCGGGACGTCGGCCGTTTCGCTCTCGACGGGTTCGAAGTCGTCGTAAAAGAGGTCGTCATCGGTCCTGCCGCCGAATTGATCTTCCATGTTTGGGGGGCGCTGGTTGGAAAACGAAAAGAAAGAGAGAAAGACGAGTGCTGTAACGATGTAGTAAAGGATCCCGGCAGACGTCTTGGTGCAGCGATGCTCCAACGTTTGCACGGCTTGGAGATTTTAGAAGCTATTGAGTACATACATGTTGCTCCGTACTTTTGTCCTGCACGATGCCTGGCGGGTCAGCAGGTAGCAGCTGCACAGTGCAGAGGTACCCTCGAGCTGGAGGCTGCATGTGGTCAGTACTTTCGGCCCACTCCTCTTCCAGTAACCAACCAAGGGACGGAATTGCGTCGGCGCACCTGCTTGTTGGAAAATCAATCTCATGCTGACTGACTCGGGTACTGATCGCCAGACCCCAAATGTGGTTGCATGCATCCGCATCGCAGGGTCCGAAATAGGTCGAGATGTCTGAAGAATATGAAATGCCCTTTGATGCGCGGTCCTTCGTCGGCCCACATGACGCAAGCAAGAAGCCTCGGCGGTGCATTTGTACGTGCAGATGAAGACGGGGCCTGTTCCGTGACATGTCACGAACGGCAAGGCGTGGGAGGGAGCCTGGCCCAGCCCTGACCATTGCACAATCACTTATTATGCTACGTACTCTTAAGTGAGGTAACGTCGTCTTCGGTACCTAGAATCAAAGTCTGCGAAAGACATTTCGAAAATGACCTGCCTTTTGTATATATGAGTTCCTGCCTACCTTCCTGGTAGGAGGTAGGAGGTCGTTGGCCCATATGACGTAGACGACTTACAGTAGTACTGGGCTTTTTATGCATGCACCCGATATGTAAGTGGATGCGGAGTAACTGCGTGATCACGTAGGGTACGTCACTTAGGTACCTTGGCTCTATTGGGCGGGCTTCACACTGCAGGTACTCCGCTCGACTGGCCAAACGTATCGCGGTGAGCGGGGTTCACCAGTGAAGGATGGATGCACAAAAGCCCTCGATTGCCTACCCAAGGTACTCTCTCATAGAGAGCGGCTTCTGCCCTTCATATAGAGCATATGCTCAAGAATAAAGGGAATTCAATCTGAGGCCATAAGAAAGGTCTTTGCATGAACCTGACGTGCCCTTTGCCAGACAAATGGAAGCATAAGCTGAGCAGCGATAATAAGCGGCGCTAACCGCGGCGCTGCTGGTGATGCTACATGTAGTATAGAGCAGGGGTAACATGGCCGTACACTGTGCGTGCTTCCTACTGTGCACAGCAAGCAACACATGACCTGACCTGACCTCCGGCCGAGTTGGTGTTGGCGATCAAGCGCGCTCTCCGCGAAACCTCTGTCGCACTCTAAACGCCCGATGTAACTCTCGCCATTGCAGAACCCGCCCGCAATTCATGCCCTGGAGCCCATGCTGTTCTAGACTTGTGACGCCTGTCTCATCCATCTGCTCCGCATGCGGTTAGGGCCTTGCAGCACGCGTGCCACACGCTCGCAGCCTGAAGCTGGCTTGCTCACCGTTCGGATCTTGCCTCGTCCCATCTGACGGACGAGACGAGACGAGGCGAGACGAGACGAGACGCTCATGTTGGCGGCTTGCCCATATGTTCTGGTCTGCCTCTACTCATCGTCCAAGTACTCTGCGTCCTTGCGGAGTAGCGCTTCCTACCTTGGTCCTCCTCGACCTCATTGTCCTCTCCTCTCCCGAATATTGCTTGTTCTTGTGGCATCATCTGCCGGCATCTTCGTTCCCTGGGTGCCTTTGTTAAATCACGTCCTTATTTAGGCCTCTTGATAGTATTTTTTTTCTTTCCGTCTTTTTTTCCCACCATCTGCTCTGAGCTGGACTCCTACTGGGATCTTCATATCCTGGCCGCTTAATCCGAATTAGATTGCTTGTCACCCCCGCGAGCTCTCCCCTACTGATAATCCAAGCTATCTCTCGTGCTTCCTACTCTTCGTCATGTCTGATTCCAATACTACATTGCCGCCGGTCCACCCAGCCTCCCTCCCGGACTGGAGCAATGTCAGCGTCATCCACCGCAATACCCTCGCCCCTAGGAGCAACTTCTACTTGTACGACACTGAAGCTGATGCTCTCCGCCAAGATGTGAACAAGGCCAAGGCAAAATGCCTCTCGGGCAAATGGAAATTCCACTGGTCCAGGTCGCCATTCGAGGGGCCCCGGGACTTCTACAAACCCGACTTCGCACCCGGCGATTTCGGAGACATTGTTGTTCCAGGCATGTGGCAGTTGCAAGGCCATGGCAAAGGGCCCCATTATACGAATTACCTCTTCCCTTGGCCCGTCTACCCTCCCAATATCTCCTACCCAGAAAATGAATGTGGTCGCTATCTGACGTCCTTTTCCCTTGACGAGTCCTTTGCCGAGCATCAGCTCCGGCTTCGGTTCGAAGGCGTTGATTCATCCTTTACTGTGTGGCTCAACGGTAGCCAAGTCGGCTACTCCCAAGGCTCCAGAAACCCCAGTGAGTTTGACGTGACTGACCTGGTTCAAGTCGGCCAGGAGAACCACCTGGCTGTCGAGGTATACCAGAGATGTGACGGGAGCTACATTGAGGACCAAGACCAATGGTGGCTAAGTGGCATATTTCGACATGTACATCTCCACGCGTTTCCCAAGGTACACCCCCTCGACATTCACATCATTACCGACCTTGACGAAAAGTTTGAGAATGCCACTCTGCGAGTCAAGGTCCATGTCAGCTCTCCCTGCCCCGTGGAGTTGAAGCTCTTGGATCCCCGGGGAAAGCAAGTTGCTTTGAAAACGGCCGACTTGGTCAAGTCGGACGAAGTCAAGATTGACGTTTCCAACCCTCACAAGTGGACTGCTGAAACCCCCCATCTCTATTTCCTCGTGCTAAACTTCCTCGGCGACAGCCGCTGCAGCTTAGCGCATCGAGTTGGGTTCAGGTCAACGGGCTTGATCGACGGCGTGTACTGCGTCAATGGAAGGCCCGTCAAGTTCAGGGGCGTCAATCGGCACGAGCACCACCCGGACCATGGCCGCGCGGTGCCCTACGAGTTCATGCGGCGGGATCTGCTCATCATGAAAGCCCACAACATCAACGCGATTCGCACATGCCACCAGGTCAACGACCCTCGCCTGTACGACGTTGCGGACGAGCTTGGCCTCTGGGTTCTCGACGAAGCCGACCTTGAGTGCCACGGCTTCGCAGCGTCGGGCGGCGATCCAGCCAAGTACACGTCAGACAATCCGGTCTGGAGAGAGCAGTATGTAGACCGGGCACGGCAGATGGTGGCGCGCGACAAGAATCACGCTTGCGTCATCATGTGGTCGCTTGGCAACGAGTCTTTCTACGGGGGCAACCACCAGGCCATGTACGACACCATCAAGGCCATGGACGACACCCGCCTGGTTCATTACGAAGGGGACGGGAATGCCAAAACGGCAGACGTGTACAGCCGCATGTATCCGGACCTTGGCTTTCTGGAATCCTTTGCCAAGGAGAGGGACTGGAAGAAACCGCTCGTGGTTTGCGAGTTTCTTCATTCCATGGGGAACTCGGAGGGCAACGCAAAGGAGTACATCGACTTGTTCTACAAGCACCCTCGATTGATGGGAGGGTTTGTATGGGAATGGGCAAATCACGTCAGTGGGCATTCTTTTCTCTTTCTTTTCTCTTTCATTTCTTTGCTTGTTGATTTTTCCACGGCACCAAACAATAAACCATTTCGAATCCATTCTTTTCTTCACCTTTCTTTTCTCTTTCTTTTCTCTTCATTTCTTTGCTTGTTGATTTTTCCACGGCACCAAACAATAAACCATTTCGAATCCCCTTTCTCACGATCAAATAGGGTCTGCGAGCAAAGACGGAAGCGGGCGAGGAGTTTATGGCTTACGGTGGCGACTTTGGAGATGAACCGAATGATTACAATTTCGTCATGGACGGACTCTTGTCATCAGAGCACAACGTCAGCTCAAACATCACCGAGTATGCCAAATCCATTGAGCCGGTGCAGACCCTGTCACTACATCACCACGACATCAAAGTCGTAAACCGTTACGATTTTCTGTCCTTGGATCACCTGGCTGGGAGCTGGTCGGTTGTTTCGGATGGAAAGAAGCTGACAGGTGGACGTGTCTCGATTCCGAAAGGTTGGTCGTCTCATTCCATTGTGCAGGATTTTCCGATGCTAGCTTCCTTGTCCGCACCATTGACCAGCAACGCCTCTCCCTAGGCATTAAGCCGCATACGGAAGCGGTTCTAGTCGCCGAGGGCTTCCACGACGGAATGCTTAGAGAAATCCATGGCGAGGCATACCTGCAGCTGAAATTCCGAACCAAGCATGAGACGAACTGGGCTCCTGCGAATCACCAGGTAGCCACGGGTGAGCTGCGCGTGTCGGGGCCGCTGCACGTCAACTCTATTCAGGCGGTCGAGCCGCCGATGCCGAAACCGACCCTGCAAGTTGCGTCAGGTTCGCAGCTCCAAATCACGTCGGCGTCTGGCCAGTCGACCTGGTCCATAGACGCCGTCACCGGCACGCTGGTAAGCTGGAGACGGAAGAGCTATGATGCCAATGTCGAGCTCATCAGCGAGCCCATATGCATGGACTTCTACCGCGCCCTGACGGACAATGACCGTGGCGGTCACGGCAGAGATTGGCTGGACAGGCGCCTTCACCAGACACGCATGCACGCGCAGGAGGTTCGATGGGACACGGTCAGGGACGGCGTCGCGGTGCGGATTCGGCAGAGAATCGCTCCTCCCGCTCTTTCGTGGGCCGTCGACACTGCCTGGACGTACCACTTCCGGGGCGAGTCGGTGGCCATCAATGTCAAGGGGAAACCGCATGGGCCGGGACTGCCGTCGACGTTTGCGCGGATAGGCGTCACCCTGGGCCTTTATGGAGCGGACCGGGTCAGATGGTGGGGCCGGGGCCCGGGCGAGTCTTACCGAGACAAGAAACACTCTCAGCTGCACGGGAACTGGGCGTCGACGGTTGACGATCTCTGGGCTGATTACGAGTTCCCGCAAGACGGCGGGAACAGGACCGACGTCCGTTGGGTCGAAGTGCTCGGCGCCAAGGGCCGGATCTTGCGAGCCAACTTTGGGGACCTGAACGGAGCCAGCTTCTCGGCCATGCGCTATTCGACCAGAGACATTGACGAGTGCACCCACCCCTACGAGCTGCACAAGCGGAGGAGGGGGGACGCGGTGGTCCGGCTCGACTGGGCACATCATGGACTGGGAACGGGGTCCTGTGGTCCCTGGACGTTGCCTCAGTACTCGCTCAGGAGCGACCAGGACTTTGACTATGACATTCTCCTGGATTAGGCCGGAATGCCGGGATGGCGTCTGGGGGTCCTGGTGTTTCTTTTTTTTTCTTTTCTTTTTTTCTGCGCCACGGGTCGACGGCGAGCACACGGAGTGGTGCGTCGACCGGTCAGACGAAAGCTGGGGGTGGGCATCAGCTGGATATGGTTTCACAGCCTGTCTTGTTCAGACTGACCTCTTTTCTTTTCTTTTCCTTCTTTTTTTTTTTTTTCCCTCGCTTTCCCTTTCTTGCAGCTGACCCAAATCGCAGTTGAAGAGGCATGACATGATATTGAGCGGACTGGTTTTTTGGAGCAAGCAAGCAAGAGTGGCGGCTCGGTGGGTGGCTGCAGTGCGCATTGACGTCTCCAGCGACCAGACCCTTTGAAAGCACCAGAATCTGAAGTAGCGGTGTCTGACAGGCCGAGGCCGACGTCGACGTCGACGTCGGTAAAGGTCTGGTCCAGTCAAGCAAGGTTGTCGGGAATGTCGGTCATGGCCAGCCGCGCAGTTAGCTGGCCGCCTACGCAAGTGCCAAGGCGTCTGGTCCTGTCCTGTCCGGTCTGACCCAGGGGTAGTCAATTTGTCTTGGCTGTAGGGGCCAGCGGACGTATAAAGAGAGACGTGCAGGCTGGTGCCGAATCAATCGCCCGCGCCTGGCCTTGCCTTGCCTTGGCTTGCCCTGCCCTGCCCTGCCCTGCCCTGCCCTGCCCTGCCCTGCCTTGCCACGATTGCTCCCGCGTTCTTCCCTCTGGGGCTGGAAACCCGCAGCGTGCGTGTCCGGCGTTCGTTTGAAGTCTGGTGCCATCGTCGTGCCGCAAACCTGACCAGCAATCAGCCAGTGCAAGTACCTACCTACCTGCTGGCCCATGACCAGCACCGCAGCGTCAAAGGCGACCGCGCCCGTGACGTCGGACGTCGCCTGGCTGGCGGCCGGACGATGTCAAGGCTGCGACGAGATACGCTTGGCGGAAACGCGACGCAAAGAGCAACGAAAGGGCGACGTGGCCGCCGCGAGAAGCTCCATGTCGGCTTTTTTCTCCTCGGGTGAGTGCGAGTGCGGCTGCGGCTGCGGCTGCGGCTGCCATCAAATCAATGTTCATCAATGTTCACTCGGGGGTCTCGTCGCGACGCCCAATTGACTCCCTGCTTGTACTCTGGGAGACTGGTCCCGGGACCCAATCGCCGACACCGCCCGTGGCTGGTCGTCTGCTCTTGCCGTTCTCGCCTTTCCTCTGGCACGGGAAGCCAAGACGACATCGACATTCGCTCCTTCCTCGAACCGGGGCGCTAGGTACCCGCTGTGGTGGTGGGTACGCGCGGGGAATTAGCGTGCCTTCGGTTCCGGCCGTGAACTGTATGTATTGTATGTACAGTACAAGCACCCGCCACCGTCTGTCTGTCGACCGCCAGGCAGCTGGCCCGCCGACGTCGCTGTTGAGGCCCCAGCCCCAAAGGTCGATTTGGCCCACACCATCAAACTGACGCCATCGCAATAATTCAGTGGTGACATGGACTGGACTGACCTGACCCTTCGTGGCCCCCCGTCACCCTTGGAGAGCCTGCCTTCGGTCCATCACCCTTCGCCTGCTTCCACATGACTCCCCTCTTCCTTTACCCCAAGCCGAGGGATCAATTGCTTGATTTTTTTGACGTTATCCTCCGGGCACTGCCAAACTTCCTCCCCAATCGGCCGGCTTCCAGCTTGCAACTCTAGCACTTCCGAGCACTCGAGCACTCGAGCACTCGGGCACTCGAGCACTCGAGCACCTCCCCTTGCAACACAACACGCGACTTTCGACGAGTCAAGCTAACGAGCGAGTCCGCCTTGCCCATCACAGATACTATGAGCGCCGTCGGAGACCAGCCCTCTCTTTCTTCATCAGTCTTCAACGCCCTCGAAACACCCGACGCCTCGAAAGCAACACCCGAGCTGGTGCATAACCTTCGACACGACAGCACCGTCCTCGCCCTCGCCGTCAGCCCAACGCACAAGTCGATATACGCAGGCACCCAGGACGGCGAAATCGTCGTCTGGTCGCTCGATACCTTCCATCAAACTCGCCAAGTGCAGGCGCACAAGCGCAGCGTGCTCTCGCTGTTCCTCTCCCCAGATGCGTCTCTTCTCTTCTCCAGCGCCGGCGACGCCATAATAAACGTGTGGTGCCCCAGGACCTTGCGCCGTCTTTACGAGGTGTACGGGGTCTACGATGTGGGCGACGTCTTCTGCACCGCCTACAGCCCGCAGCACGATACGCTCTACATTGGCGCCCAAAACACCACCATACAGTGGGTCACCCTGGGCAGTCCGTCCAGCCGGGTCTCCCCAGATTCGCAGAGTCACCCCGACCGCCGAAGCCACCGGTTCTTTGACTCCAAGGCCGTCGGCGGCGGAGGAGCGACCCCGAGACGAAACGAAGACCGCTGGGCCCTGATTCCGCGTGCGCAGGCCGTCCTGGAGATCGACGAGGGGAGTATCCGCCATTTTGCCCACAACGGCTACGTGTACTGCATGTTGATGGCAAAGGGCCCGACGGTGGAAGCCGACTCGGATGAGGACGTTTTGATCTCGGGGGGCGGCGACGGGACCATCAAGCTGTGGAGATTGGCCGCATCAGCAGAAAACGGCCGTGGCAGTGAAGAGGGGCCCGGCGGCGGCGGCATCGACGAGATCATGGCTCTTGGCACAGACGACGCCGAGTCCGTGCTGTCGCTTGCCCTAGACGGGTCCTTTCTATACGCCGGCAAACTTGACGGGATCGTGGAACTCTGGGACCTGGACACGGCACAAAGACTCAGGGTGATTAAAGCCCACGGCGGCGACGTCATGTCGCTCCAGATGGGATGGGGCTGCCTCTGGGCTGGGTCGACAAACGGATGGGTCAGCGTAAGTGTGCTGGTCTTCTTCCCGGGAGTCGGAGTCGATCGCGCGCTGACCGAAACGCAGAAATACAGCACCGCCCACTACGGCGCATACAGGCACGCCTCGTCGAGGGATCTCAGCCAGAAATACCAATGCCTCGGGAAATGGAAAGCGCACAAGGGCAAAATCCTGGCATCGGCAAACACAACCTACTGCTCGGAGCAGTACTTCATTACCGGCTCCAACGACGAGAAAATCTCCGTCTGGTCCGTCAAGGACCTGGCATCGCCGTCGAAGCAGCAGGCGGGCCAGGGGGTGAGCAATGACTTGCTGCTCTCGACCCTGAGCGACTTTGTCTCGTACAAGACGATATCCTCCAGGCCGGAGTTCGCCGAGGACTGCCGCAAGGGCGCCACGTTCCTGGGCTCCCTCTTCAAGCGCCTGGGCGGCCACGTGGAAATGCTCAGCACGGAAAAGGCCCGCAACCCCGTGGTGTACGCCAAGTTCTCCGGCAAGAAGGAGGCCTCCTCCTCCTCCTCCTCCTCGGAGCAGCGCAAACGCATCCTGTTCTACGGGCACTACGACGTGGTGGCGGCGGACGAGAAGAAGGGAAAGTGGGCGACGGATCCGTTCAGCGCCACCGGGACCAACGGCTTCCTCTACGGCCGCGGCGTCAGCGACAACAAGGGCCCCGTCATCGCCGCGCTCTACTCGGTCACCGACCTCATGCAGGCGCACAGGCTCAACAACGACGTCATCTTCCTCATCGAGGGCGAGGAGGAGTTCGGCTCCAGGGGGTTCGAGGAGGCGGTCAGGCGGAACAAGGGCCTGATCGGGCACGTGGACTACATCCTGCTGGCCAACAGCTACTGGTTGAACGACGAGGTGCCGTGCCTGACGTACGGCCTGCGCGGCGTGCTCCACGCCACCGTCTGCGTCGACTCGCCCCGGCCGGACATACACTCGGGCGTCGACGGCTCGCACCTGTCGGACGAGCCGCTGACCGACCTGACCTGCGTGCTGTCCAAGCTCAAGGGGCCCGGGAACCGGATCCTCATCCCGGGCTTCTACGACGGCATCCCCGCCCTCACGCCGGAGGAGGAGGCGCGCTTCGACGACATCGCCTCCATCATGGTGCACCAGCAGCCGCAGCCCGCGTCCGCGGACAAGCTCAAGCGGTCGCTCCTCGCCCGCTGGAGGGAGCCCAACCTCACCATCCACAAGTACAAGGTGTCCGGGCCGGACGGCAGCCTGGTCAGCAGCCACGCCAGCTCGCACATCAGCCTGCGCCTGGTGCCGGGGCAGGAGGTGGAGCACGTGGCCGCCGCGCTGGAGTGGCACCTGCGCCGGCAGTTTGGCCTGCTCGAGTCGCAGAACCGCCTCAGCGTCAACGTCGACAACAAGGCCGAGCCGTGGCTGGGCGACCCGGGCAACGACATCTTTTGCACGCTGGGGCAGGCCATCATGGAGGCGTGGCCGGACCGCTTCGAGCGGGTGCCCCAGGGGCAGCAGCACCGCCACCAGCAGGGGGCCCAGGCGCAGGCGCAGGCGTCGTCGGTGGGCAGGGCGACGAAGCCAAGGCAGCCGCTGTACATCCGCGAGGGGGGGTCCATCCCGGCCATCCGGTTTCTGGAGAAGGAGTTTGGGGCGCCGGCGGCGAATTTCCCGTGCGGCCGGGCGAGCGATGCGGCGCATCTGGATAACGAGCGCATGAGCCTGGTGAATTTGTTGAAGGCGAGGGAGATTTTCAGAATGGTGTTTGCGCGGCTGTAATGGGCTGGCTATTCTTCTGTTCTTCTGGTGCTCTGGTGCTCTGGTGCTCTGGTGCTCTCTTCCTCTGTCTCTCTATTCCTCTATTCCTCTTCTCTCCTCTTCCCCTCTTCTCGATATTCCTCTTCTCTTCTCTTCTTCTCTTCTCCTCTTCCTCTCTTCCTCTCTTCTTCTCTCCTTTTCTTCTTTTCTTCCTCTCGTCCCCTCTTCTCCTCCTCCCCTCTTCTCCTCCTCCCCTCTTCTCCTCTTCCCCTCTTCTCCCCTTCCCCTCTTCCCCTCTTCTCTTCTTCTTGGCATAGACGGATAAACGGCGCTACTCTGTAGAAAAGACGTTCAGCAAGCACTGCACATCCAACAGCCTACCTGAGGAGTTGACAGCCCCTTGTGTCTGAGCATCAGATGGATCAGCGGGTGTTGGTGATGCACCTGTTACCTGTTTGAATGCTGTTTGAGCAGCCGTTGTGCCCGTTGTGCGCTGTTGACTAGCCAGTTTGCTAGCTGGTGACTGCGCACGATGCACGAGTGTATAAAAGGCTTGATTCTTCAAAGCTGGTGTCGTACAGTAGCGAAGTCTGTATTAGGTAGCGAGTGCCGGTCACGTGATGTGACAGCTGGCTCTGTGAGTCTTGTAAGTCTCACATATCAGGCACAGCGCCTGATATATACAGATGGACTTCTCCTCTCTAGATACCTAGGTATCTTAGGTTAGGTAGCTATGATAATCATTTTCCTTTACTGCACTTGCGGGTGCTGGTGCCGATGCCGGAGGTAGCGGGGCAGTAAGTTGGCTGGGTACGCACGATCACGACATGACAAGATTTGGAAATCGACACCAACGCCCTCTGTGCTGTGGTGGCTGCAAACCAACCAGGCTGCATACGGCTGCCTACTTTACAGGCACCGGGGCCAACAGACGTCAGCCAAACCAGGCTGGCAACTACGAGCAAACGACCGAGTCAGCCGATTCCTTGGACTGCATTTCATCAGGCTGGCGAAGAGGGGGACGGCAACGCGGGCCGGCATGGGAGGCTACAAGGCCTTGCCATTTACTTGGCCCGGATCAGTGCAGTCGTCAATCAATCACAGCGAGTCCCGTCGAAAACCTTGGGCCGAGACAGCTGGGCCCATCCTCGCAGCGACGCGCAACAACCGACCAGACACGACGCGTTCATCATGTGCTTTATGCGTCGCAGCTCCCCGTTCATCCCTGCTCTTGACTACTTCCCACCGGGGGGCTGGCCATGAGGGCTGCGGTCGGAACCACGACCAGCTAGATTCTGGTTGACGAGGCAAAACGCATCGCCAACTGGCAGCCGCGCTGGACAAGCCAGCCATGGCTAACGACGAGCCGTTGTCGCCGTCGTGGCCCTGCTGGTGCTGCTGCTGGCCGTGCGGCATCGCGCGCCTCGCAGGAGAAGCAAGTACACGGCCACGGGGCCCCCGGGCCGGAACGCCGGTCTGCCGTCCGGTCCGCCCTCGCTGGGGGTGGAGGGGGGGGGGGGCACACGTTCACCGTGGCGCAGAGGCGGAAGCGGAAGAGCCGGGACACGATGCCGGGGAGCCTGCGGCACGACGACTGTGTGCCCTCTGGTTGAGGTGATGGCCGGGCGTGTACTGGAACGGATTTGACCGGCGGAGGGATCGGTACCGGGCGGGGGGGGGGCCGGGTGCGCGGTGCTGGGGCAGAGACTGAGCGACCTGGGCCTCGTGTTCTCGTTCCAGGTGTACGGGAAGTGCGTCTTTGAGTCGAGCCGCGTGATTCCCGTGGACGAGGTCAAGGAGATTGAATACGTGCCTACTATTTACGGGGCCATGCTGGACCGCCGCCGTCTGGGCTCTGGAACATCGAGCTGCACAGTCTCAGCACGGTGCAAGTGGCGAGCAAGGGCGAGGTTGCCGAGACCTTGGCTGCCGTTGGATGCGCCAACAACGCCGTGCAGTGCTTTCGAAACAGGGATAGCAGGGCATCTCACCTTGTTCCATGTAGAAGCAGAGACAAAAAAATATATATATATAAATAACGACGACATAAAACTCTCCGGCGCTGCGGGACAGCAAGGCAGGACTGAGCACTAACTTTGGCGTGCAATGACCAGTGTCATTTCTGATTATAGGCGTGCCAGGACGCGCATTGCACATTCGGAACAGCAGCTCTGCCTACATTCCCAACCCTACTTGCAGTCGGTGGCATAAGCAGTCGTTGTCTCTGGTTGAAATATGGAATCCTACCGGGTCCTCTCTGAGTACGAGCTGCCGCGCGCTCCGAGAAATGCAGTCATCCACGCCACCGTCGCAGACCGCGTCTCCAAGATCCTGGGGCATTTAGACGAGAGCAGAGCCTCGCGGAGATTGCTGTGTCTGAAGGCCCTGCACGATGCCTGGACGATGCGACGAGATCTGACTGCGAAGCCAAAGCGGGCGGCTGGTGGAAGTGTACTTTGAGGCGGTCCGGAGGCAGGTGGTGCAGTCTGCCAGCCAGCCAGTCCGCCGAGCAACGGAGAGCAAGTTTCGCGCGAGGAAGCCCTCGGTGCATCTTGCAGCGAGCAGCGCGCCCTTGGCAAACGAGCCCGTGTCTCATGACGACGCCTGGTGCACCTTGGGTGTTTAGGATGCTTTGCTGGCTGATGCTGCATGACGTGGACAAGATGGACGTGCAGCTCTGCAAGAGCGAGTTGTTGGGCAGTCGGTCGCATGCCGGCCTACATAGCTAGTTTATGGGGTAGTTTTTCGCCGGGTTTTGGCCATGTGCGATGAATGTCTGAGTGCTGGAGAGCAGCACCGCCCGCTGTGCGCGTGCATGCATGCAGGCATGCATGTATGCATGTTTCTTTTCCGTCACCTGGAAAGACCAAGTCATCTCCCTGTTAACGGGAAATTTGGAGCATGCATGTTCCGTTTCCCTCTCCTGGAAAGTCCGAGTATCGCGCCGTTAACGGGAGATTTGGAGCATGCATGTTCCGTTTCCATCTCCTGAAAAGGCCAGGGACAGCTGGAGCAGAGAGGATTCGGCAAGGTAGTTTCCGCAGCTTCCCTGATACGTTTCCGCTGGAGGTTGCATTGGCTTGGCGGACGTTTCAAAGTTTGCTGCCACTGTTTCTTCGACCGAGCGTATCGTATCGTTGCTCAGTACGGAGTAGTGCCCCCCTTTTCCTTCTTGCTGCTGCTCTTTCTCGCGTGTCTGATGCTTGCCTGGTCCAGCTGTGTCCGCATGCAGGAAACTGCCGTCGAGACGGGCAGCAAGATGTTGCGAAACTGCCCGCGCAAGGGATGCTTCGTAAACCACGGGGCCAGGTGATGCTGTCTCCGCGGCCCGCAATTGGACGATATCGGCACTGGCGTCCTTGATCTTTCCTGCCAATTCGTTCTGACGCAGACTGCCGCGCAGACTGCCGCCCGCAGGCGGACCCTTTGCCCAAAGGTCGAGAACAACGCCCAGCTCCAGCCGATGCCGAGTCAGAGAGCCCGACAACTGCCCCGCGTGGGGTTGCCAAGCCCAGGCGCAGCCAGGCCGCCTAAACCCCCCCCTGGATGAAACCCGTGGGGGTTGGTAAATCTGGAGGGTGGACGGGGCTCGGCGTTTCGACCGGGAACCCGCTCGCCATCGCGATGTCAGCGCCAGCAGCCCGGGGGGGGGGAGGGGCCAGGGTCGTGCGGGCATGCCACCCGTGCGCTTTGCCACGATGCAGACTGACATGTTGGTGCTGTTGCTTGCAGATGATTCATGCGCCTGGTGCGCGTATGAAGGCCGAGCTGCAGCAGCAGGGGAGGGGACGGAGCCAATCATTTCGGGGGCTTGTCATCTCGCGGCTCGAGCGAGCTTGCTGGCCTGCCGAATTGGTGCGTAGGTCCTGGTGCGTAGGTCCTGGAGACGGGCCGCGGAGGAAAGGAAAAGCAAAAGGCTCCTCTGCCCAACGGGCAACGAACGCAACGCTGGGCAAAAAGATGCAGGCCGCTCGTTGGAGTTGGGTTCGCATGGGGCAGGTGGATGGGATGGGTGGTGCGAGAAGCAAGATGGCGTCGTGGCGTCGACCCTTACGAGCAGAAGCAAGCTGGGTACGGAGTACCGACGGCCGAGTACCCCGAGGGCCAGAGCGACGCGACCAGGCCAGAACCCCACTCCGTCCGTACCCTTGACCGTCGGCTGCCGTACCGGCTGACTCGTTTCCCCAGGCAAAGCCCCTCCCATGGTGCCATGGTGCGCATCAGGATTCGTGCTGCCAAGGACGGCCGGCCCTGGGGCGGCATCTCCACAGGATTGTCTTGGAAGAGCAAGCTCGATCGATCGGCAGACGTTGCCTGCGTTGCGACTTTGGCTGTCAAGCAGCGGTACCGCAGCGCCGTGATGCGGTACGCACTACGTACGGCCGAGTACTTGGTGCTCGCATGGCAGCATGTACGGAGTATGTACTTCTTTTGGAGCTGCAGAGTTGCCGTTGGGGAAGAGATCCCTCGCTCCTGCCTCTCTTGCCTCCCTCTTGCCTCCCCTCTTGCTTCCACCCCCCCTTTTATTTTTTTTTTTGCGTGTCTTGCCGTCGTCCCCTTGTGTGGGGACTCGGCAGGTAGTGACGCAAGGAAAATGCCAATGCCAGCCATCGTTACAAGTTGCAGCACATGGAGCAGGTTGGACACGAATGGACGCTACTTGGCGGTACGGTGTCTGCAGTGACGGCGGCAGCAAGCGCGTCGTACTCGCAAGTACCCCTCGGTGTCGCGCCAAGGTCGCCGGTGTTTGGGTGGAGTTGGGGAAACAAACGGGCGAGTCGGCGGGCGAAACGAAATCGACGCTTGCTCTGGTCTCTGGAGTTCTGGACAGTGGACAGTGGACAGTGGACAGTGGAGACCCACCACCCACCCCAACCTCCCCGCCACCCCATTGCCCGCCCGCATACGTACCACATCTTGCTACGGAGTACAGGGCACCTGCCACCAGCTGCCCACCTCGGCGTCTCCTTTTTTTGCATGGCCAGGCCAGGCCAGCAGTCCAAGTCCAGGCCCTTTTGCCCCTGCCGCCTCCTCCCATATTCAGCGCGATGGTCGCGCGCCCTCCGCCCATCGAGTCAAGCCCGCTCCTTCCCAGCCCTGCTTGCCTCCCGAAACGGCTCACTCTGGCTCAAAATTTATCACGACGCACGACCCCCAGCCTGCCCACCGCTCTGCACCTGCACCACACATCTTCTCCGTCGTCATTCTCGCTCAGTCTCCTTCCATCGCCCTTCCTCAACCCCCCTCCCCCCTCCCCGCGACCCGCGTCCGTCGTCAGGGCTCAGCTGCCCGGCGCCAACCATAACCGCTCGACTCGACTTTTTTCTTCTGGCGCCCTTGTCTCGCAGACGTACGAACCATGCCACCGTCGCCGTTGCCTTCCACCCAGGCTCCCGAGCCGCGTCGCCCGCCGAGTGCCCGGACCGTGTCCATCAACATCGCCGAAGAAGGCTCGCAAGGCAGCCATCGACGCTTTCAAGTCCATGTGAGCGAGTGTGTCGAGACCAAGACGGTCACCACCACCACGCGCCTGACCCGCCAGTTTCCTCGCGTCTTTCTCCACGATCCGACCCCGCTCGAGAGCCTTGATTCGAGGGAATATCCCCTCGCCGCGAAACCCACGCCGCCGGAGCTACTGGCTTTTTCTTACAATGTTCAGCAAGACCAAGAGCTCGACCAACTCAGTGATCACGATGAGGAGGACAAGAACGTCTCGCGTGACGAAACTGGCGGCCGGAGAGTCGCTGAGTCGGTGAGTCCCAAGACGTGAATTGCCCTCGGGTAGATTGTAGCCTGCGGCAGAGCACCCGGGTTGCATGGTCCATGTCGGGCTTCTCCTTATCTTTGTTACGTTTTAGTAATGTTTTTTTTTCCCTCCTTCTTTTCAGCCCTCCCAGATACCGATTAAGCAACGCAGAAGTGGTTCTCTCACTCCTACTGCCATTAAACAGGAACCCGATCTGCAAGAGACTCCTCTGCAAAGTCGGGTTACCCGACACCCCTCACACTCGCCTTCGGAAGGATATCCTCGCATTACCCGGCAAACGCGTGCCGGTCCTGCGGATGCGCCGACTGTGACTTCATCGCAGACACCCCCGGCTTTCATATCTACCCCTCGTTTTTTCCAGAGACCTGCTCGGTCTTCGAACCTACATGCTGCATCCGACAAGCTCAGGCGTACCGTAACCCAAGGCAGCTCAACCTCTGCACCAGGAGCTTCTGGCAGCTCTGCGAACATGGCGGCTGTTGCCTTGTCCAATCCAAGTCGCCGAGATGGCGGGGACCGTAATCCTTCTCGCGCAGCATCCAGGTTTCTTGCCACGCCCGACACGTCAGGAATGGCTGGCTCGTCTCTCAGGAATCGATCCCTCCACCTAGACCGGCCGCAACCACTGCCGGACACTTCCACGACACCCGCCGCGGCTTGCGACGATGCAGGTAGCCCGACGGGCAGCGACTCTCATACCGTCTTCAGTAGCAATGTTGCAACGCCGCCAATCACGGATGCTGACCCGGAGCCGTTTGGCGACGCTGACGATTCCCTTCCACAATCCCTCCGCAGCATCCTGCAACATAGACCTAGTATTGATGTTGCAGCCGCACAGGATGCCAGCCTGCCAAGTCCGAGACTGTCACCAACCCTTGCTGCCTCACAGCAGCACAGCGCCGTGCATGACGAGGATGCCCCGTCCGGGTTTCAGACGTCCGCCGCTGAAAGTTCGATCAGCTCCCCGGAAAGCTCCCAGCCTTCGGCCAACATGCAGGACGCGCAGGCGATGCACACGTCCCAGAGGTCCCATGGCGGACAATTCTCGACGAGGCCGAGGCCGAGGCCTGGGACCCGCGGACGCCACCATATGCTGCTTGATCCAGAGAGTTTTCTTGACGCGTTCGACTCCATGAAGACGGAGATGAAGACTTTTATGATGTATCAGTTTCTCCGACGTTGCCCGCGCCCTACACTGCGAGTCATTGCCAATGCCGTGAATCCAGCCCTCCAGTGCGACTTCCTCAAGCGGCTTCCTCTAGAGCTCGCATACCATGTTCTGGCGTACCTGGATCACAAGGATCTTTGTCGCGCCGCACGGGTTTCGAAACACTGGCGTAACATCATCGATCGCAACGAGACGGGGTGGAAGGAGCTTTTCGACAGAGACGGCTTCGTCATGGCCTCTGGTGAGCTCAGCAACGCCATTTTCCAAGGGTGGGGATGGCAAGACCCTGTGGGACTGAGCGATTACGAGCGAGACCTGAGCATGCTCGGCCGCCTCTCGTCGTCCGAATTCGAACTGACCCGAACCTTTGGCGATGTTGTGACGCAGTCCCCCAGGATGTCGAAACGGAAGCGCAGCCTGAACTCGTACACCGCCTCGTCCGAACGGCTGAAGCGACGAGCAGGCACGTCACAAGATTCCACAGTTGCCGGTGCGCGGGATCCCGGAGAGCAGACCGAAGTCGGGCTGCACAGGTCCGAGGGGTCGCTGTCGGCCGCTAACGCCGCCGCAGCCGCCGTTCCTGACCCCCAGCTCGGGCTGCCGAGTCTTCGCCAGCTCCATCTGTTCAAATCCATCTACCGCCGTCATTACATGATTCGTCGGAGCTGGACGAGCCGCGAGGTCAAGCCGGGCCACGTTGCCTTTGCCGCACACCCTCGTCATGTGATTACCTGTCTGCAGTTTGACGAGGACAAAATCATCACCGGCAGCGACGACACGCTCATACACATCTACGACACCAAGACGGGGAAGCTGCGCAGCAGGCTCGCGGGCCACGAGGGCGGCGTCTGGGCCCTCCAGTACGAAGGCAACCTTCTCGTGTCGGGCTCGACGGATAGGTCGGTCCGCGTCTGGGACATTGAGCGGGGCCTCTGCCAGCAGGTGTTTTACGGCCACACCAGCACCGTGCGATGCCTGCAGATCCTCATGCCGACCGATATGGGGTCGGATGCTGACGGACAACGGATTTTCCAGCCCGAGAAGCCCTTGATCATCACGGGCTCGCGCGACAGCCAGCTCCGGGTATGGAGGCTTCCCGAGGTCGGCTCCCGCCGATACATTCAAACGGGCCCGCCGGCGCAGGAAACCGACTGCCCCTACTTCATCCGGGTGCTCACGGGACACACGCACTCTGTGCGCGCCATCTCGGCGTACGCCGACACCCTAGTCAGCGGCTCCTACGACAGCACCGTGCGAGTCTGGCGGATAAGCACGGGCGAGCTGGTGCACGTTCTCCGCGGGCACTCCCAGAAGGTGTACTCGGTCGTTCTCGACCACAAACGCAACCGCTGCATCTCGGGCTCGATGGATTCGTACGTCAAGATCTGGAATCTTGCCACGGGCGAGTGCACTCATACCCTCGAGGGCCATTCTCTTCTTGTCGGTCTACTGGACCTCCGCGACGACCGACTCGTGTCTGCGGCGGCGGACTCTACCCTCCGAGTGTGGGACCCCGAGACGGGCCGGTGTAAGAACACGCTCATGGCGCATACCGGAGCCATTACCTGTTTCCAGCACGACGGGCAAAAGGTCATCAGCGGCAGCGAGAAGACGGTGAAGATGTGGGACGTCAGGACAGGCGAGTGTGTGCAGGACTTGCTGACGGATCTGACGGGGGTGTGGCAGGTGAAGTTTGACGGAAGAAGATGTGTGGCGGCGGTTCAGCGGGACCAGCTGACGTATATTGAGGTACGGAGCGGAAGTGACTTTTTCTTGCCCTTGTTCTTGGTGTTCTTGGTGTTCTTGGTGTTCTTGGTGTTCTTGGCCTTGTTCTTGGCCTTGTTCTTACCCCTGTTCTTCCCCTCCTCTTTTTTTTTCCCCTTTTCTCCTCTTTCAATGAACGCATGACTGACCCCTCGCTACGAGCAGATTCTGGATTTCGGAGCTATCCGTGACGGCCGACCCACCGAAGAACTGGGCAAGCGGATATTATTGAACGAGCACGAGGTACGAGAGATTGTGGCAGATGGTGTACTCTGAGAATGCACGGCAGGCTGGCCGCTGTGGCAGACGAGACGAACGGAGACGGGAGAGGAAGAAGGGCAAAGGGCGCATCGACATTGCAGAGCACGAGCGCGCCTGTAGAGGTTGCATTGCATGGTAATTGATTGGACGCATGGGGCTACAATGAGGACACGACGCAGCCGGGAAGGACTGGACTTTGTATACATGAGTCTTTACACGAGCTTGCATTATCATGGCAGGGCGGGTCAGGCGGGTCGGGCGGGTCAGGCGTTGAAGTGGTTATTGGGATGAGCATGTTGGTTTGACTTGGGACTTGGTTGCTTATTGGCGTGGCAGGTAGAAAGAAGTACGAGCAGCTGCACGCTTTGCATGACGGGTCCGTTTTCTTTCTTTCTGGTTGCTCATGGCTTCTCTTTCTTCTTCCAAACCTGTTCTTGTCTTTTTCTTGTCTTTTTATCTCTCCTTTTCTATAATTTTGTGTTATTTTTCTATATTTTCCCCCTTTTTCTCGTTTTCCATCTTTCAACCGCCGTCACAACCCCCCCCGACTTTGCCATCTGCGGCGCCTGCATGGGGGCCGTTGTGACCGCTCTCGGGGGCCGGGGAGCACTTCATCCCGAGACCAGGCACGTCGAGAGGCAGCAGCGGCTCGTTTCTCTGCTGCTTCAGCACCAGCCACCCGCGCTGGCAGCAGTTCCTACAGTACCTTGGCGAGGCTCTTTTAACCGGCAAGCCGGACGGGCTGGAACGGGGGGCCGTGTACGAGCACCACGTGAGGCAGGTGGCGGGCGATGATGATTCAGGTCCTCAAGGCGAGGTGGAAGCAGGTGGAGTGAGGGGAGGCCGGGCCTGGCTTTGACGGGCAGGAGTTGCGCAACCAAAGCTTGTCTGCGCCCGATATCAGAACGCTGTGGGGTAAAGTCTAGGCGGCGGGCGTCGCAGGCCGAGAGTCCGTTGGCCTCGACAGTTTTGCCCTGCTCTGCTTGCTCTGCTTGCTCTGCGTCGTCGGCAGGCCAAGCACCAACACATTGGGCAGCACCCGCAGCCGCAGCTTGTCACCGCGTCATCCGTCCTCCGTCCTCCGTCTGCAGGCCAGTCAGTCCACGCAACGCAGATCCAGATCCAGCTGCACAGTCACAGTGGAGCGACGCCTGGTGCGTTGGGTCCAACCAGCGCCGCGTCGGATGTCGTCACGGGCGTGGACGAGCAGAGACGCCGACGCCGGTTGAAGCGGCAGCCGAGCCGGGCGACGGGCAGTCCGCCGAAAGGAGTGACGCGTGAAGCACGTTGCTGAGCTTGGGCTCCTCGTGTCGCCGCATGTTGCGTGTTGCGTGTTGCGTGTTGCGTGTTGCCGCCGTGCCTTTGCAGGTCAAACAAGTGCCGAGGTGCGGCCAGCATTTGCTGAATGCCTGGTGGGCGCAGTACTGCCTATGTACAGTACCTCCTTGGCAGCCCCCAGGCCTGTATCACCAAAGTCCTCGAATAGGGGAGCTGCACCGTAGAGTCAAAGAGATGTAAAGGGGTGCGGTTGGGACTCAATCACATGACCGGCACTGACCAGCACGTACTCCCGCCCCCCTTGGTAAAATGCCGCTTTTGGTAAATCCTCTCCTTGGGCGGTGGCGCGGGTACGGAGTACTCCGTATGTCGTGGCCAATTTTGGAGCCGCCAAGACGGGATGGCCCGCGATTGGCTGGCTGCGGCGTGTCGTAGCGCCCGGACCATCTGGCTTGGGGTCGCTGGGAGTCAATCGTGCTCTTGCTCATGCTCTGCTCTGCTTCGCTCTGCTTTCGCTCTGCTTTCGCTCTGCTCTGCTTTGCTCATCCCTGGGCAAGGGCTGCCCGAGTTGGCTAGCCACATTGACATCAATGATCCCAGCCGACTTCCGTTACTGGCCAGTGGCCCGCCAACTGTTCAGCTCAAAGTCGCAGCTGGTCGGTGGATCAGCAAGTGGGGCCTCATGCATCATGCACCAGCGCCCAACATGTACGAGCATTATCCGTATTGACCGTCAAAACCAATGTTGGCCTCTGCGCAAGCGCCCCTCGTGGCTGCTGCAGCTCGTCTGGAGGCTGGGCCGCGAGGGCGAGGCCTTTCTTTGCCTTTTGCCTAAAAGACCCGCGCTTGGTCTTTGGGGCCGTCACGGCGTGCGTGCCTTTTGGCTCCTTTGAATCCCGAATCCCGTCTTGGCTTGTGCCTGCCAGTCCGTCACAGCAGCGAGTATCACCGCCACCGGCCGAGGTTGCTCGATTTGTTCAGTTCGAGTGCGAGTGCTACAGTTCACGACGCCCCCGTGAGCGACGTCGAAAAGTCGCTTTCTGCTGGCGGAGACCCGAGCGTAGTGGGGTTCACCCCGGGCTGGAGTGCGAAACCCCGTCTTCACCGACAATCAGAGGCACCGGGGTTCGAGGCGAAGCGGCCGCCGATCGTTTTGACGCGCGACCAAGTATGAGGCTACCGCGAGATTGGTGAACTTTGGATCGGCTTGTACTCCTGAGCCTTGAGAGAAGCAGAGCACAGCAGAGCAGGAGCGACGAGAGAAGCACAGCAGAGCAAGCGGAGCAGGAAACAGAACGCAAACGGAAACCCAAGGTCGTTGCTTCGATTCCTACCATGCCCCTCGAACAGACCGTTACCATTGTGAACAACTCTGGTAAGATAATCAGCACAGTAAGTCTGGGTGGAAATACAGTTTGACAAGGGAAAAAAAAACACCCGTCTCAAGCCTGTTGCGTACGCCCGCGATGTGGCAAAAACACGCTAGCCTCCAGGCCAGATATAGATCACGAAAAACGCTCAGATGAGCCCCAGCATTGACGTGCCCTACAGGGAAAACAGCTCTTCTCCATCTTCAAAGAGGCGAAAGCATCGTATGACGAGAAAAAGGCCGAGATCCGAGGGCTCAAGCGCTCCGAAACCTTTGACTCCTCCCGCAGCCTGCTCCGCCAGGCGGCCCACCAGAAAGCGCGCGGCACCCACGAGCCCGGCTACTACACGGAACACGACTACGGCAGGAACCCGCCGTACCATGACGGCGCCCGGCGCCCGCTCGACGCCCGCAGCGACGCCAGCTCCCGCAAAAGCGGCGCGTCGTCTCGCTCGCGCTCGAAACCCCCGCAGCACGGGTCCGGAAGCCGGCCGGCCCTGACGGAAAGCAACCTCAGGACGCTGAGCGAGGTGTCCAGCACGCCCCCGAGCAAGGCGCCCCCAAACGCCTACCGCAGCCCCTACGCCGAGACGCTGCCGCGGGACATGCTGGCCTCGAGGATGGACCTGCTGCCGGGCCAGCTGGACGCGAAAAGCGCGGCCGAGACGGAATGGGCGAGAGGCCGCCCCGCGGTGCTGCCGCGCCGGCGGTCCGAGTCGGACAGACCCGGGCGCGAGCCGCCCGACGGCCAGGACGTCATCGACATGGACCTCGCGTACGGAAACATCCCGCCCGACCTGGAGTACCGGCTTGACCTCGACCCGGCGCGGCAGGACGACGAGCACCAGGCGAACCAGCTGATCCGCAGGGTCGAAGGGCTCCTGGACGAGGCGCACTGCGTGCAGCACTCGGCGGCCTCCATCATCAAGCACCTGCAGGAGAAGCCCGACGCGGCGGCCGCGGTGGCCCTGACGCTCGCCGAGCTGTCCTCGGTGGTGGGCCAGATGTCGCCGGCCTTCCTGGGCCTGCTCAAGGGCGCCTCGCCGGCCGTGTTTGCCCTCCTCGCGTCGCCGCAGTTCCTGATCGGCACCGGCATCGCCGTCGGCCTCACCGTGGTCATGTTTGGCGGGTGGAAGATTGTCAAGCGCGTCAGGGAGCAGCAGTCGGCGAGGGAGACGCTGGCGTGGCAGGGGGCCGCGGCGGCTCGGCCGGCCCCTCTGCGGACCCAGAGCGACTTCAGCACCGGCGTCGACGAGGCCCTGGTGGTGGACGAGGAGCTGAGCGCCATCGACACGTGGCGACGGGGCATCATGCCGCCGGGGGCCGACGACGAGAGCGCCGACGTCGAGCTCATCACCCCGGTGGCAGAGCGCGCCCAGCGGGCAAAGTACAAGGACGACCTCGACGTCCGCTCGCACAGGAGCACGCGAACCACGGCAACCAGCAGAACCGCCAAGACGGCCAAGACGGCCAAGTCGTCCAAGACGTCCAAGACGAGCCAGACCCACAGGACCTCGGGCAAGGCCAAGGAGCGCGAGGCGTCGGAGCGACACGGCGGCCGGAACGCCACGGTTGAGAGTGTCGCAGGCGACTCGGAGCTGGGCCCCCGCAAGTCCAGCCACCGGGACAGGGACAGGGACAGGGACAAGGAGCGGCCGAAAGAGCGGGGAGCGAGGATGCTCGAAGACGGGCGGGGGAGCAGCAGCCGCAGCCGCAGCAGCAGCAGCAGCATGGAGCTGGTTTTCCGGCCCAAGGCCCAGAGCCTCGGAGATAACATGCTCAAGGCGCTTTTCAAGAGCAAGGACAGAAAGGAGCGGCTTGTCATGACGTAAGGGCCTAGGTAAGAGGGCGCCAAAGCAGTCGGGCGACAGGACAGCGGCGGGATGATGCCCTTACGAAGGAACGGGCATTTGGGAAAGGGAACATGAGCCGAGGGAAAAAGAGACAGTCTGCTACGAAGACGAGCTATGGATGATGTGGCCCAGCAGCTGGCTTGGCGTCCATGCACCTCCCACTGCGGGGGCATGTGATTGTATTTCACTGTGTCGTGGTAAACCATTCTAGTGATGCACTCGGCGCGGCATCCACGGCGCATTCGCAGTAAACGCACGTCACCCCCGGACGGTTTCTGATATCCGGCATCATCCCACCCCCGGGCGTCGCGTCGCGTCGCGTCGCGTCACAGCTCCGCCGCCCCGGAGCGCGCAGTCACGGGCGTGACCGCGACGACGCGCGTCTCGGGCATGTCGCGCCCGCGCACCGAATACTCGAACCGCCAGTTGCTCGCCGCGCCGGCGTGCTCGCCCCTGCTGTTCATGACGACCAGCCCCGCCTGGAGGAGCGGGTAGCGCAGGAGCATGCGGCGGACGGCGTCGTCGGCCGCCGCGGCGGGGCTCATGCCGCGCCGCATGCTCTCGACGGCCTGGTAGCACGGCAGGAGGCGCATCAGGAGGTCGCCGTCGCCGGTGGCGCCGCACCCGCCGACGCGGCTGTCGACGTAGCACCCGCTGCCGGGGACGGGGGCGTCGCCCACGCGCCCGGGGATCTTGTGCGCCTTGCCGTTGGTGCTTGTCGCGGCGGCCATGTTGCCGGCCGCGTCGAGCGCCACCAGGGCTATCGTGTCGTGGGGGCCGCCGGGCTGCCGCTGCTGCTGCTGCCGCTGCCGCCCGCCGTCCTCGTCCTCGTCCTCGTCCTCGCCATCATGCTCGCCGTGGCGCCTGCCGCCCAGCGGGGTGTACGGCCCGCACGAGGCTTTCGGGTCGGGCGCCACGTCCACCCGCCAGTTGGGCTGGCACCCGCGCGCCCTCCACGCCTGGCAGGCGGCGCGCGATGCTGCGGTGCCGAGGTCCTCCTCCCGGAAGCCGCTCTCGAGGGCGAACTGGGTGGCCAGCTCCCCGACCAGCAGGCTGTGCTGGGTGTGCTCGAGCACGCGCCTCGCCACGGCCACGGCGTCCCGCACGCGGCGCAGGGCCCCCACGGCCCCGACGTTGAGGGTGGCGCCGTCCATGATCATGGCGTCCAGCGTGGTCTCGCAGTTCTCGTCGGGCGAGCCGCCGTACCCGACGGTGCCGTCGCACCGGCGGAGCTGGCACGCCGCGCCGCCGGCCTGCACGGCGTCCAGGGCCGAGCTGTGCGCGTCGCCGAGGGAGGCGAAGGCGGCGTCGGCGGCGACCGTGAAGGGGCCGCCCCAGGTGTGGATGACGACGGGGACCGGGGGGTGGGAGGGGTGAGGCTGGCACGGGGAATGGAGCGGGGCGAGCAGGGCCACGGCAAGGAGCCGAGTCAGGCGCGGTGGTGCGCGTGCGCGAGACGGGGGCATGGTTCCAAGGCGGGCTGGTGGCGTTTGGGTGAGGTGTGCTGGCTTCGGATAGATGGAGGCGATGCGTGATGATTGATTTTGCGGGAGATGGTGTGTGTGATGAGTCCAGGTGGGAGTTGTCGGATGCGGCAGGGACGCACGTCGTACACACATGGGCTGCCGCGATGGCACTTTCATGTGGGCCGGCAAAAAGCTCTTCACCATCACGTCCAAAGAATGTCTCGACGCCGAGGATTGTGAGCCGAGACTGTAAATCTATCGGAATCTCCAGGCACCCGACGGACATGATTCCCTAGCGAGTTCGTTGTAAGAATGCATCAAGGGTGGACGTTGGCTGAAAGACCTGGAACAAACAAGGACCATCCATCTCCCACCTCTGCGGCGTGGCGTCGAGAAACGTAAACAAGTTCCGGGCCCTGCAAAGTCGCAAACAGCATGCTAGATACGTCTTTGACTTTGATTTGCTCTCCAAGCTTCCTACTCTTGGAGAGAAAGATATCCGCCTAGATGACGATTGGCCGAGCACGGAAACTCCGTGGCAGGCACGCAAGGAGGCCATCATCATTCATTGCACCACTGAGCTGCGGGTGTGACTGGCAACAAATCTAGACCTCATGCAGCTGCAGAACCGATCATGGGCGCGAGCAGCATGTATCAGCGAGAGAGTCGCGCTTCTGGACATGAGTCACGCCGACACACGCCGATGCACGCCTACGCCTGCATATGGCAAAGGCACTGCTACCACATCCATCCGTATGCTAAGCATCCTATATCGCAGTATTCCATGCACGCGTCCTTGTGGATTGCATCTGCGTTCATATCATGGTTCGATGGGAATCTGTTGACCGAGTCTCGTGGGCCGTGGCCTGCTGTCGATAAACCCATCGGGAGACCTGAACACCACTGCCATCTCGTTTCCTTCAAGCGGGTGTAATCAAGTCCGCTTTTTATCCTTTCCGCTGTGATGAGGGCGTTCATGGCTCTTTCGCGCCATCTGGATGAAAATTATCGCCGGCAGGCGGTGGACCAGACTTGCCTTGCCTTGCCTTTGCCGAGATGGCGACATGCTGTCAAACGAAACCTCCGATAAGGAAAGTCGAGTAGGGTTTCCGTCAAGGTTCTTGGATATTCATCAGCCCCCGGTATCCGACCAGGGTTCATGGCGACCCTCTTCTGGAAACTTTTTTTTTTTCCCTTCTCTGACTCGCCCACCATGCCGTTGAGGAAGCGTGCATGTGCCAGTGATGAAGCAGACGGAAATGAAGGGAGTTTCATATGCTGATCCAGTCAGAAGCCGCCTCCCGCGTTGCCTCACACAGATGAAGTCGGCCTGATGCTTGCTTGCTCGTTTTTCTGGACGAATTCGGATGCATCAGGGCGCATCATGCTTGGGTGTACGCCAGCAACTTAAAGGATGAGTTTTGTCCGACTGATTCTCCGGTCCTGAGGAAGGCGCGGGTGGATGAGTTGCCTGTGTGCTGTGCAGTGCAAGTGCAGCTGGCCTGTTTCCATGTTGGCAGCTGCAAAGGCCCAAGTTGCTGAGCGAGTCGAGTCTTTTCGAGTCAGCGTCGCCTTTATCCTGCTCGTCATCGAACCAGATTTACGGGCGGCTTTTGTTGTCGACGGTTGTGCACGATTTATCTGGGCCATTACAGGTAGCGTCATCAGCTCATCTCGACATACTTCGCAGGCCCACGTCGACGTGCTCCTCGCTGGATTCCACTCGGGACGGAACTCTCATCGACCTATTATCCTTTGGAAGCAGATGCTGATGGTCAATCTCGTCCAAGAATTACAACCATAGTCTCGGAAAAGGTAAAGTACCATCCTAGCCGGCTTGTCCCCGTTCCCCGCAGGCTTTTCATTCTGCAACTTGTGTGGAACAGGGCCAGCAAAGCACCGGCAGGACCACGGCGATGTGGCCATTTTAGCTCATCTTGAGGATATCTTCATCTAGCTTCCCGTACACGTAGCCGACTTGCAACAACTTCATCAAAAAGAGGCAAAAAAAAAAAAGAAAATGCAGAGGCTATGGGGGCTTTTCAAGAAACGCAGCTCAAAGCCTGACGAGGAGTCTGCTCCTAGAGGCAAGACACCAGGCGAGTCTGACAAGCCCGAGCCTGATTCCAGCACATCCAGAGCAGAGGGCTGGTTACAGCCCAGTTCGAGTGTCACCCGCAATCAACTCTTGCGTCTCTGTGTTTTGGACGGCATGGGGGGCGCGTTGTTTTCGGCCTGCATCAACTTTGTCATTGCTTACGGTAAGGGCGAGCTGACCGCATCGCTTGGTGGATGGATTCTAACACTAACCTTGGAACCTCGGACAGTCATGTACAAGACGCAGCCTCGGAACAGCCCCCCGGTACGGCTCTTTCGGCTCCCCAACAGTCTAGCAGGAGATGCAACCGTCACAATCTTTGCTCAATGCATTCTTCTGTGGTTTGTAAAGCTCATGTCTGTTTCTTATGACCTCGGTCGGCGGGCTGTGCAGCCGATGGGCTTTGTCAAGGAACCAGCCGGCAAACCGATGCGTCGGCTCATGTTCCTACCGGAGCAGCGCGGCTCCAAGATAGAGGCAGCTGGTGTGAGGTCGGTCATGGCTGTTGTCCACCACGTCCTGAGGAGCCTTTTGCTTGCCTCTGTTGTTTTCCTCGTGCTTTGGCCAGCCTCGATCGGTATCCTTGTAAACTTGGGGGAACCCGACCAAGGCGACAGGACATACGAGAGGCTATGGACGCCTCAAATCTTCAAGGCCGTTTTCGGCGGGTTGCTCGGGCTGCTCACTACCCCGACCATGACGATTTTTTGGCTCGTCAGAGCTGGCTGGGAAGCAAAGAGGGGACGCTTGACAAGCTGAGGGATTTGCACCGTATAACAAACAGCCTGTACCGGTTTATTTTTTACCGATTACCCTTAGATAGTATCGTCATGCGGAATGAGGAGAAGAGTTGCTTTTGCGGAACGGGCGAAGCTACCAACTGCGCCCGCAACAGTGTGTGGTGCTGTATGGTGTTGTTGTCTAGGCGGCAGAGCGGCTTCGTACAAGAGAAGATGGCCGTCGGTGTGGCGTCGTTGTGGCCGTCGTTGTGGCCGTCGGTCGTCTGTGGTGTTTTTGGCTGCATCGCCAGGCGAGACGGTCCGCAGCTGACAGCTGAATGCCGTGACCGAGATTTAGGTTGGAGCGTTAATGAAGCAGACCTTGTGTTGGACGAGGCCAAGTGAGAACGAAGACATTTGACGGCAGGCAAGCAGGCAAGCAGGCAAGCACCAGACGAGTCAATCAACTTGGAATTGACTTTATTTACGCCTGGCTGCTGCGTGCACCGTGCAGGGGCTCTTTGGTGCCGCTCTTGGATGCTATTGACCAGTTGAGGAGTTCAGGTACTGTCACGTGCCAGACACCCTGCGAGAATTAGTTCTGTCAAATGTACGGAGTATGCACCAGTTGCCTGGGCCTAGCAAGGCAGGCACCTCGAGGCTGGACCTGCTCAGTTTGGCAACACTTTGCTTTTTAGCGCCAAACGTCTTGCCGCGACTGGCTTTGCCGTGTCATTGACCGCCATTCCATTGACCGTGCCTTTTTCCAATCCCCCCCTCTATCCCCTCCCTCGGGCTTCGTCTTGGGCTTCGTCTTGGCCATCGTCGCCGCACATCTGGTCGCACATCATGAGCGTCCGCAAACTGCTGTGGCAGCTGTGCGTGGCGGCGGCGCTTGGCCTGCTAGCCACGCAAGCCACGCCCGCCGCCGCCGCCGCCGCCGCCGCCCTGCGACCAGGTGGCGGCTCCGCGCGGCCACGACTGCGACGACTCGGACGGCACGCGGCCATTCCCGGCCTCGTAGACCAGGCCCGCCCCCCCTCGGTCAGCGCCGCCGCCCATCCCAGCATCAAGG